>NC_066838.1:15813504-16123329 GCF_001640805.2 Lates calcarifer | reverse complement strand
CTGGTGACACAAGGCAGGTTGGGTCCATGGATTCATGCTGTTGACATCAAATTCTGACCCTTCCATTGGCATATCTCAGCAGAAATCCAGATTCATCAGACCAGGCTTTCAGTCTTCAACTGTCCAGTTTTGATGCGCCTGTGCCCACTGCAGCCTCAGATTTCTGTTCTTGGCTCACAGGAGTGGAACCTGACGTGGTCTTCTGCTGCTGCAGTCCATCTGCCTCAAGGTTCAATGTGTGCATTCTGCAATATTATTCTCACCACAGTTGTAGAGAGTGGTTATCAGTTTCATGTCATAGATATCAAGCTTGTCAGTGTAGGGGTACAGTATGCTCCCTCAGAACTGCTTGCTGGACACTTGAATAGCTTCGGAAATTCCCTCTCCCCACACCTTTCTAATGTTGGATTGTGGCAGAGGGCTGTGTCCAACCATTTCAGTAACTTTCCGAAAACGACAATCCAGTAGTCATACCCACTTCACACTGCGATTGGTCAGCTGTGCTGAGGTGAGAGAGGACCTAGGGTTTGAATATCCCTCTACACTTCTCTTTTTCCATTCTTGACAAAACTATATGTGCCACATTTCATGTGAACAACAAGTGCAACACAGTCTGAAACAGGTCTGTATCATATCTCTTGTATAAAAAAAGAGACTATTTTGATTTTAATTCACTTAACTACAGCGTGTAATGTGTGCACAAGTTCTACAATGGTACAAATCACTCACTCTTCTGCTTCTGAAAAGATATAAAGCTACACATTACTATAACATACTAAGAGAAAATGGATTGTAAAGAATCAACAACTAATTCTGGTCAGCACCAAATTCTATCAAGTTATTTTCAAGAGCACCTACTACGTCCTCTACAACAGTTATCACAGCAAACACAACATGTGCTGCTTAGTGAAACAGGACTGAAGAAAAAGGAGAACTTGGCAGTCTACATTTAGAAATGGATTTAAATTTTGATATTCTTACTGCACTTAATATAGTATTACTATAACCAGGAGCAAAACTTGTGCAAAGGGCTAATTTCCAAATATAGCCACCACAAGCATCATCTTATGTTTTCTGACAAAAAAAAGTGACTCACACATAACACCTTACATCCATCCATATGCTCTGCACACATATAACCAAGTCACGGGTTCAGCTCAAACTTCAAACTGAAAACTACAGGAGATGCTAGACATGCTTATAAAAAGAAGCAATTTCTCCTTATAACAAGCAACTGAAGATCACAGCTAAAGAGAACTCAGCTCATTAACTGATAGAAAGGAAAACTTTTGTGTCACAACACAAAAAAATACCAGAACTCTGTTAGAGAACAATTAAGTGACTCTTATTTTCTTGTCAAGTGTCTGTCCACTTAGTTTTTCCAGCAGTTATTTAATTACAGATGCGATTACTAGATAATTGTAGTTCTAGCATGTATTGTTTACTGGGTAAATTTCCAGTAATTCAAGAGGCAGTGACAGGAAGGGCTGCACACAGATGTTATGCAAAGGCCACAATCATGCCCAAACAATCACCTATCCCAAATGATCATGCCAGTCTTTTAAATATACAGTACTATTGATAAAAAGAGTAAACTGCAGAGAAAGAAAAAGAACAGTAAGAGACAGAAAAAGAAAGAGGTAGCCTGTGTGCCTTGGTGTAATTAGAGCACAAGAAAACAACCACTGTGCTGGGAAATTAACTAAACACACATATATATATACACACACACACACACACACACACACAAGCTGGACAACTAGGGAAAGACTGCCCTCTACTGACAGACCAGAAAAGGTCAGCAGCATGTCTCTGTCCCATCAACTCTTCTTTCAACCCCAAAACGCAAGAGGCATACAACAAATAGATTAAATTGATTAAAAAAACAAACAAAAAAAGTTTTTTATCAAAATAATTAGTGCATAATGGTTAATGGTTAGTGTATTTCTTGACTCTCAACAGCAGATGAATGGAAATGCTCTTGTCCAGAAATTAATCTTAAAAGTCATTTAACATAAAATATTGCTTAGTTTCACTTATGATCTAAATATTTCTGCCAATTATTGCAGCTAAACTTGCAAGGTGACATAGTTTGGGCCTACTCAACAGTTAAATGTTCAGGCAAACCAATAGTGACAGATGGGATTGAGTTAATTCATCATATTTCCCATTTTTTTCCACAGTGGGAACATCACACAGTAGTTTTATCATCATTTTGTTGTTAAGTTCCTATTTGCCATGCACAGACCGGCTGTGTCTCTTATTTTTTATTGTCAAGTAACCTCACTGTGGGACATGGCATGAGCGGCTAAGTGGCACTGACTGCCAACTGTTGACTGTGGGAGTGAGACTGGGAGAGGATGGATGTATGTGCTCTTCCTGGACATACTGCGGCCTCCCTTCACACTTCTGCTTGTGATGATGAGGCGATAGTGTTACCACTCCAGTGTCAAAAGATGCAGGGAGCACTGGGAGCACTGTGTAGTGGTGGAACAGGTGGCTTTAGGGTGGGGTGGGGTCTTGGGAGGAAACACATATTGAGAGAAGCGAGGGAAATGATGTGTGGGTGAGAAACAGATAAGCTAATACTCACACATGGGTCTTTAGCATGTAAGTGTGCATAAGGAAACTTTTGCCTGCACTTTTTTTGTTGTGTTGACACTTCCTGCCCTATTGGGGATATGTCCTCACTGCTAAATGCAAAGAATCAATATCAGGGCCCTGATGAATATGTGTGTGTGTGTGTGTGTGTGTGTGTGTGGTGTGTGTGTGTGTGTGTATGTGTGTGTGCAGGCATGCATGTGTCATGTTTAAGCGTGTTTGCGTGTGCACATCAATAGGAGGCGTCATCGCAGGTTCTCTGCTCGTCTGAGAAAATCACACTTCGTGCTCGCTTTCCAACCCCCCTGCCAGGGACAAGACCCGCTGACAGCACCGCATTGTTATTTCTTCATGTTTGTCAAATGTGGCATCTCGACGCACAAGCACACGTACACACACACACACACACAGATGTTGTCAGCAGTTCCCATCTTTTCAGACACCTCTCACTCCCAAGTGAGACAGAGTTTGTCAACTCGTTGCAGACAACCCCCCTGGAATCCACACACTCAGTTTCACAGTCCCATCTCAAAACCATCGACTTTCTCTCCAATTAATTTCTTAAAACGACTCTTCAGTCTGTTAAACTTTTCTTGTTTGAGAGTGAGGGTTTGCAACCAGCAATGGCAAAATCTCAACAACCTTAAAAAAAAGAGGACTGCACTGGATCACCACAGGAGCTCTTTTAGCACAAAGACTTTGCAGACACACATTTTAAAGAAACACACATGCACAAACTCAGAGGGTGGAGGAGTATCGTCAGTCCACCTGCACTCAGACAGGCTACCTCCTGTTCCCCCTGCCTGCAGCAGGCTGGCCCACCGCTTGTGTATCCGTCTGTAAGCAGCCCCCTTTTCCAGCTCAGCAGCTGAGAAAGTGCCAATCCCACAGTTTAAAGGCCCCACTGGCCCTGCCAGCATGATAGATAGTTTAGAAATGAGGACGCGTGTTTAAAAGAGAGGAGAGGAGAGGGGGAAGAGAGGGAGGGAGAGAGAAAAAAGGCACACAGCAGCAGCTGTCAGACAACACAGAACCCAAGCTTCCATGACCAGGCTCCTAACAGAGAGAGAAAAAATAAAAGAGAGAGACTTCTGAGAGTTGAGGCCTAAGCTGACAGGTACGAAGTAGGAGAGGAGTCAAATGGATGAGAAGATAAAGACATGCAAATACAAACTGCTCAACAGATGAACAGATTAGATTACAGAAGGTACATGACAGAGAAGGGGCCCCAGAGTTTTCTGAAACCAGCACATTTACATGTAGACAGCAGCCTGATTGCTGTAGTTTAAAGTAAGACAAGATAAAGATAAAGTGGCAGGTCGCAAAAATGTGTTTGTTTGATGTGGTCATTGTCTATGTGCGTTGGCAAAAAAAAAAGCACCAAAAAATATTAGAATGACAACTGAAATTAATTGGTGTTTGATATTATTTTCTTTGGGATTTACAGAGCTTCACAACATATATGATGTTACCTGAAATGCTGGATGTAAAATAAAATCTGCTGCTACTACCCTGTGTTTCTCCCACAATTCAAACATCACATTGCATCCATTTAACTTTGCCAGATTTGTCTGTTAGATGGAGAAGCCAGGGCCAGAGCAAAACACAGTGAAGTAAGTAAATCAAAAACTGATGAGTATACAAGGTCTATGTGGAGTTACGCTTACTATAATTTTAATAACAATTTCCATAATATAAATATGTTTGCATAACATGTGGAACAATCAATGTACTGTATTAACATGTTTAGAATCAAGTTGCTAGAGTGCATATAAATTACATGTATGTGTTAAAGACGCGTGTACAGAAAGTTGATATCAGCAGGTTGTTTGAGGTGATGTCGCCTCTGTCTGGGTAATCTTGACAGTCTGTCAAGTTGACTCTTAATGTTCACACTTCTAACACCTTCAAGCCCTCCAGGCTCCATCAAGCACACACACACTGACACACACACACACACACACACAGATTCAACAGGTGGGACCACACTAAAACCCGTCATATGCATATTAGCTGACACACCACTGAGATTAAACATGTATGTTTGCAAATGTTTAATTTTCCTCACTCGTTTTCCCCCACCCTCTGTCACATGCCAGCTTGGCACCCATCTCTCTCGTCTTTTCTCTGTGTTCCCATCTCTTGGTGCGTAATGTAAATGCGGTCAAATGGGCTGTAATTCAGGCCCCAGTGAGCTGGGTTCCATTTGCAGATATGTATATGCCTTCCTCCTGTCCATTGCTCTCAGAGGGGCCCTGGCTAACACTTATTAAACAGATCTTAAGAACATCTCCATTCATCATTGCCACCTCGCTCATGCATCAATGCCTCTGTGTATGTGTGCTTGTCTGTGAGTGTGCGCGTGTGTCTGTGGCCCCCAGAGGCCTACTGTTGGTTCAGAAAGGAGGTGATGTAGGAAGATTAATATTGGTGTGACGGCAGAACCATGCCAGGGAGGAAGGGTCACTCATTACCCATCTGACCAGCCATCTCCAACCCAAACACATAAAAGAAAACACACACACAAATACACACGGATGGCAGCTGTAATTTCTCTAAACTCCTTGCTATTTTAATTCACCATCCCCTTTTCCTGCTTTTGTTAACTTTGTCCAAACTCTCATCTCCTCCTTTTCCTGTTTGTCTTCCATCTGCCTCTCAGATTTTTATCAGGCCTGATGAAATATATCACTATACCCTTGTTAAGTTTAGGGGAAAATGCCTAGTGCATAAAATGAATTGACTGTCTTCTGGCTCATCTTTATGGTCAGAGTGTGGAGGATGTATGGACGGAGAGGAGATGGGATGTGGTGCAGAATAGAAGAGGGGTCAAATACTGCAATTACCGCCCAATTGATTTCCATTGGTGTGACGGAGAGAATAAGCGTTACTCCGTCAATGTTCACTCAACCTGGCAAGGAATCCTCATCTGAGAAAGAAAGGGACAGAGAAAAGGAGAATCCTTCCAGTCTTTTTATTCAATCAGTCATTAATTAGGATGTCCAGTTAAATTTCTTCATTAAATGTTTCTTCATTTATTAAAGCTGTTAATGATCTATAACAGCACAAATATAAACAGGAATAACTTGCAAATGTGTCCTTAAAAATCTTTTGCCATATGTCTTCTTTTAGTGATATTTGGATCACCTCAACTGGACATTTCCTCAGCCTAAAACCGCTGCAAAAAATTCTTTCCTAACATATCATTTAGTCCCATTTAAGAAATTTCTTTAATCCATTAATGGGTCGAGATAATTACGCTTGTGCCTGATGCAATTTCCCAGGTTTCGCGATTTTTGAGAAATTAGCGTAAATGTCTCAAAACCAGACAGAATGAAGCTGATCAGTGTGCTATAGTAAGAAAATTACACTTGATT
This sequence comes from Lates calcarifer, assembly GCF_001640805.2. Classification (NCBI taxonomy): domain Eukaryota; kingdom Metazoa; phylum Chordata; class Actinopteri; family Centropomidae; genus Lates; species Lates calcarifer. Next base: position 16,117,351 of record NC_066838.1, on the reverse strand, counting down.
CTAGAAAAGTGGACTTGTACTGGGAACGGGGAAAATTATCTCACCCCACTGGCACTGGTAAAATGTGATTTTACAGCTTAAAAAATGGTCAGTACGGAGGAGGGTTTTTTTCTGTGAGAGGAAAAGACAAAAAGAGATGGAGGGGAGGGATGGTGCTATCAAACCAGGATCATGCATTCCCTGAGGTTTTACAGAAGGTACTCAAACAGGATATCATAAAATATACCTGCCTCTCTTCTCCTGTTGGCTCCTCCATTTTCTTATCATATGCTCTCTCTCCCTCTCCCCTCTGTTTCCAAGTTTCTCATTCTGTCTTCCTTCTCTCCCCCTCAGTTTCCCTCCCTCTGTCTGCGCCCCCCCCCCACAATCTCCTTTCTTAAGGGCCAGACTGTGGTCTGTCGATAGAATCAGTGGAAAACTGTTTGGAAACCCAAACCTCAGTGAAATTATTTGATTACAACCTCCCATTACTTGCTGGTTTGGAGGCATTAGAAGCTCGCCGAGAAGTAATGATTTCCATTTTGTGTTTGAGTTGTAATACAATATTTGCTGTGGTTTCTTTCCAAGGACAGCGTATAACAGTTGCTTGATTTTTCAGGTTGTTTAGACATTTTTAAATTAACACTATCTACATGGAAACACAGATAGAACTGAACGGGTGAAAGAAAAAACAGAGTCAAGGCGCCGGTGAACAAAAATGGAAAACTTGTGTAATTATTTCCAAAACTGTCTAAATTCTCCCGTTCACCAAACCAAGCGTAATCCCTATTATATGGGGAAAGTACTACAGTGGTTGACTAATTAGTCAAAAGTCACAGAAATATGACCCTACAGAACAACAGGAGAGAAACGAGGACTAATTAAGGCTACCTTGTCTCTCACCAGCAATTAAAAAACAACAAAGCTCTGCATATTTTCACCCCAAATCTCTCTGTCTCTTTGTCTCTTTCTCTCAAACTGTCCTGACCCAATTTATCCTTTTCATTCATCTCCAGAAAAATGTGTTCCATCATCTTCATGTCATTTAAGGTTATGAAGTGCCATGGAAGAGAAGTCTGGGATGTGAGAGCCTCATATAAAAGGACTTTGAGATGAGGAAGAGAGGTTAAGAGAGGGGAGGATGAGGGGAGTTTGATGACGTTGTTCACATGGTAGCAGGGGGGATATTTACAGGAGGTTGTGTTTGTACATGTTCATATACAGTAGCATTTGTGTGTGGATATATACACACTTATTTATGTGCGTGTGTACATATGTGTGCGCATGCATGTGTGCGTATGTGTGTGTGTGTAACTGGGCTGTTTGGCAGGTAGAAGGCTGTGAGTGCAGCCTGTCACAGCCCAGCCCTGATTACTCTGCACCATTCATCAAAGTGTCACCTCCCTGACAGCCGCTAATAAATATACTGCCACAGACCCCCACTCGCACCTGGCAGCGCACCACATTCACACACACACACGCGTATACACATCATCCCCACCACCACCACCACACCACACCCCCATACACACACATACACACATGCTGCCACCCCCAGCACCCCTATGCAGCACCAAACACAGCTCGAACAGCAACACATCCTAGAGCTCATTTGCTAATTGCTGCATTTCCCATCAATTCTGCTTCTGTCTTGTTCAATGTCAACATGAGCGAGAGGATTTAAATAAATTAATGAATTATATAAATAACCAGTAGGGAAACATGTTACAATACTTCCTCTATGTCTTTTTGCCCTCGACTTTTTTTACTGTCACACTATAACATGATGTCTCTTCCCAGTTTTTAATTGTGAGCACATGCGTCAATATAAAAACAAAAAATAAAAGCACACCCACAAAAGCTTTCTAGCTTTTCTAGCAAAACTTAATGGACTGATGTTTAATGCACTGTGTCCCAGCTGTTCCACTTTTTGCACTTTCTGCTTGAAAACTGCTCTGCATCTATCCACACTTTCTGTATCACACACTCCAAAATGCACTGTTACTCCAGCTACATTGTTTTGGCTCTCAAATTTCTGTGTCAATATATCTTACTCCTAGCCACCAAAGTTATTGCAGTTCAAACATCTGAAGCAATTTTACAGCATATGGTAATGCAATGTTTCAAAAGGCCGCAAAAAAAGCAAAGAGTGTTACCTCAAAAATGTGCATTTGCATGTAATTGCTGGTTCGCTCTCCCTTATTTTACTTCATTTGTAGTCAGTGTGGAATACACACCCATGTGGTCATATTTCCTCTGTTTGTCTATGATTAGGCAGTATGTGACTGCTGTAATGATTCGCGTTCTTACTGTAAGAGCAACATCTTGTCTCGATTCCTGTCTCGGCTCCGGCAGATGCTCCCCGGCTCCCCCTGTTGGGAGACAGATGAAGCGTGTGACTCAACAGGGCTGTGTGAGTATGTGTGTGCACGTTACACAATGCGTGGGACTATGGTGATCTGGTGGCGGAAGCGTGGATATTGGAATATCCTGCGCTGGAAGGTGTCCTTGCCAAGCTGTACGTGTGTGTGTGTGTGTGTGTGTCTGTGTGTGTCTGTGTGTGAACATGAGGGCTGTGGGCATGCTGCGCTGGCAGATGGCATTGCCGGGCCACCCTGGCTAACAGGGGGAGGACAGGGAGAAGGTGGTAAAGGAGAAGGAGATGGGATGTGAGTCAAAGAAAGGGATGGGTGAGGATTGCTGTAAAAATGAAAACTGTGAAGGGGGAGTTAACAGTGGGTGAGGAGATGGTTGAAAGCATGAGTTATTACATGGAAGATAGGGTTGATGAGGTGATGAATGAATGTATGAGGAAGATGAGTACAGGACAGGGAGGAAGTAGCCCTGCCAAGCAACACCAACTCTCCACATTGCCCAGGTCATCCTCCCACACAGTGTAAAAAACAAAACTTTTCTAAGTACTATTCTCATATTCTTCCATTCTTAAAATTTTGCTCCTCCAAGCGCAATTCTGTGGTGGTCAGTTGCCAGCTGCGCTCCAGTTTGTGCAGTGTGCATATATGCGTGTCTGTGTGTGTGTGTGTGTGTGTGTGTGGTGTGTGTGTGTGTGTGTGTGTTGGCGCTTGCTGCATGCCTGCTGGGCAGCAGGGCTGGGCCAGGTGTGGAGTGGGAGCAGTGGGAAGACTGGGAACAGTGGGCCTGTTAATTAGAGAGGGGTGATTAATGGGACAGCAGAGAAGGAGCACTGTGTTAGGGAGGAGAGATGAACGAAGGTGGGAGGGGTTGAGGGGAGAAAGCAGGCGGGGGCGCTGGGGGAGGAGGTAAACTGTTACATTAAAAAGAACATTAAAAAAATGTATATATAAAGCCAGTTGCCACAGTTGGTACTCAACCCGAACAAACCGAACAATTGATACTGTCTAGCATGTCATATGTAACAGCAGGATACTACAATACCCACTTATGTGTTTGTGTGCATCTTTGACGTCTGCCTTGGGATCCTGTGTGTTATTGAGATGTAAGAAGTGGCGTTGTGACAAACACTCCTCAGGGGATGTGGCGTGTAAACACCAATCATTTGGCAGATGCGCTGTGAGCAAATTGGCAGTGTATTCCCCGCGGCCAAGCCACACACCATTATCAGGATTGAGACTAATCGTGTGCCGTCTCCCATATGAGGAGCAATTAATTCACACCGAATCAAACTGCAAGAGAACCGAGTGAGGGGTGGAAAAAGTAAAGGGGATTGAGTGACGGAGAAGAGAATAGTACAAGGTTTGTAAAGAAGGACAGAGAAGCAGAAGAGTAGAAGTTTGTGTGTAGTTTGATACATATTCACCTGGATCAAAACTCACAGAATAATAAATGCTGCTTTTAGTTTTGCCTTTTTCTGACTCTAAAAATTCAATCTTGTTTTTAGCCGGGATAAACTTTCTGCAAAAGCTCACAGAGAAGAGAATAAATGACGAAAGAGGACCTCAGGACGTGGAAGTGGACTGCAAAAGCAAGAGAAAATTCACTTGAGAGGGCGTCCTGTGAAGCAGCCGAACATTTATAAATGTATTTCCACAAAGATTCGACACCGTGATAGTTTTACACTATCTGTATTTCTAGAGAGATGACACTTGCAAGGAATCATTAATGTGAGGTTTCCCCTATTCTCACCTCAATCCAGTCTTGAGACATTGTAGTGGAGAGCCTGCACAGCCAGACGCTAAGCCATTATTTCCTGTCTGATTGCTCTGTGGCCAGTGCGATTAAGGAAGAAGACTAAAAGGTAATTTTTCACTATGATGGACAGAAGGAGAGAGAAAAGTAGCGCAGGTCTGGGTTTAATCTCCTGCACATGGAGGGAGTGAGGGAGGGACAGCAGCGAGAGGAGGGAAGCCATCGTTCCTAGGGATACAGTACCTAAATTAATCGTGCGGCCCGATGGCCTTTTGGATAAGATAAGTAGCATTATAATAACGAAGGCCACATAAAAGACCAGAGAGAGCTGACAATCCGAGGGAGGCTATTCAAACACTCCCTCTCTCTATCTCATATACACATACACAGTAAAGATCGGTCATTTAACCTTCTATATTATTCCAGTGAAATAATTTTACACCATCGTACAGCAGTTTGTGCATGTGAAAAGACGGAAGAAACAAAAGAGAAAAGAGACAGAGCCACGGTGAAAGAGTTATAGGCAGAGGACAATAAAGGGAGACTTCTTGGAGCCAGAGAGACAGGAAAGAGTCAGAGCAAAAAAAAAAGAGATGTTTTTGAAAGCTTGTGTAATTCATCACGTTGTCACAGGAAAGCCAGGTTGTGTACGTAATTCTAAGTGGTGATCACAACTTCACAGAGGATGTGTAGAGGGAGATAAAGTAACACTTCATGCTGCTCAAGAACAGTGTGTGTTTGTCAACTTTGTGAAAGATTTATTTCAGATACCATAAACTGCCAGAGAGGATCAGATGAAAAGAAAGATGACAAGCAAATAAAGTCATAAAGCAAATGTTTACAAAAAAATCATAACTGCTGTTGATGTATGAGCTGGTATTTACACTCTGTGGTGTTCACAGCCAACATACAAAACACTTTTGCAATGTGTAAAACACTTCAAACACATACAGTACAATAAGGACTGCAACTATTGTTTTCACTGAATATTTTCTTGACTACTCTTGACTACTTTTGGCGTATTAAATGTCAGGAAAAAATGAAAAATGACCATCATAACATTACAAGACCCAAAGTGAAATTGCTTTTTGACAGATATTGAAGATATTCAATTTACAATGAGAAAAAGTGAGAAAAACTGCAAAATTTCCCATTTGAAAAGCTGGAACCAGTTTGTTAATTAACTAATGGTTTCAGCCCTACATACCTGCATGTATCCAGACTAAATATTCTGTGTGCAATGGCAAAATATTTCTGTTCTAAGTCACCATTATTCATTAGTGGCTTAAAAATTAACAACTTCCTGTCGGATTAAGATGGCTTAGTTGAGTCAGTTGCTTCTCAGATGGATTTATGATTGATTATGATCCTTAACATCAGTGTGTGCTCTGCTCGGCACCATCATTACAAAATATGCTTGAAATCAACTCTGTTTTGTTAACACATTAATATCTTTCATCACCAACAGATACCAGCACCTTTCCTCTCAATGCTGTCCTGGCAATTCTACTGGAGAAAGAGGTTTATCAGCTTGTTATGTCAATCTCTCTACCCCCTGCTTTGAAGTTTTTAGCCTCTGTGTGTGTGTGCATTTGTTTGAGCACTTGTGCATATCAGCATACTCCTGAATACAGTGCGTCGGCTCTCTCTCTCTCTCAGTCCCAGTTTCCCTCCCACTGAGTGATGGTGTGTGTATGTGTGTGTGTGTGTGTATGTTTCACGCAGTGCAAACATGTTAGTTCGTCTGCTCTCACAGTGGGCAAACAGCGAAGGGGGCCCATGAGCGGTGTTAATGGGCGGAAGAAAGAGCGGGGTAAAAGGTAGCTCGTGGTGAGAGCAGGATAGAGGTGAGAATTTAATGTGGAGCAAGACTTGCATTGGTACTTAGTGCAGGTGGTTTCTGGTGTTTGTGCATGTAATATACAAGCAGAAGTGGGTATACATCTATGTGTGGGTGGGTGGGTGGGTGTGTGTGTGTGTGTGTGTGTGTGTGTAGGGGCCACAGGGCAACCTCGAAGTAACTCCACTAATTGCAACTACTGGGTTTTACCTGAGGGTCTTCCCTGGCTAATATCATTAGCTAATCTGCTGTGTGTTGTCCCCCTTGCCCTCTCCGTCAGCGCGCCCCACTCTAGTAGCACAACCAGCGGCATCCAACCCCCCCACCAAAAACCCCCACTTAACACCCCATCCCTTCTTCCCAGAGCCCAATGCAGACTGCTGAGTCCAGGCTTGTGCTGCTGGAAGGGCCCTGCATCTGGGCTTCACTGACAAAGAAGATTAATACCTCAGCCACACACACACACACACTCAGACACACACACACACTAGCACACGAGCATGGGCACATTCGCGCCCACGCAGCAAGGTACCCTCATGGATCCTCTTCAAACACACACACACACACACACACACACACACACACACACACACACACACACACACTCCACCTCAATCAAAACTAAAAACAGAGGGAATCGGCGCATCCTACCCTCCCGCCACCCATACTCCTTCATCCTGCCTCTTTTTCTCCAGGCTGGGGACCACTCCAAGTCTACCTCCCTATTTCCCCTCCTCACCCCCCCACCACCCCACTTTAAATAGAATCTCCAGGCCACAGAAAAACAACTTTCTGCTGATGCGACTACTCCTTCATCCTTCCCATCTTTCCCCTCTTCCTCCCACTCCCATCACACACCTATGGTTACGGAGAGCTCGGTTGAATATGAGCCCTGAGCTCTGATGCAGACTTTATATCTGAGTGGGCTGCAGCGTGCTCCTGATGCCCCCTGTGGGGAAGAAGTCCACAAGGCAAATATTCTCTCACAAGTCTGCTTCATTTAAAACCAATAGCATCTAGATTGTCCACTGGTTCAAAGTAATAACGTATGAAAAAGAATCAAGACAGTTTCCATTAAGGAAGTAATTTACTATGTGAAAAAGTGAACAAAAAAATTTAAAGAACAAAAAAATTGTTTTATTCATATTTTTAATAATAGAATGGCCTGTTCTCACACCTTCCAGACACTGATATTCAGCTGATCACTTACAGTATGTGTTTCAGGGAAATGTGAAACTGCTAACATGATAGCACTTAAAATAGCCTTTTGAGAATGACTAAAACGCAAAGGAGAAGCTGGTGAGGAGAATAGACAAGAGGGTTCTTTCCAGATGTGAATTATTTCTATACCTCACCTCTGTGTGTTCATAGCGGAAACTCCCCGGCATTTCCCTGGGGGTTGCCAAATGTGTGGTTTGGCCCACAAGAGAGAGGGGAGTGGGGTGTCAAAGGCAGTAGAGGTGTTGACATAACCTCCTTTTACCACATTCACCTGTGAAGGCCCACATGACTCAAGCACCACACCTGTCACTGAAAGCCAGAGTTTGAGTGTGGATATGTATGACTTTGAGGTGGACAAAATTTGTGAAATACTGTAGAATGAAAAGGATAGAAAATGACAGAGCGCAGGAGAGAGACAGAGAGACAGAGAGAGAGAGAGAGAGAGAGAGAGAGAGAGGAAGGAAAAGAGAGAGACAAATGAACGGAAAAATATTTGACCATAGAGTTGTAGTGTTATAAGGATCAGATAAAAGTGACCACTTAGACAGGGGACTATTTTGGCACATCTCTGCACGCCTTAACGCTTCCCCGTATCAGCACATTGGCTGCTTGTCAAAGAACAGAAAAGAAAGAGTGATGCAGAGACTGAGACAGAAAGACCAACCAGCAGAGGGGGAATCTACATCTGCACAGAGAGCAAAAACGGTCTGGAAAAGACGCAAAGGAAGAGAGTGTGACAAAGCTGCTGTCCAGATGAAGTTGACGGTGCAACTGCTCATCCACATGCTACATCTCAACAGAGGATGGCAAATAGAGGTGAGTGACACTTAACTAAATAAGCAAAAACAACAAGCATAAAAAAATTGCAGGTTTTGGAGAGGAAAACCAAAATGGCTGGCCTTTACATTTATTAAAAATAAGAAAAATCTGAGTAAAATATATTAGAGAAGGAGAGGTAAATTAGCTCTTTGAAGGACATACTGTGTGCACATAAAAGTGTACACACACACACACACACACACACACACACACACACACACACTCTCACACTAAGACACAAAGACTGATGGTGCACATCCTGGCCTAGGTATTTGACAGCTCACAATAAATGCTGCCGTGGTACTGATGTTGAGATATAATTAATATTGCTTGTAACTTTTTTTATGTCACCAGGAGAAAACTGTTGTAGTATACAACATCACATTTCAAAAGAATTTTACGTCCTGGCTCATACATTTATTTCCTTAAGGAAATAAATTTAATTCATAATTTGAAATAAAATCTGAATAATTACCAGGCTAATATGTTGCCCAATTTATCACTAAGGAATTTTTATGTTTCTTTTAATCTATGAGTCTTTTTTAATCTACATTTTATATATTGTGCTTCAATTTCATTCAAGTGTGACTCATGTACCAGTGAGAGTTTACGCAGAAATAGCAACAAATGTGGTTTAACTGATTTGATATCAGGCTTTATAGCTTCCATGAAAATATATCAAACTGTCTTTTAGACTGCATGGGGGTGGGAAGCGGAGAAAATATAGGTAATAACATTTAAACAAAAATAATAAAACACTTTTACCATGTAATTTTACCAGGAATCATATTTCAATATCAGAATGTAAAGGAGAACATTTGTGAGCATTATAAAAATGAATAACTACAGTGGGAAGTGTCATGATCAAACTTGTAATGTTGTTTGGTGTATATTGTAGGTGTATTCTTCCACTCTCTCTGCCCTATCGGACCAGCATTCCATGTCCTTATAAATAATTCATTTTTTAATCTGATTTCCCAGAGCGATTCTCAGTGTGTTAGTCACATATTCAATAACGTTGCATGGTGAATAATCTGGCTGTGTGTTTCCGTGATTTTCCCCCATGTTCTGTCGGGGGGTGGTGGGGGGATCTGTCGGAGTCTGAAAGTGACTGTGGTGGAGGATGAGGAGGAGGAGGAGAAGGAGGAGGAGGTGGAGGTGCAGGATGGAGGAGGAGGAGGAGATGAGAGGAGTCAGGTGCATCATCACTCAACATCCCTACAGGTTGACAATGAAAAGATGCATACATTTCTACTACACATCCATGTTTGGGGGATTACTTGTCTCTCTCATCTGGAGCCTAAACATCAGCACCGTTGTCTCTCCCAGCGCTCTCTCACAGCCACACATCTGGAGGGCTGGGGACGACTTGTTCAATGATTAAACAATCTCTCTGTTGACAATGAGAGGCAGGAAATAATCAAGTCCAAGGAAAATGAGAAAAATACAGCATGTTGTTTAAATATTTGTTTTGCAGTACTGCAAAACAACTCTGGCATAAATATATTTTCTCTTTTCTCTATTTTTTCTTTTGTAAAGAATCTGAAATATATATATTTATATTGACATAAAAAATCTAGAAAAAAGAAACACACATAAGACATCTTATTTTCCATAGCTCTGATTTCTGGCTCTGGGATTATTTCCAGCGCTTCCTCACAAAACCAAAAATGTGGAAAACAAGGCAAATGATTTATAGTGGAATAAAAATTTATGGAAGAATTTGTCTTTAATAATATAGGGCAAATATTCCATAGCAAAAAAACAAGCTAAAAATGTTGTGGGATTTTTTTTCCTTCAAGCACCACAAACTTAAAAGTGTGACGCAAACATTGTGAGTGGTAGAGACGTGGAACTGCTTCACCATACCGTACCATGCCACTGTCCTTTTCCCCCCTTAGTGCCCTGGGCACTGTTTCTGCCAGCCACACTGTCTGGCCACAGACAAACATGCAACTGAAGTTCACTGAGACCTCACAACACAGCAGGCGCCAATTTCAAGATGTTGCCATTTTGCAGCCCTCTCTTTAAAAAAATATGTATCTAATTTACAATCATCCTAATAAGATATTTTTCAGCCACAGGCAAGTTAAGTCCCACAACAATAGAGCTGGAGGTCAGTGAGAGGGTTTGTACAGTGTCAGTGTAAATAAAAGAGAATGCATCAGATGCCACAAAGATGGAAAATTCCACAACAAGAAACAGTGCGTCCAAACAGTGTGCCACAATGGAGACATGTGCACACGAACTTCAACATGACTGCAATGTGAACATCTAAATCACAGCACATTTCTGCTACAGGGTGCATGATTGAATGACTGTCTGTAACCTAATCCTGGTAATGAAACCAACACAGCCAACACAGAGAGTTAATAGGTCTGGAACCAGGATTTTTTTTTCTTCTTTTTTTTTTTTAAACACACTACTTCTATTTATGAAACTGAGAAGACGCATCTCAGGCCTCTTGAATTAGTGTGTAGGAGGTGTGTATGTGCAAGGGATGAAAAAAACAGAGGGCAAAAAGTGCATCAATAAAGACAGAATTAGTGTACCTTGCTAATTCTGAAACTGCCTTAACAAGACTAAAATGATACCTTTCAAACATCCAATTAGTGCACCCGCTTATGTCCACTCAGCAGGTTTGTTCATATTCAATGGCATTAAGTAACTAAATATGAAGTGATGGACCCAACTCCTGAAAAACTCTCATCTATTAACTCCATTATCATGCAATACTTTGTAACTAAGAAACTTAACCTCTGACCAGTCACTGACATAAACAGGGACACAGAGTTAATGATAAAGAGGTCTTGTGGCAGGATGTGGTGTGACTGTAATGGGAGAAAAGGGAAGAGTGACTCTTGCCTTCAAACTGGATCACTTTCTGGACAGTAAGTGCAAAACACTTTCACATCTGCATGCACAAGCACAAACGCGCACACGCACACACGCATGCATGCACGCACGCATGCACGCACGCGCGCACACACACACACACACACACACACACACACACACACACCTGGAGCTGTGAGCAGTATGAAACCTCAACAGTTGGCTGGACAAACCTTGAGCACCCCCTAGTGTTGTTTCCATAATCCACAGGGCCACAGTTATCAACATAGAAAAATGTGTTTTTGACAATGACACACACACACACACTCATAATTCAAAATGCTGAGGGTCAATGTGCAACAACATAAGGAACATATTATCCCTATAATAAATAACACTTTCCTCAAAAGAGAAAACTGGATAACAACGTGTTTCCTCAATAAAGCACAGGGGCATGACTTGCCCAAACAACTTAAATATTATGGATTTTTGATCCAACTCAGCAACAAACAGGTTTGTAAATTATTACAAACTTCAAGAGAAGGTCATGCTGTTTCTGCAACTTCCCATAGGCCATCACTTAAAAATTTTCCTTAGTCTAATCCTAGGAGATCAGATCTGGATGATTTAATATGCACTTCAACACATTAATTTATTTTTTGGGCAATAACATTTCTATAAATCAGTGGGTTACAGCACCCTAGACGAAGGCTGACCTGAGGTCTTTCTCTTAGGCTAGCAGGCGAGGATCCCAGTTCGTTTTTGGATGGTGGAGTGTGAACTGAGGTTTTGCCCCCATCCAAAGCGAACCCTTGGCTAAAGCCTAATGTCTGTTTCCATCCAGGCTCATGTAAATGTTTGTGATTAAAAAGGGAGATATGAGAGCCGAGGCGTTTCTGCAATCTTGCACATCCTAATTTGGTACTGGGGGAGTTAACACACCTGCCAGCTTCCTGCTGACGAGGGTGATTTTTCAACTGTTGTTGTTTGTGCCGTCAGTTTAAGGAGAGGCAAAGACAGTGAGAAAGGGAGAGAGAAGTCCGGGCTGGGCAAGACATAGGAAACACACACATGCACAATTATACACAAAATACACAACACACACACACGCAAACACAGATCCCTGGCTGCTGCCAATAACAGGCAATCCTAACATGTGAAAATGTTGACTGCTTGATGATTGATGGTAGTTATTTGTGGCTTTCTAACCCTCCTTCTTTGCCTCCACTCCCCCCCTCTTCCTCGTCTTTCTTCGTCTTCCTCCTCCTCTGCTCCATCTCATCTTTGTGCTGTTGCTCCCCTTCTCCCCCCTTCTCAGACAATGTGAAAATGATTAATAATGTGTAATGTTGTGTAAGCGGCCTGCTGTCCATCATTCCTTCCTTGTCTGACAGTCTTCAAAACCTGAACTCAGAGGACATACATGTTCTCTACTCCAAACAAAAACCAGATCCAGATCAAATCAGGTTATATATAAATCACAAAGCCATGAAATAAAATATGAATTTCCAACAAATATAAACCACATCTCTGTGGACATTAAATGCATAGATACATTTGTATTTGTATTAAACTCTCTATGATAAGGCCCATGCACACATTTGTAGTTCAGAAAAAAACCTTAAGTTTTACACTTTTTGTAAGAAAAGCTCAATTTTTCATCATGTATATCTATATTTAGATTGTTGGTATGGGGACAGACATATAAATAAAGATGTGAATACGGAGACAAATGAATAAGTGGCAGTGTAGTTCTGGGTGTCTGCTATTACTGCCACACTGCCAGCTCCCCATCCATCACTCGCTAACACTGTGCATCTGAGTGTGTGTATGCGTGTGTGCGTGTGTGTGTCTGGAGGAGGAAGAGGAGGAGGATAAGGAGAGAGGAAGAGGAGAGGACATCGGAGGCCACAGTGCAAGTTCCTCATCCATCATTCTGTAAGAGCAAAACTTCAGAAGCAAAAGGAAAGGGAGAGGGGAAAAGGTGGAGAAGAAATGTTTTCTCAGAATGATTCTTTACTTCCTTCCCCTTTTCCTCAAGTAATCAATGAAGCAAAACGACAGTGCCTGTGTTGTTTCTACAGGACAGCCAGGAATTCCTCTGTTTCTTTGACTCACCCTCTTTGGCCAACAATCATCCTCAACCCTCTACTCTATTCTTCCTTTGGCCGGTCTACAGACAGACAGGGGGAGGGACTGGGAGAGAGAGAAGGAGGGAGGGGGGTAGACAAGACAGGACAGGGCCTTTAGTCTAGAGATCATTACCTTTACATTATTAATGTATGGCCAAACCACAAAGGACATTCACAGACAATGAGGTAGAGAGTGAATGCTTCTCTGCTCTCTACAGTGAAACGTATAGTGAATGTAGATTTCTGAATTAAACTATGTAGCATGCACCTTAACTGACCACATCAGACCACCGCTGAACACGACATTCAGTGCAAAAAATTTCAATGAATGATTTATTATAACATTATCTATATAATTCTAATATTAGGGCTCAGTATCAAACCTCTTTGGATCCAAATGAGTCCACTGAAACTGTCATGTACCACAAGCAGACAATGAATGTTTAGTCTTACTCTTTGGTTGGAAAGTTCCTGATTTCAGTCACAGTTCTGCCAGTTTTATTTTGGCATAGTCCTTGTTCGTGTGATTGTGTTTAGACAACATTTGACATTTGAGATGCTTGGCTTCTCTTGTTAAATGTAAAAAAGGGTTTTGTAGGAAATTATGTTTATATTTGTCAAAGTAAGTTATCAAGAAAAGTATAGGCTTGGCATTGGTGCCAGTATCACATTGAAGAATTTCAAATAATAAAAAAAAGATCATACATTTGTTGAAAATAAATGTGTAAACATGTAAAAATGTAACAAAAAAGTTATGGAGGTGTTTATTTAATTTATTCATCAAAAGATGAAAGAGTAAAAAAAAAAAAAAAAGAAAACAAGGTTGTCATATATAACAAGCTAAAAGTGAATTATAAATTTAAATCTACTGTAAAAAAAAGAAAATGTGTGAAAAAAATGTGTATGTGTCTGTGTATGTGTGTGGCAGGCATAAGGCAGGCTTGGCAAACACTGGTGAAGCTGAGAGCAGAATTAAGGAGTGTGCTGTGTGTTTCATTAAATGCTCAATATATCTTGTGTTTTCTGGATCATTTAAGCCCCATTACAGAACAGTGGCACTGCTTTAATTTCTAAAGTGCCTTTCAAAAGGCATCACCTCAGGCGCTTATTCCTGCTCTCTCACACACGTAGGCATACACATACATCTACATGTACACGTGCGTGAAGTCGTATACACACTTGCACGCACACAGATGCAAACATTTGTGCTAACGTACAAGAAATGTGGATGCCCACACACCTGCGTTTATACTCACATAAAGACAGACAAAATTGTTTCTCTGTATTCTTATATTTCAAAGATTTATCTCTCCCATTCTCTACACTGTGTCTGTTTTTGTCCCTCTGTGTGTCTTTCGGTGTAACAGATGACAGCAGCCTTGCAGTGGCTCGGGCCGCTGTCTTGGCTACCGGACCCATTTGACTTGCCAGCTTGGCCGGAGGATGAACCCCAGGACTAACTGGAGCCAAGGTCAGATTCTCTCTGAGTGTGTGTGTGTGTGTGTGTGTGTGTGTGTGTGTGTGTGTGTGTGTGTGTGTGTGTGTGTGTGCGTGTGTGTGTCTAGGTGTACGCAGGGATGCATTTGTGCATTTAGTTCAAGGTGTTAGTGCTGATGAAGTCTGCATGCTTGGTTACAGTATACTTGTGGTACTAAATGTTACAAGAAAAATCCTTCTGTGCATTTGCAAATTTGATCGTGAGTGCTTGCATGTGGAGGTATGTGAGAAGTGTGTGCTGAGCCAGCTGCAGATTGAAGGGAGGTGGAGGTAAGGGGAGTGTTGTTCAGAGCAATTGATACATTGCAAATAGAGTGGGCTTCCTGTCCCGGTTTTGTGGCTAAGGTGCTAAACGCTTCAGGAAACCAGATACACTTGCACATCCTCTAAAGAGATAGAGGGACAGGGTGGGAAGGTGGTGGAAACATGAGGGTTGAAAGTAAAAGTGTAAGATAAAGGTAGAGAAAGACCCTGTCACTCTAATGGGAAATCTGCATTTTATTTCCATTCCTCCAACTTTGTTCTACTGCTATAACATTCCTATACCTTCCTATAATCTGAGATTATTCAAAGTGGTACTCTAGCAGCAGTGATGGCAGCTTGAAATCAAAGAAGGGTTCATTTCTCAGAGAATGTCTTTGTCGTTTGTTCTCCTTCTCCTCTCTAATGAGATGGAATGTGGCTAAATTAGCAGCTGAGAGGCAAAGCTTCATTTACAAGACAATCAAATGATCCTTTACAAAACACACTCAATATGCATTAGATGTCGGCTTTGTGAATATAGGATGGCCTCCTTATGCACTCAAATGGTGAGGGGGGAGTATTTGGATGTTGCGCGGTGGTGAAAAATGCCAAACTGAAATCATCCATCACAATGCAATAAAAAGGCCTGCAGCGCTCTGAGTGGGTGAGAGGAGTGAGATGTTTGTATTGGCCCACTGGGTTTCCCCTCTGTGAAGGAGGGAATGCGTAAATGAATGTGTAAATGTTAAAAAATGTTCTTTTTATTAGACGAATTGCATCATTAAATCACATTATAAAAACAAAAAATGCACCATTAATTTCCTCCCCAAACAGCCGTAAGTACATGTCTCTCTGTCCCTGTGCCCATCTCTGTGTATCCCCATGGGGCGGTAATTCCAAAGCTATTCTATTCCATTATACAGATCAATCAGGTTGGGGAGATCTGTGAACACATGTTTGGGGCTGAGTGAGTCAGAAGGCAATAACAACAACTTCCTAATTGTGTGTAGGCTGGTTTCTCTGCCTACTAGCCCAGCAGAGGTCCCAGCAAACAGGTAGTGTCTCCTTTCCACTTTTTGCCCTTCCTCCATCAGTACATGAAAGGTAACATGAATAATAGATGAGAGGGGTGATGAGATCAATCAGAGGCTATCAGTCTGCGAGATAGGAGTGGACAGAGTAGGACGTAGATTTGCACTGGACTAGAACAGCAGACCTGCTGTCAGAGATAGCAGCAAAAAAAGAGGTGGAGATAAGAACTGCACTATAGACTGGGGACAGCTCGACTAGAGAGGCTGCAGTGCAAATGTACAGAATGAGAAGGATAGAAAACTGCCAGAGGCCCACAAGCACATGCAGAAACATCTCATCATACGCCTGCATCCACACCCATCTCTGCATGCATTGACCCCCCTGCACCTCTGCACCGCACGTTCTCACATCTGTGACAATGCCACCGCAGCATGACAAATGCAAACAAAAGGTTCACCTATTCATCACTGTAGAGAGAAGGGTGGGGCTAATTATACAACTGTGAAAATTATGACTTTCTGTTGTTTTGTTTGTCCTCTAAGAGATTACAATGCTGAGGATGGAGGTGTATAAAGCGGAAAAAAAATAGCCTCGCAGCTTCTCTTTGAGGGGGCACATGAAGGCACGGGCACACATATACACCCACAAAACAAACTCACAAACACACGTACACACACAAATACAGCTTGTGTCCCTGCCGCCTATACCTCGTCTCTACTTGCAGGCATGATTAATCCAGTGCAGAGTGGGAAGATTTTGACCCTAAACAGAAAAGTCCTGTTGAGGCTGCGAGAGGCACTGATTTATTTGGGTACCACTTCGTCCACATTAATTATCCCCATGCAGGTGCAGGCCCAAATTCCTCCCCCCCCCCCCCCCCCCAGCTGTAGTCCTATGCTGTGATACAGTCACATACACACAGATGTACACACACAAATAAATAAATAAAGCAGGCACATGCAGCCTGCCCCCATTGCCTTGCCATGCTGTACTTATAGTGTCTGGGTGGCACAGAGAACATTGGCCGTCATGGCGGTGAAGGATTGCGCACCCAGATTTAGCACTAACGCAAATAACAAACCAACGGCAAACACAAATACACGCACGCCAACAGAATTTGTCCTGGAGTGTCCTCTCATGCAGCACAGGTTTTCCTGCCTCCACTTCACCTTCTTCTCTTACTAGTGACCCACTAGTGAATCCTTTACTTGAGTAGCCATACCACTATGGAAGTATACTCTATAACAAGTCTTGCATTTAAAAAGTTCAGAAGAACTAACACATTCTTGAGTCTTCAAGTGGGACTTAAAGACTAAAAGTAAAAGCCCTATGTAATAGCCCAACCAATGCAATATAGGTTGAGTTAAATTATTGATTTTCTAATGTGTGATTATTATTCTGATGTTGTGAATCAAGTAGTGTGTCAAGTAGTGTGAACTGCAGAAATCAGTTGTAATGTATAAATTCATCTTATATTTTGAGTATAAAATCTTAAGCTGAAAAATAAGCACCTACAGCGGTCAAATAATTGAAAAAATGGGTATTTTCCAATGATACTATGTATTATATTAAACTAAGAACCTATACACAAGTATAGGTAATACTTGGTAACCCCCCCTCATCTGCTCCCCACTTCACTTCTGTCCAACTCTATCTTGTTGGTTTTGTTGTGAGGTTGCTGTCCCCAGGTGACACCAGGCTGGGAGTTACACCTGCATTTGTGTCTGCATGTGTGTTTATGTGTGTGTGTGTGTGTGTGTGTGTGTGGTACAAGCAGCAGCTCCACCACTGTGCTTCCCCTAACAGAGCTAGTGGTGTGTGATGTGTCACTGAGAGCTCCACTCATTATGGCCTACATTAGCTCCCTACCTCGCCCTGATTAGTCCCCCGCTGAGCTGAAATCCACAGTGCAAGTGTGTTTTTGTATGTGTGTGTGTGTGTGTGTGTGTGTGTGTGAGGCCGAGAGAGTGAGAAAGAGTGAAAAAGAACAGGAGAGAGACCTTTCTCCTCTTTAGAATGAACATTGTCTCTTCATCCCAGTGACAGCTTCCTCATTTCTCTAATACAAATGGCTGCCGGTGCTGGTCGGCATGCATCAGGAGCTCAGGAGTGGGCCCCATCACTGCTCCTCTGTCGCTCTCATTTATTACCCAGTTTGTTTGCACTCTTATCCGCGGCCTTGCCCTGCCAGCCCATCCATCAAACACACACAGACACTCTCGGGCTCAAATATACACGCGTCTGCCCGCTGACTGTCACCACCTTGCCTTCCTGGACATTGAGACACATACATACTTACATACTGCTTCACTTATCTCTACACCCACATACGCTGCCCCAACAACATACACTTACACGTGTAGCTTAAATGGTGAATTCTCCCACGCTTCTTTTTCCTGTCACAGCACTCCATCATTGTCACCTGTTCTTTAGCTCTATTTCTTCCTCTACTCTCATTTTCATTCTATAGATACTTCCCCCCATGTTTCAAAATCCCCAAGAGGACAAGTGTGTGTAAAAGCGTGGCATTGATCAAATCCTCACTCATCAATCAGTCAATATGCATAATCTTATAGATTCATCAATCAATACTTTCACAAATGCCTGGCCACAGCCCATGCTATCCCACAAGGGGGTCTGTGAAAATGGTGGCAATGGTACAGAAGGAAAGTATGTTTGTTTTTTTTTGCTTTGTTTTTGTTTTTTTTTTAAAAAGCTACTGCTAATCTACAGGGAAACACTTATTTCTAATATTATGACTAGCAAAGATGCAGAAGACATCTTGTTAGAAAAGTCAAAGCTTTGAAGGTGACATCACATGCAAACAAAGTGACCGTAAGTTAAGTGTCACTTTTTAAATAGCAAAGTCTGAAATCTAAACAACATGGAAGCTTTAACATATTACAGATTTTTACATTTTAAATTGAGGCAGTTTTGGCAGATATTCTTGTGACAAGATGCACCTAAAATGCACTTATTCCAGGGTTTCTGCAGTATTCACCAACCACAAAGGATGAAATTTTAAATCTTTTTCATGGCCATACCAGTCAAAGAATGATGGAAAATCAGTGGGAGTGTAAGGTCTACAATGAAGTTTATATATTGACAATCACAGTACATCACATTTTTGTCATTACGTCCCAATTTTGTAACAATAATTCCTTGCAATACAAAGTTAACTTGACCTAGACCCAGATAAAGTAAAAAGTAAACTAAAGTTTTCTCTAAAATGGGAAATTTTTATCTGTAGCTAGCAGTAGTGACAGGGTTTGAAAAAAGGATTGAATGGCCTCATACATGCAAAATTCACAGTCATACCAGTGTATGTAATTTCTCCTGCAAGCCCACAAGAATATGAAAAAGGCTATATGAAATGTAACCATCTACAGCAAGCAAGAGAAATATCCAAGACCTTTGTAAATAAAATTTAAGACTTTCTACTAAGAACTTTTGTGAGGGAGCTAAATTTAGCGTGTACTTTGAAGCAGCTCAATGTGTTCAATGTCCATGTGTTCAGTGCATTTCGTGTACCAGAACTACTAAGACCACAGCATAGATTTTTAACACTGTCTCAAGGTCACATCACTGACCAAAGCCCATCACCTTCCTGTAAAATGCTACTTCACTAAAGCCATATTTTTCTATCACAGGAAAGGGCCAGTCAGAGATAATCAATATTGTTAATTATGTTTACTGGAAGACTCCCTTATATCTGTGCATCAAGTGGGAAATATATGTTAATATGTTGAGTAAAAAAGACAAAACCTTGTTGTCTTTAAATCATCCATTTGTGAAAATATTCTTTCATACGCAAATCAAAACACATGGGACATTTAGACTAGAAATCCTAATCTGCTTCATTATGCAATAAGACATTTTTACAGCCACTCAGACAAACCACTGTGTGCCCACACACACGCAGACTCACACAGAGCATGTTTGGGGGCCAGCTGCCAGCAAATGAAGGATCTCCCTCCCAATTCACTTGTTATTGTGCTGTCTGGGTGACAAGTATACCTATAGAGTGAGTATTTATTTCCGGAATGTTTTGTTCCGTTTTCCTGCAATGATGAATGTTTCTTTTATAAATCCATCGCCAGGCCTTTTAAACCATAAACAATATTTCTCCAGCCCAGATTCCTTGTGCAGCAGTCTTGGGGAACCTTGAGATTTCCAGGCTCTGATTTAATGGCTCGTAATTCTTGAAAGGCAATCCTTCTTCACCCTCTGACGCTCAGATGCACCATCCTTCCGGCAGCCCAACACGCTCGGCCTCAGCTCCCCTCTGGATCCCCAGGCCAGTCCAAACGCCAGTTAAAACTACTCAGCTGGAAACAGCACCATGCCCCTTCTGTCACTGGCATTGGATTATCTGCTGTGAGCTGACAGAGCCTCCTTTTAAAAGTTTTTTTGTAGATGTGTGAGTAATGCTACTGAGGTTTCCCAGCCTGTTCTTAAGTCTGTTCCAGGATCAGAGCCAACAGGAAGATGTTATTTGGATATGTATATGATGCTCTAAGAATTGTGTGTATTCTCCCCTCTTTGTGATATTGATTTAAAGAAGATATCAATCCACAGCCAACATTAAGCCAATTTGATGATTCTAGGGGAGGCATCTCTGCTCTTTGTAAATGAAGCTGTCCTTCGTGACTTCAGTGGATCTTTTTTCCTGTGTGCTTATCAGTACTGACATAGTATAATGAACTTTGATGAACATCTTTGATGTATCAATTGGTCAGGTGCTTGTGGGTCATGGGTTCATGCTTTTTCCCATCCTCATCTTTTGCTTTTATACACACACTTATACATTCTTCTTTGTTACAACCTATCTACATATAGTAGAAATATATCATTCATTCCCCTGCACATGTAGTGGCAGTTATGTTCAGCTGCAGAACAGCCACCCCATATCATAATCCTGTACAGACTCCACGTTTCACCTAAAAACTCATGTCTGAATGTCTTTCATATCCTCATCTGGGATGTGAAAACATTAGATTTCCACACAGTCAGAGAAAGTTAAATTTTGCGTTTCGGTCATAGTTTTGAAATCCTACCACACCAGAGTCTCTCCTGCCGGACTGCTGACAGCACTGTCAGGCAGATACTGGAGCTAAGAGTATGGGAGCAGCCAAAAGAAATGAGTTGTGCTGCCTTGTGCTGTGCAGTGTCATGTTCCCATCACCAGTATCTACGTTCATCACAGTTAGTTTTGTGGTTCAGTCAAGAACAAAAAAAAAAAAAGGGACTTGCAAAATTCAAGTCAACTCAGGGTTTTCTCAACTGATGCATCCACTCATAAACCTCGAGGGGACAGTCCTAGCAGCCAGTGTGTCAGTCCGGGGTCATAAAGTGTAAATACAGAATTACCTCACACAAATCTTGACCTATGGCTACAGATACTGCATAATAATAACCAAGGAACAAAAGTGTGGATACATTTGGGCAAACATGAGATTTTAGATGAACGTTCAGAGGACACAAAATGTAAAAAGCTCAGAAATCCTAGAGTTCAGCATTACGTATTCTTTGCAACTGGCTACAAGATGAGCCATTCAAGGTGGTTTAGCTACCTGGAACACAATTCAGATGTCTCGGTATTACAGATATAACCGGCACATAGTAACTTGGAAGGAGAAGCAAATCCATAACAGACTGGAAGGACAGACTGCTAGGTGAAGCCTTCAGACACCAAATAGAACACAACAGGATTCCTAGGCAGCTCTGCCTGCCACCACAACTCTGTACAGTTTTTAAAAAGTAGTTAATTAATGGGTTATTGTGTTACATACTTAAAGGACATATAATATTTTGTGCAACTTCTACTGTATTATTTTTTCATCTTAAGAGATAAGGGCTGATGATGATCTGTCCAATGTTTTGACCCAAAATCAAACAAAAAGTTACTTTATTAAACTTGAACTTAACTGCCTTTGTAGAGGTCTTTCAGTGTAGTGGCACGCAGAAGAGGTTAAGCTCATTTTAAAATGGCCAATAAATATATCCCAGCAAGTCAACTAAGTACAAGGGAGAAACAACAGCAAGTTAAAAAAGCAATCATTAGGCTGGTATCTCTAATTGTGTTCCTTCCTCTCCTCATGTATAATCCCTAGGTCCTCGCTTTGCCTTCATTAACAATGGATGAATTAATTAGAAACCTTCAAAGGATTTCTGCACAGTGAACCCAGGAGATAAAACGCATCCTATTCCTCAGACCTGCTCCTTTCCTCCTATTTTCTTTTTTCCGCTCTCTCCTGCCTCTGCTCTTAATTGTATTGTTTGCTTGTTGTGTCGATAGCAGGATTAATTTCACTATAGATCAGGATTATTGACCTTCTCGTCAATGTTATTTCATTTCTGTAAGGTGCTAATTATAGGGAACAAGGGAAAGCAAATTGCACTGTAACTTGCCTCACTTGCTTTCCAATAAAACAGAAAGAAAACAACATTAATCCCATTTTAGCTGCCCTCCCCGGTTAGGTAAATTCAAACACTTTCTCACTGTCTATCTATGGCATCTAGGAGGGACACTGTAACCAACTGCTGGACTTGATTGGTGGAATTTATATTAAAAACAGTGCTGACTATTCTGATCTGTTCCCCAAATGCCATTCTTGTCCCACTCACTGCTATTTTCTTGGTTCTCTCACCTCATCTGAAAGAGGGGGAGGGCACAGTTCATAAACAATTAACTGTCTGGATAAGTGATACACTCAAGCGCTAACAGACCTGAAAAACATTGTGTTATAAATTCTGGTAATTGAGTGGAGGGAGGTGAGCATCAGGCCACTGAGACTGAGTAGGTGCCATTTTGAAGCAGTTGCTGGAAATCAGCCGGGTGGCACGTTTGCATCATTATCTTATAAAAAGGTGAGACACTTTTTGATGGAGAAGGACGCACACAACTGTATATAAGTCTTTGAACAGACAATCACAGCCCAACAAGTCACAAAAGCTTTACAAGTGCAGCCATTTGCTACCACAATATCAGTTTTGTGATTGCATCTACTTTCAAAAGGTCTACCCAAGTACAGTAAGCCCTAAGACCCTCTTATCCACCCTTTTCTCCCTCTCTCCACCCCTCCCTTCTCCCACAGTCCTCTAATGAACTGAAAGGTCACAGCACTAATAAAACTATTAGCAGAAATGAATCTCTCAGATGTGTTAATGCACTTTTAATTCCTGTTAGCAAATTTCATCCCCCAGCAGTTTGCTGCCCGCTAATGAGAAATAAAACGCCCCGCTCTAGGGAAGGGGGATGGGGGAACGGGTCGATGCTCCGGCTACTCCACAGCAGACTCCACACACACACACTCACAAGTCATATACACTAACATTGCACCTTACACACACCCTGGATGTGCTGGATGTTATTCACGGACTGAGGCCTGTTTTCAGCCCTGTGATTCTGCAGGGTTAATTAAAGAGCACATCTCCATCTGTTCTCATTCAGCCTCAGCTCAGTCTCTACCCCATCAAGCACGCAAGACACACACACACACACACACGCACACAGGCACACAGGCACTGAATCACACCCTTCCTCCTCTGACGCTCTTTGTCATCAGCATGGATGAAAAAAACTTGTAAGTACGGTGTTCACAGGGACACAGGTAAACATGCTTTGACTTAAAGACACAATCTGACCTCTGACCTAGCTCGTCTCGTGACCTGACTAATGAGGTATAGATGGGGCTTGACCCTCTGATGTCTTGAAGTCACCAGAGAATAACAAGCCTTAACAGGCAAGACATTTACTGTTTGTGTAAGTGTGGATGACAGGCCACTGTCGCATGTCATCCTTTGGGGAAGTCAAGGTCCAAAAAGTATTCTGGGCCAACTTTTTCCACTCACAAGGTGCACATGCTGGTGGAAAAAGGAAATTCCAGTAACCCAGTTCATTAGTAAATAGATGATGTATTGTTGTTAGAATTGCAAGTAATGGAATATGTTTTGTGAGAAATCTGATGTCCAAAACTAACAGTTACTTTACTCTCAATTGCAATTGCTTAATTTGTCTAAAAGAGGATTTAGTTATAGTTTAGTGTCAGGTTTTTTGTAACCTGAATTGGTTTGGCATACAGAACATTATTTAGCTGATAACTGATGAAAGCAATAAAACTGATTCTCAAAAGTACAAATGATTATTCCTCCGTCAAAGCCCTAGTGAGTCAACCAACAAATCATCTCAGCAGTAATCAGAGGGTTAATTACTATGGCCAGTTTTTTACTGTAATTGAAGCACTATTTTCCTTCTTCTTTGTCAGACACATCAAAATTAATAATTTTAAACAAATCACTATCCAGCACAGTATACAAAGCACACAAAATGCAATGAAGGAAAATTACACAATAAATCCAGGCAGTATTTTTTAATAAATATGTTAAAAAAAATAAGGGACAAATTGACCTATAGGTTAGAAAGGTTGACAAGTAAATAGTCACCAATTTTAATGCTTGAATACTAATTTGAATACTAATGATAGAGGTTCTTTACTTTCCTTCAACAACCACATCTGGTTTACTCCTTTCCAAAGCATGTACTGCAAGTGTTTTGTGACACAAGGCATTGTCAGTCAACTTTCACTTCCCAAATAAAAATCCAACAGTATGATAATCATTGGTTAATCCACATCTTCTTATATACACTGGCTATATTCAGTCTTTAGTTTAGTTGTTTAGTTTGTATACTTAAAACATCAACCTTCTTTTATCCTTACCTATGGGGTGGGAAGTGAAAAAACAGAAAGCACAAGAAAGAAAAGGAAAGGCCCAGAGGGGAGGGGCAGAGACATTCTATTACCAAACAAAGCCTTTTAATCAATAAAGAGATAAAAGATATTTTAATCAAAGACATATTTCCTTGTTTGTCTAATGCTTCTGCCGCCACCGTGCACATAATCTTTAAATGCTGAAAAGGATGCATAATGCTCTCCCAGAGAGCCACTCATCCATATAAACACAAAACAGGAGCAGTCAGCAGAAACACACACCAGCCCAGCCCAGCGCACAGACACTCCATAGACGCCAAATTACATTAGGATGGGCATATTAAGGGGAAATTGCATCCTGTAAACTAGAATATTATTTCTACACACAAACACACTGCTTGCGCACACACACACAAAAACCATTTTTCAACATCATATTCCCTAGCCCTGTGCTCACTATTCACTAACAGATCCATTCAAGTATTGTTTTGTGCATGTGCATGAACACACACACATGCATAAACCATAAACACAAAGCATGGTGCTATTAGTGTGTGGGCTGTTTGTCGGACATGCAGGCATCCGCTACCCATGGCTAAAGCGTTCCAATGAGATTAGAGGGGTAACCGGAGCCCTTCCAGGCCCAGTGAACTGAGCTCACACCGGGCTAACAAGTCCAGAGGTGGTGGGCAGGCTGGATCAGGTTCCAGGAGCTAATGGGTCAAATACCAACTGACTTTTAATTGAGTGATAGAGTGTGCACATTTAGAGGGGTGTGTGTGTGTGTGTGTGTGGCTAATTCACCTTTACATTCCTGTATATGAAAAAGTTTTAGGTTATAAACAACCTAGGTGCGTGTGTGCCTGTATATGTGCGTACACTACTTAGGGTGCATCAGAGTTTGCGCATGTCTGCCGAGCACCGGGGAGCAAACAGCAGCTCCAGTAATAGTGATTCATGCTTTCCGTCAGGCCCCCTGACAGGCTGGGTTCGATCCCCTGCTCAGTGCGCTGTAGCGGCAGTAACAGCAGCCGAGGCAGGCGCAGGACTACGGACATCATCATAACTGCTGAGGGAGTGTTGGGCTGCTGACATATTGATCGACCCTCAGTTAGGAGATTTGATAGATTGACCTCGGACTCTTGACTTTAAACAGTAAAAGGAGGAGGGCAAATCGGGAAGTCAGAGAAACCAGTCGAAGCAATGGGGAAAAGACTAAAAGAGATGCCAGTTACTGAGAAACTGAGTAATTCAGTCATCAGTTTCATTTATGGCTATAACGGAAGATGTTTTTCATTGCTGATTATTCTGTGCATTCAATTTATAATTAATAAATTAAACAGAAAATATACATTCCCCAAAGTGTCATCTTAAAATAACAGTCCAACCCCCAAAGATATTCAAGTTGCAATAATACTATAACAGAGAAAATCAGCAAATCTTAACATTTTGAGAAACCATAAACAGCAACCATAGATTTTTGTCCTCAAAACATTACTTAATTGATAAACCATTATCATGATTGTTGACAATTTTCAATGAACCAAGTAATTGTATCAGCTCTAGTTTCATATAGTAAATGTGGCTCTTCCCAAGTTTCCTACTTTGTCTTCCTCCTTATCCCTCAGGTTATGAATAACATTCTCATATAATACAATACAAATAACCAACTGCTATCATAACTTCAGTCGCATCTCATGACTATAATAAAATGATATGCATATAGAACAAGAGACAAGATAAAATATCCATGAGACAATATTTCTTCCTCCCTGCCCCCACACCAACAGTCCTCAGGCCCAGCAACTCATCAGACCGTCAGGCTAAGCCTAACCCCAAACCTCCTCTGGGCCCTGTGGGGCTCAGGGGCCAGGAAGGACCAGAGAGGGTACGAGCTTACACTAACGATGGAGGAAACCATGTCCAGTCGGCTGGAGCCTGAGATGGAGCAGAAGACCCTGCACCATTGTTCTGCCAAAACACTGACAGCCGGTGATTTAGGACCGGGGCTGCCCAGGAGCACTAGGGGAGGGACAGGAGCGAGGGAGGTCAGGGAGAAGCTCCACAGGCACCCTTCAACAATCCTACCCAAATCCCTCCATCCATGAGATGGCAGAATGAATCATGGCTGACCCAGCACGAGGCCTGGGTCTGGCCTCTCTCCACCACCCCCATACCCTCCATCGACCCCCCTCCTCTCCCTGGACAAACATGACAAATCTGGTGTTTATTTACTTAAAAAGACCTGGAGAAAGAGCAAAAGGGGGGCAAATAAAAAACTGTGTAAAATCAATACAGAGTTAGTAGTCCCTGCCCTACTGCTGCTCTTTCCTGTCTGTGCGGCAGAAGAAACCTAAGCTAGGGTCTAATAAGGACCCCAGGTGGAAAAGGGACGCAGGTGGCTTCAGCAAGCTGCACACAACTGTAGGGAAATGCAGAAAAAAGGCCAGAAGAGAATGAGAAGCTGGCACAGAATGCACCTAAAATGTACTTTCCTACACTTCTAATAAAGGACTAACCAAACAAGACTTTAGTACTGTTTAATTTCATTGACCATCTATAATCACTGCCATCTCTGAATGAGTTACACATGCTGAGTGTTGAACAGTGACATAAAAAAGAAAAAACAACAGCCAAAGTCTAAGCTGTGGGTGATGTATGTGTATAGGCTGAGACATGTGAGATAAAATTGGTCTCCAAGTTAGAGTCCAGACAGCGGAGCATTGAATCTACTGAGCCTCTGCTCTTACCACATGACAAGGAGAAAACAGATAAGGCTTGCTCTCAGGGGAGAGGGAGGGTGGCCATCAAGCCAACCTCCTAAAAAGAAATAACAGCGGCAAGCTGTCAAGGTTTCTGTCATATCCTACATCACGCCAGCCGCCCATTCCATCCCATTGCTGGCAAAACGTACACACTGCTGTGGCCAAGGATGAAAGTGCTGGAAAATGGGAGTCATTGTAAACCATTTTCTGCCCTAAAGCCCCCACCGCCACCACCACCATCCCCTCCATCTCCACCCCTCTTCTTCCCGACTCCTCTTGAAGACAAATGGGTCCAGGGCAATGACAGAGTGCCTGGTCCACAAATCACCAGCGGCTGGTCTGCTCGTCCACTGCATCCTCCTCCCCCGCTGCCTCTCCCCTGCACCCAACCTCGCCCCTCCCCGTCCCCAGCCCCTCCATTAGTCATGTGCACACGGGTAGCAGCCAGCAGCCGTAATTAGACAAGGACAAATCGCCAGCCACGGACACGGACGAGTCCGGCCGCTAAATAAGGCCCTGTTACCATACCGACTAGTGGGCGGCACGTAGGGCCAAGGAGAGGACCGGGGTGCGGAAGAGAGACGTGGGGAGGGGTCAGTACCGTCCAATACACCCTGCGATCCTCTTGGCCTGGCCTGGTCTAGCAATTCATTTATTATCCTACCGGCCCATGGTTTGAACCCACCTGTCACCTATACACCCCCAAACTAAACCCCTACTGCACACCACCATACCCCTCAACCCCATCCCAGCTGGAACCTGGCTTCATGTCCAGACTGGTCTTAGTTACTCCTCCTTCTTACACTATGGTTTGAAGTGAAACACTCCTGATGTACTTTATGTGTAGCCGTGTTTGGGAGGAACTGCAATCGCAAACATGGATATTAATTTCATGAATATTAAACTTTTTTCACTTTTGTCAAAGTGCTGAAAGTGTAAAATTCAAGATAGCACAGTTTTCTATACAGAAACTGAACGCAGTCATTCATCTTTCAAGACAAGGGCGAGACAGAAACCTCATACAACTCTCCATCACATTCCTGTCAATGCAACACCACTACGTCACTTGTTTTTGTGGTGGTCAAACCAACTCTAAATAAATAAATTAAGTAAGTAAAGCAAAGCTGGAGCAATAAAGACCAATAAAGAGGTTTCAGGGTACATTAGGTGTAACATGAGAAGGATGGAATTAGCAAAAATGAGAACCCGTGGAATCAGATTACACATGGACGAAGAAACCGGCAGTCAACAAAATATAAATTACAGCCATATGAGGGGAGAGCAGACTGAATCCACAGAGGAGTATCAGTAACAATTGCTTTGGCCAGGTCAGTGCTGCAACACACTCCCTGGACAGAAGGGGGTCGGCGAAAAACTGACCGCCACACAAACATACACACACACACTCACACAAACAGCATGCTCCACCAGAGCAAACTTTATTGATCTGCCTCCTAATTTCCTAATTAGTTTTTATTGGATTTCATAATCGTCATCAGGACACATCAAAAGAAACTCAAAACCCCAGCAAGATTTTCTGCCCTCCTCAACATAATTTTTTTAAACTGTGAAAATGAAGCCATGTATTCAATTCCAAGTCCCCAGCTGTGAGAGCGACCCTGTTTTTTTTTTTTTTCTAACTTCTCCAGCAGAACTCCTTGGACAGCAAACACTGCACAAACACACAATTTCTCCCATGTGCAGTAACTGATGTTTAGCATTGCACATTTTCTGCATGATCTGCTGCTATTTGTCACACTTCTGCTCTCTCTTTGGTCGCCTCTCACTTGTAGCACTTGTTAAACATACCGCAGTACGAGGCTTGGAAAAATGTGGAGATAAAAAAAATATATACCATCTCTTACTGATACTGATTCTGGGTATTGGGTGTTTAGTACAACCTCTTGCTTCTCGTAAGTCTGCCATGGCCCATGTAACCTCACTGTCCTGAACAAAACTCTGAACTATCTAGATTTTTTCATCAAGCCCTCTGCTGTCCAGTGACACTGCCTCTGAACTGCACCAGCCAGTTGCCATTTTCTGCTCAACACAGGAAACTTTCCTCCAAATCCTGTAAAGGGTAACTGTTCATGGATCAACATGCTGAAAGATTTAGCATCCTGCAGTGACCAGAACTTTCCAAGAATGACAGCAGCTGGCCAGTAGTTATTACATATTTGAATGTTTTTGTAGTATTATGTATGTGATGTTGAAAGATATACTGAGTACAGAAAGCAGACATGGTCTAGAGGGAGTTGAAAGACAAAGAACATCCAATGTCCTCATTCACACTTAGGAACTAAAGCTAAGAACTCAATGTACACAAAAACAATAGAGAAGATTTTGAAATTACTGGAATGAGTGTCACCTTAGACCACAGGCCTCAACTTTTCTGTTAGCACCTCCACTATCATATCTGTGTCAGAGAATCCTTGTTGCACCATCTGGTGAACAATAAATGAGGGGAGAACAGGAGAGGAACTGGAAGAAGTTAGAAAACTGGTCTCTACAGAGATATTCTGTTTGTTTACACCACTGCTCCAATGCTAAAACAGAAAGAACAAACTGGAATAATACTAATACTAACCCTCCTTCTCTATGCCTTTCTACACTTGTTAAATGCCTACTGCCAGATGTTTAACAGCCACAGGAACTGATTTCAGTGTTTTTTCTCTTTGTTATGGCCCATTTTGAGACAAAACCTCTGGCATGATAACAACAACACAGCAGCTTTTAGATGAGGGCGGATAAAGATGTAGAAGGGGAAAAAAGTGAGAGATGTCACAGGATTTTCAGTGTTGCACTAGCATTGGTTGATGCAGCAAACCTAACAACATCAAAAATATCATACTACTTCAACTTTTAAAATTGAGAATATTTTTCTATTATTTATTAAGGTGGGTTATTTCCTAGACATATATAAATTCAACAATAAAACAAAGAAAAAAATAAAGGAATACTCAATTGTCCACATGAATTATGAATTCATGATCGTGGGTGAACTGATTCAAACACACTCACAGCAAATTCAACGACGCAGTTTAGAAAGGCACACACCTGTCTCTATCAAGTTACAGTTTACAAACCAAGTCATGAAGTCCAACAAACTCTCAATGGATCTGTAAGATAAAACTAAGTTGAGAAATAGCATTAGTGTGGGTCATAAAGATTTCTAACACTTAAAAATCACAGGGGGCTCCATTAGTGTAAATGAAGCAATGTCGTAACAACAGTAACATTTCAGTTTACAACCTGGCATGCATATTAATTTCGTCATACTTCCAGGGTACCACCCAAGTAAAAAGCATATACACAGATCAGCCACAACACTGGTAACTGTAAAACCATTAAAACATGTTGTGGCTGTCGGTGTGTACCATAAACCAAGTATTCATCAGCTGGTTGGAACAACAGCTACCATGAGGTATGGTGATGGCTGTATCATGGTACAGAGATGATCCTCAGGCTGTATCTATGCAGGCTATATCTGCTCTTAGCACTGTTTCTGTGTGAAAATTATTTTCATGGGATGGACACAGCCCAGTTACTCTGCTTAGCCTCACAAATTAAACATTCATTCTGATGCTGCCTACTCTCCATAATCACTTATTTTAGGTTTCCTTAGAGCCCTACAAACTCTTAAATTGTTCTCATTAACAATTCCTGCTGGACCTAGACCAGCAATCAAATCATTAGAAACATAAATGCAGTGAAAGGACAACGCCTTCATTGCCTTTCAGTGTACTACCTAAAAAGTAGTGAATAAAGGATCTGAACACTGGTTTAAATGAGACGTTTCGTCACCGTGCCAGACAGATAAAAATTACAGTATAGATTTGGGGAAAAAAGTACTTACATTTAATATAAATTAAAGCATAAAGAGCAAATGTTGTCTCCCTCATCCTTCCCTCACGTTCTCTCATCCAATCCATGCTTTTACCTCACTCTCTCTCTCACAAATCTTTTGAGAACAGCTAAGTCGAGCCTGAAGGGCCTCTAAGTGACCCTACCACTTCCATCACACCAACCCTTGCTCACACCGAGGTGTGGAAGGGGGGCACAGGGCAGCAGAACAAGCTTAAATCCCAGTGAAGATGTTTTTGGCCTTGATCACCGTGCCCATCGATCCCTGGCTGATTCCCACTCAGATACGTCTTATTTTATTAGTGGCTTCGGCCTTCTGCCGCCCCATTCCGCTGTGATCAATACAAGCATGGGGATGGTCCATATTTTTCTCACTTTTAGTGCCTTAACGCTGTTTAACCGTGTCACCTGATAAACGACAGACCCTCCCCAAACACTGATTTCCTATTGATTTCTCCCTCATTCAGCCATCCCTCCCTTCGTCACTCTCCCATTGTTTTTATCTCCAGTTATCTCCTCTCTCCTCCTGCTATACTTTCACTCCTTCCCCCTCCTCAAGTAGAGGATGGACCCTCCAGCCACCATTTAAACCATTTCATCCACAGACACCCTGTCTGATAAGAGTCAGCTTAGGTCAAGCTAAAGCTACACCTTTTAATGAGAGTTAGTAAAATATTATCCAAAAAAATCACTTCACCTTGTCACTAATAATATGCAAGATAAGCAAATTCAAACCATAGGAGGACTGTGCAGAAAGGTAGGCTTGCATTTCTCATTTTCAATCATTACCCACCAAACGGCCCGCACACAAACAGTGGCAGAGACCTATGCGTGTGCATGCAAGCGTCGACAGAGCAGGATACAATGACCACCGTGCAACAGATGCTATGACAACCTGGAGGGAGACAGCTCCATCCATCATCGGTTGAAGCCCTGATGATCGAAGCAGGGTTTGGACGACGGAGGAGGATGCGCTGGGAGTTCCAACAGGGCAATATACAATCAACTTAAAGGCTTTTCTATTGGGCTGTAACTGTATAAACACATTTGATATGTGTATATGGTAAAATTAATGTGGAAACAGATGTACAGCAGTGATGAGGAAACAAGATTATGACAAGAGGAAAAATATGGTGTAGACATTGGAAGATAAAATGAAATTAAACTGCATCTGAACAGTGAAAAAACAAATTATAAAAAAGGATGGATGTGGTATCTCATTGTACTACCTTTATCTCCTTTTCTCTTCTCTGACTGTACATTATTTATGCAAAATTAAACCTGCTCCTATTCCTGCTTAGTCTGGCTCATCCACTCAGTTACCTCTTTATTGATCTCTCATCTAAAGGCACTTCTGTAAATCCAGTCTGTTCCTTCCAGCCTTACTGCCATTAATGCCATTAAATATGGGTCCCTTATCACCAGATACTTTGAAGATGTCCGTCTGGACCTATCCAGGTCGCGATACTGGCTTCATTCTCTAATTCACAGGATAATACAATTATCTTATCATTGCGAAACGCCTGTGTTTATTTGAAGTTTATGTCCTGTAGAAAAATAAGCTATTGCAATTCTCTGTTGTTTAGCACTTGAACTTTACACATTACTTACAACTTTGCCCTTGCCATTTTCAACCTGCTGTAAAGGACTGATTAAAAAACAATACTTTTTCAAAGACAAATGATCCACTCTAGTGTAATTTCAGGTCCACACATGAAGTCTGAATAAGTAATCCAACACTGTGAGTATCTGTTAAGGAACTCGCTAACATGACCTGGCATCTTTTATTAGGTCTCTCACCCTTTAACAATGGGTTAAGTGATAAATTGACATTTACAGCACAGCCTGCCAAGTAACACTGGGTACAGAGCATACTGAGAAACTGACCGTGAAGTAATAACGAGCGAGTAGGCAAGAGGAGAGATTTTCTATTAACACAAGGGGAAAGAAGTTAAAGGGGTTGTGGGCTATGAGAGGACCGGTTTCTTGAACAAAACTGCCCCGCTTTCACAGCTACACCCCTCCTCCTACAGTAACCCCTTCTGCAAAGTTATCAGGCTACAGCCATAGAGGAGCTTGAGCACCAGCTAGTGGCAGTGGAGTTTCACTGCCAAGACGCCCCACACCAAACACATTAATCATGACCAGGGGAGTGTAAAATTCAATCGGCTCCTTCCATCCATTTCATGTGAAGCAGACTGAAGGCCGGCCTTGTAGTGCCTGAGAAAGGAAGGATGAAAAAAGGGGGGAAAAAAGAAAGAGGAGCTCCCTACACTTCATCAGAACCCCTACTTCATAACAAATGGAGTGTCTCTCTGGCGGAGGAGTGCCATCAGAAACACGCGTTCTCTCTATCCATTTAATTCCGGCAGTGGAGGAAGGGTCAGGGAGGGAGCAGTGGGTGCGTGTTCTGCTCTCCGCTCGCCGCTTCCCCAGTCACACAGTAAACTACCTTTTAGGAATTGTTTCTCAATAAGAAATGATCAGTCCATTTATCTGCACCAGGCGGGCCTGTCTCCTCACCCAGACCTCCAATATTTTTCGTTTGACCTGATCAGGGCTATAAACTAGACCGAGACACTTTCAATTTGTCACCCGAAGAGGCCTCTGCAAGTCCCATGCTACTGATTGCATCCTCCCTCCCAAATGTAAAAATTCCTCCCATGCTTGAAATCTTTTTTTTTTTTCATGCATAGAGCTACTTGGAAATACAGCTTTTTGTTCATGCTATAGAAAATATTGAGAAATGATCACATAGACGCGCCACATCCAGAACTAAATGTTATCTGCTGTTACTGAATACAGTAAAAGTGAATTTGTATTTGTAAAATAATAAATTATTATTCATGATTCTGCAGTTGAATGCAAAAATTATTTTCTCACTTCATCCTGCTAAACAAACTAGAGCTATAACAATCTGTCAGACAATTAATCAATTAGTGATTATACAATCGAATATACTTGATTATTCGACTGCTCAAATATGAATACTTACTGTTTTTTTCTATAAAAGTAAACATTTATAGTAAATATTTATAGTTTTAGGTGAAAGTGTCATCTTGGCCACATTTTCCTATCCTGAACATTTGATGATTTATCAGTTAATTGAGAAATTTAAATCAACAGATTAACTGATCAATAGATCCTAAATAAAAGTATAGATCAATAGGTTATTAAATATAACAGCATCCATGCATGTTCATTTTTGAAAATATGCTTAGCACTGTCACTTACAAGCCACTTTACAAGCCAGAAAATTTGTGCTTAACCATCACTGGGTTCAAGCAGGGATTCCTGACATTATGTCATTAACCTCAAAGCTCATGTGCATATTTTATATCATGATTACATGAATAGTTAAAATCTTTTAGTATTCGTATAGTGAAATGGTCAGTTTTCTGGAAAATTAACTGAGAAAACATTTATGGATAAAACAGATCGTAATCTCTGTTTTTGGCTAATCCAGTGGATGAAATGCCTGACAAATCAAAATTCTTCATCACAGTGATGCAAAAATCATGTAAAAATCCAATACTGCTGTGAAGCAGTCCTGTTTATTGGTTTGCACTATTGCCCACGATGGCCTAACAATGTAAAGGGATAGCAAATGTATGCAGCCTCTGGGTAGATGCATCATGATATCACACAATCCCATACTAACATAACATAGGATTAAAAAATAGAAATCTAAGATACGCTGTGATTCCACTCAACAACCAAGATTCTCAAAAACTGGGAACTGGCACTTATTACTGGTTTTTCATTGAAGGGAGAAATATTAACCACACTGTTTTCTTTCAAAACATGTACAAACTTTGAACGGGGGTAATTACAATTCACACATGACTTGCTTTCCCATCAAACCATTTAGAAACAGTTAAACATTCTTTGAATTGGGTAGAACATGTCAATGATTTTTTGACACAACTGAAATATGGTGAGGAACACTCAACCACATACACACAACCTGTTCAAACTGCTGCCTCGTCCAAGTCACATGCACGCGATTAATCACAAATACGTCCGGCTGTCACCTCACATGTATGTTGTTGCACAACACTAATGGGCAACTGAGTGGAACTGAAAAACATGTAGAAATTTAGCCTTTCTTCTCTTACTTGTTTTTCCTCGCTATCCTTGCCATCCACCGTGGATAGAGAAAAGCCTCCTTCCTGTCAGATGACATTGAGACTAATGCACCAAAGCTTCACTCTCCAAACTTCCAAAGATCCCTAAAATACAGGACAAACAAGAAACCAAGGATATAAGACTAAACCCCCTTTGCAAGATACTGTGATTAAATACGCTATATTATATATGAATGACATAATTCATGCCTTGTTTAATTATCAATTATTTGCTGTCTGATAAGAAACTCAACATTTAATGAATTGATGAAATACAACTGCACCTATTTCCAAGTGATAAAAAAGTGAAATTTGTTAGTTCTCTGTTACAGACACAGAGATGGATGTCACAACAAATGTGAACCCCCATAAAAAAAAAGTAAAAATCTAATTTATGATAGAATAAGTGTGTTAAAAGATAATTAATTTAGTAGAATTCAGATTATATTAATAGCTCTAATCTGTTCATTAAGCTTTGAGGTTCTCAGAAACAATGTTGGTCTTGAAAGTTCACCTGCCTAATAAAGAGTACCACTATTTAGTGGGTTAGTACAGTAATACAATACAATTCACTTTGTCATTGTGGATAGAGTCAAAACAGTTAGACAGAATTTTGATTAATTTAGGCAATTTATACAGCATTTATAAACACAAGAAAAGTATCTGCTGAGAGAGAGCAATCTGAACACATAAAATGGTTGACATTAGCACAAAACTCATTACCTCAGGTAGCAGGCAAGTGTCAAGCTCTGGATAAACAGAAGTATTGAAAGACAGTCTGTATTTTGCTTATAAATATATTTAGGTAAGTGGGATATTCAGTCATGATTGACTAATATGTGGGCTGCACTTTGTATTGCTTCTTAATTGATATAGTTAATGCCTAATTACTGCACTTAATTGTGTTGTAACTAATAACCATTGGTGATAAACTGACACTATAGTAGTGGCTACTATAGTGTCAGGCTATAGTGTCAGGCTCTGCATTTCAGGTGACTTAGAGAGTCACTTGATTTAACTGTAGCCTTAACAAATGGTTAATCCTGACGCTGCATGTTGTCGCCCAGTAACTGTTAAAAACATATCATTTAATTTCCACAAAGAGGTTACGCCTTTGTCAGTATGCAGGTCTGAGGTGACTGGCCCAAAGACCAGAGCGCCAGTCCACAATCACCTCATATCATCTACAGAGATACCAACACTGACTCTGTTGTGAGGGTAAGCACAGCTTGTCTTTTTCTACTCTATATGATTGTCTCCCTTCTTCCTGTACAAAACTACATCTACCTTCTACCAACAGCCCACAGCTGGGGAATCAACCATCAAAAACATAACCCAGATTTCCACTTAAAGACCATGAGCATACATTCACTTTGCAAAGGAGCGCAGCTGCAAATTAATTATAGTCATTTCTCAGTCATTTTTCAAGCAAAAATTCCAAACAGAGCCTAATTTCAGTTTCCCACATAAGAGTATTTGATGCTGTTCTTTGTCCTATATGACAGTCAAATATTTTTGGGTTTTGGACAGTTGGTTGGTCATCAGTTTAGGCTCTAACACATTACAAGGTCTTTTTTCAATATTTTTCGACATTCTTTGATACTAAACGATTAAGTGACCAATCAAGAAAATAATCTGCAGATTAATTGATAACATTGTTAGTTGCAGTCCTATTTACAACTATATCCATGTGCCAATTGCCAGTAACAAAAGAAACATGCAAAAAAAAATCTGAATGCTTCTACCCATCCTCTGTGGAATCAGTCAATTTACCTTCACTTAAAGGGTTTTTTATGTTAAACGTGCAGGTAAATGCAATCTGTACACATTTAACCTGTGTACATTAAATGTCTAACAAGCTGTGCTACCAAAACTGATAAGCTGATAAAACATGCCTTGAGATGAGCAACTGTAAGCTGGGAGAGCAGGGATACATCTTCGGAAATACCCACTTATCTCAACTCACCTCTGACTACTTATGGCTTACACCAGGGAGGGACAGTCCCTCTGCTGCCCTCCACTGAACAGCTGCAGAAGAATTTGAAACTCAACTGCTATAAATAATTCTATTTTTATCTATCAACGTGAATTTCAGGATGCATGTAAAGGGATGTTTCTGCATAACCCCACTCCTAAGACTGAGAATGGCTGTCGTCAATATCTATGTGCTACTGCATGTAAATATGGATTTACCCTCGCCTTCATTTGCTCCGTCACTCTACTCTGCAAAACTCTTAACTCCCTCTCAGGAAGCTTTCTATTGCATTTTTTTATCTGACAAGAGGCAGTTGCACTGACCAACAGCTAAAGGGTTATTCTAAAACCAATATAAAAGACAGAGCATGGGGAAAAATCCCAAACAAATGGGTATACAACTTTTGTGCTGTATAGTTGATGGCAAGGCTACAACTGCCTCTTCAAAATGTAACTATATTTTTAACAGACCACAACAAATCAACACATACCTGGAAATGACTGCTCAGTTCTAGCCTTAAGTTTTCTTGCTGAGAGCTGACCCTGAATCTAAAGCTTGTTGGAGTCAGATGTGGTCCACTCTCTTTTGGCTGTGGAGAGGCAAAACATGACAGAAATTATTTTTCAACTCGTTATTCACTTATCACATCTGTAATTGTGGGAGTTTTGAAACATTTTTGTTTCTTTTTCTGTCGAAGAACTGTAGCTTTTTTCAGGTTTTGAGCCATAAAGCAAATGAGGGTCCCTCCATTTTTGCAAGGTTCACCAAGTTACACTTAAAACTTTTTTTTTTTTAAATACATAGAATTGACTTGCATTTGCAGCAGAAAATACAATTCATTTGTATAATAGTATATTATAATTTGAGTTTTTGTTAAAATCTTCACTTGTCCATACAACACAAGATTTGTAGCTGTAGCTAAAAGTGGTAGTAAAGACCCTTGTTAAAGAAATGTAACACTGAATACATTTTAACTTCATTTTCAAATTTCAAATTTCATACATGTCAGACTTTTTAAGACGTCTATATAGATACCCTACACACAGGCAATACAAGCAGCTGGCATTAAAATGTCTTCATATTTTAGTTTGCTCTGGGGAGTACTTATCTCCTCTCAATTTTCATATTAGCCAAAAATTATTGGAAACTGTTACAGTTATACTAGCCTCAATTTTGCCTCTCAACATATAGTTGGCAGTTTATTAGGTACACTTAGCTAAAATTAATGCAGTCTAGTACAACTATCCTGCAATAAAGCCTCCCTTCATGAAGTATACTGTTTTAAAGAGGCACTGATTCAAATTTATGGTCATTTTGGAGGACGTAGTTTGTGGTGCTGCTGAATTGTTTTACATTATACATTGAGGTGTTTTTGTTATTTGGCCTATTAGAGTATACAAACTAATACAAACACCTGACAGTATAAGGAAACATGTTTCAACAGCACCACAAACTGCAGCCTCCAAATTGACCATAAAATTGTATCAACACAGGACTGTTTTCTTCAACTCCATCAGTTTTAGTTAGGTGTTTCTAAAAGGTTTCTTCACTATTTAATTAACCAACCATTTTTGAAAAACCAACAAGGTCGTTTAAAAAACACTCACCGCTGTACTGAAGTTATCTCTAGATTCTTCTAAGTACCTAGAAGAAATTGTACTCCATCCACCGAATGAGGAAAAAACGTTTTTTAATTCCTCTTCTACAGCAAGCCCTTACAAAATTACAATAAAGATGGCCGCCCGCCACGTACCTGCGTTAAGTCAAGTTGGCGCCTTTTTTCGTAATCACTTCCGTGATGCGTAAGGATGTGCGCAGTGCGTGTTACCTGCGCGGCTGCTCAGAGATTCACCTGACCTCCAGTGGGGTCTTTTAATGCTACAATCGACTAGACACAGATCTGAACCGTGGTATTTTGATTTAACACATTAATTTAGAAATATGCAATATATTTATAAGCACAAAACTGAGATAAACCTTAGACCGTGACAGGTGGATGCATAGTCTTGATGGTCTTGCATCAGGGCAAAGGGTCAGTTGGTAAATGCGTCGTGTATCCCCCAAGCAGTGATTAGTACATTACATACATTTTCTTAACTGGCACAATAGGCATCCATCGGAGTGGGAGGACAGTACAGACAAGTGCAAAATATTTTTAAAATTATATAAGCCGTGTATATTTTACCTATTGCATATCAACGGATCACTACAGTTAGAGGTATATGCTCATAAACTTAAATTTTAAGTTTTAACCTTTTTTCAAGCAAAAACAACCATTTTAAAGTTCCATACTTGCCACAATGGAGAAGTAACACATACAGAAACTCAAAAGATCCCTCACACCTAACTGATTATTTTCCTAATCATTCTGGTTAGTCCCTGTTCGTGGTACAACAGTGACACCACCTGGCGAAAATGAACACTGCATATACAGACACAAAAGTGGTTCAGCAAATAACACAAAGCAAACGCTCAGTGCATGACAATAAGGCTTTATTTGAGGACGTGAGGAAGAAATGGCAAGTGACAGTTTTCATCTCAGAGGTGAGCAATTACACAGGTCTACAGATTACTGCTTTGGCTGTATACATACTCAAACGTATCAGCACAAATGAGAATAAACAATTAATCTTGCAAATGTTTTCATTTGCAATAAGTCTACAAGATGATCTTAAGTGTACAGGTCTACATTAGAGTACCATTTAACATGCAAAGGTACTTTAAGTACATTTGTGTATCCATCTAATTTGTGTTGGTTTATCTACTGTATGGTGTGTTGTTCCGCAGTTTGATTACAGGTTCACTGAATCTACAGTCGCAACCTCAAGAACAATTTCTACGAAAGACCATGCAGGCAGATGTAAAAACTTGGTGACAGTGACCTTACTGTTTTGAAAGTACATCCCAGCAGAGTAAAATGACAAACCTTTAATATACTGCTCACTGACTCTTTCAGGGCCAAATACCTCTGAGGTCAAACAAAACCATAAAGTACAACTAAAGACAAAAGCAAGGAATGTAGGAAATGTATGCACTTTATGTGGGATAGAAATCACAGATACTGTAAACGGCCCTTTTACTGAACAGCAGTGGTAACAAGGAAAGAAAAGTACAGTACGGCCTTGCTCAAAAGTGAGACAAACCATAAGAGGAAAGGCAATAATGATAGCCAAAGAGAAGGCTGAAATCTGATAAATGCTACTGTTTCTTTGAGGCTTTGGATGCACATCTGAATGCACTTCATGTTGTCACAGGAAGAAATGGCACTTCATTTTTAGTTTTGATTTCACAGCTTTTCATTTACAATGCTTGGGTGTATCTGCACATTCCATCTGAAAGTGAAATGTGAAATAGGCTGATAACGAAAACTGGCACAGAGTGGTGACAAGGCCACTATTTCTGAGCTAGACTGTAGTTAAGTGGTAATACAGAGTGAAAAAAAACAAGG
Source organism: Lates calcarifer (assembly GCF_001640805.2). Classification (NCBI taxonomy): domain Eukaryota; kingdom Metazoa; phylum Chordata; class Actinopteri; family Centropomidae; genus Lates; species Lates calcarifer. Next base: position 16,076,735 of record NC_066838.1, on the reverse strand, counting down.
ATCCAAAAGTAAGTGCTTTCACAGTATCATCTTTAGATTTAAGAAATTAAGCTGACTGAAAAAAATAAAGAAATATGTTTCCCTCTTCACGTCTGTCTCAAAATATATACCATTACATTCTGTGGGAAGGTATAGAAAGTTTAAGAGATCGAAATTAAATTGGAGTTAAAGTGAACCAATTAAAAAAATAAAGGCACCCGGGATATGAGAGGAGAGCAAACTAACCAAAAAGAACTAAACCATAAATCTCTCAAAGGGAAACATCTTCACATTCCGTCCTCTTCCTTTATTCATCATGCAACTGGAAAACATATAGCAATTAAAAAAATAATGAAGCCTAGAACCAGGTGTGGACGGGCCTCTGGCACAGGAGTCATTCCCTGGACCTCAGGATGCTCAGACTATGTACAAGTATGAATGAACTACACGACCATGCTTAAATGGACACACGTCAGGCGCAGCCTTTCATTCAACTCACATTCATCATCATTTACTCTCACAGATCAAATATAAACTACTTTGCTGCCAAAAAAGTCAAGACAGAGACTTTCAAATGAATCAACTAAAGCACTGAAAATATATCCACTTGTTCCCATTCTAGCATGGCCACATAGTGTGGGCAGGATGCGCAGGTGGACATGGGCAATAAATATATATTACATCTTTATATACAGTGAAATGGAGAGGGGCACAGTGGCAACTTGAGGGGGATTTTCTCCATCTAGTTCAATGAGTCTTCCTGTTTTATTCTGGTGAAATGGTGGTGAGATTTAGAGGACCCGGGATCTCTTGCTGGCCAGTGAACCATGCTAAAAGAGGAAAGAGACAGGACAATTAAGACAGTTAAATCGAAGTAGCACCATTACGGTGGTATCAGGACCCCGATAGAATATCATAAACAAAACAAACAAACAAAAATTATTTAACATAGCAATATAACTGCTTCTGCTTTTGTGAAGCCAATTATCAATATGCTCGAGTGTGGGGTTTTTGTCTTTGGCCTACCTTAGCCTGCTTGTAAAAGTGAGGAGCCAGCTCAACCAACCAGGACGACTCAACAGCAGTCACATCACGCATGTAGTATTTTGATGTCTGCACCACTTCATTGAAGACAACCCTGGAGAGGAGACAATGTAGTATAGTTTAAAAAATTTAAAAAAATAAAAAATAAAAAATCTCCATAAATGTCCAAGAAAAAAGAAGCAAAAAAAGCATGTTTATTGTACAAGATACACGCATTTGTAACACTTAAGTAGGACAATGTGCAAGGAAAATGTACTGACCATTTTGGAGGCTTCTCTCCAAAAAGCACAGAGTTGGGGTGGATGTGAAGCTCACGATCATCGCGTAAAGTCCTTGCAAAGCAAAGAAAGAGAGGGTGATGTGATTTGAACGAGCACAGAGAGCACAGAAACAATTTCTTTGCTGAAAAAAAGAGAACTGATAACCAGCCAAGAACTCTCTCACCTGTAGGAACCAGAATGGTGAATGCGGGCTGCATTAGCAAAAAATCCAGAGACAATACACTTCAGGATCACATCAGGATCACCTGTGCAAGACAGACATTTACAAGATTAAAAAAAACAGGTGAAAACAACAGGTCACCAGCTACTGTCACTACATGTCATTCAGCCTACTAAGCTAATATGACCCCACACATCACATAGGATAAACGTGACACACACCAACCTTCGCTGGACGTCCGTGGCACCTTAAACTTGTTCATGAGACGTCGGAGCTGCTCTCGTACAGTCACAGCCCTCAGCAGACCCTTGTAATTGAGAAAATGTTCCTGACACCACTGGGAGCTCTTCTGGTGCTGCAGGAAAGAAAGGACAAAATCGCTTAGCCTTGATTTGAATCAGTTTTATCCCTGACTTTTGCTAGGCTCACAACCGCCCCAAAGTGTTTCTCCACCACTGACTGAGCTGTAAGCATATTACACATTCACTATACCTTAATGAACGCTTCATACACATTCAGCATGGTGAGGTGGTCTCCCTCAGCAACTGCAAATTTCCTGTGCTCTCGGGCCTGCAGGGTGAGATAGCAAAAAATGGGATAATTGTTATGCTGACAAAGCATTTCTGCCAAATGTACAAACATGCTCCTTTTGAAAGCCTGTTTTTCCACTTACAGCAGCTTTCTTCTGATTGGGCAGCACAACAAATATATTCTGAATCTGCATCATTGCTGCTATGGTAACAATCTCTTTGGAGCAGCCAAAATTTCCCGACTCTAGCAGCATCTTGGCAAACATGGGGCTGAGAGGAAACTCTGCCATCCGCACACCCGTGGGATCAGTCAAACGGCCGTAATGGTCAAGACCTGCCAACAGACACACTAATGGTTAAGATTCTACATCTTGTGCAAGGACATCTTAGTTTATAAATGCTTGCCAACACACAACTTTGAACACTAGTCTTGCAGTTGAAGGACAGAACGCCTTTTTATTCCACCACCCTGCTGACCACCTTGTTTCTTACCTCCCAGAGCGTAAAGCAGTTCCAGAGCTTGAACCATGGTCTGGGCTGGAGGAGGCTGTTTAATTATAATAAATGAAAAAGCAAGTTAAGTCCAACATTAATTTACAAATATTTAGTCTAAAAGACAGAACAAAGTGAGACTCTTTTAAAAGGATAAACAGACAATGGCTGAATTAATTTTATGGTTTCTATGCATTTTTCTCCCCAGAGGTAAGGGGCCATTCTCGCTAATTAAAATGTAAAGTACAATTCCTTTCACAGTGGGTGAACACATCACTGCCCTGTGGATGGCAACGTGGGCGACTCACAGAAAGGAAGCTGAACCGCAGCACGTTGTCAATGCCTAACGCTTTGAGCTGCAGGATGACAGGGGCCAAATTGGTGCGCTGCATCTCTGGCACAGTAGAGGCAGGCAGTTTCTCAAAGTCCTCCTCTGAGGAAAAGAACAGAGGCAATAAGAAACACAGTGAGGGAAAGACAAAGAGCGACAGAAAAACAGGCAGAGACAGTGGAAAGAGGAGGATACCAGACTACAGCAATTTGCCTCAAATGTTAGCAATGCACACTTCCTCTAACAGACAATATTTAGCACTTAGCATCATTCATCTGTTCCTGAAAACTCACACATACCTGTGTAAAGTCTAAAGCATTTCCCAGGCCGGTTTCGTCCGGCTCTCCCGGCCCTCTGACTGGCCGAAGCTTTGGAAATGGGGGTGACCACCAGTGACTCAATGGCAGTGCAGGGATTATATGCTCGGAGCTTCACAAATGCGCAGTCGATGACGAATACAATTCCATTTATGGTGATGGAGGTCTCAGCTATGTTCGTAGCCACCACAATCTGGAAGAAACAATACAGGAATAAGTCAAGTGTTTCATGTCGCAGTTTCAGTGGCTGCTGTTGACGCTCATGTTAACACCTGTCTGCAGCGGTTACATTCTGGAGGAAGGCCTGTCCCCATCACTTATTATTGTGGGGTTTTTGTTTATTTTCTATGCTGTAAGAACAGTGTGTTCATTTCCTTGATTCCAACACAATGTGGTTGAATCACCTGAAATAGAGATGATGATGGTGATGAACGCATATCCATGGAATCTCATTTAAGTGTGGTAAGCAGGTGTAACACATGCTAGTGTATTTATATTTTGATCTTCTTTTTTTGTGTAAATTCCATTCACATTTTACACAAAGTGTTATAGGCCATATACAAAAAAATCCCCTCTCTATACAGGCACAAAATAAGGCAGCGGTTACCTTACGAACAGAGGACGGCGCCCTCTCAAAGACCTTCATCTGCTCAGCATATGGTAGGCCAGAATACATGGGCAAAATTCTCAGGTGTTTCTTCATACCATATCGTGACAGAGACCTCGCCTGGTCCTGAAGAAAGGACACCACCTTCTCCACCTCCTCCTGAGAGGAAAAACACAAGAGAAAATGATAAGAAGATAATTAAGATAAATAAGGAAAAAAGGAATGACCGCAATACATTAAAGTAATAAAATGGAACAATGTCTACAATCTAAACCCTTCTATCAAATGGATGTTATTGTAGCATTAAGGATACAGTCACTAACCTGTCCAGTAAGAAAAGCCAGGACATCTCCATCATCCTCTGTCTCATGGATCTTCAGCACCGTCTCCACTGTGGCCTTCACATAGTCTGGAACAGGGCTAAGAACAGACAAAAGACACTTCAAAATTAAAAAATAAAAATAAACAAGTTACATACACTTTTTAGTGAGTGAATAATCTGCATCGAGTACCTGACAGTATAGAAGACATCCACTGGAAAGGTGCGTCCTTCCACTGTCAGAATACCACATGTGTCCTTGTTAGGATCCCCAGTCTCATTCAGGTTGAAGAAGTCATGGAATTTCTTTGGATGAAAGTGACATAACAGTTAATAAAGAAAGAATTAAGAAGGGACTGTTCTTTTTTTAAAACAAATTTTCCACATGTTTTGCAGCAGCAAAGCAATGAAATACTCCTGCTGCCCCTGATTTTTTTTTAGAAAGTATGCAACTTAGTAACGTGGTATAACAAAATAATTTGCATGTGTAGATAAAAGCCTTTTAAAACAGAAAGTACAGTAGATGTCTGATATGGCATTTCAGCTGACTTGTTTAATGCTGAGCGCAGTCATGGCCTGATTGTGTCTTTCTTTCATCAGTGTATCGCAGATGTCAGTACAATGTGATCTGACCCGACATCAACTTCCACTGCGTCTGTCTTTGTTTCTCTTTTCTCACTAATCAAGCATATCTGCTCATCTTAATGATGCAGTCACCTTGGCATCCAGAGTGGCAGAGGCCACAATCAGTCGCAGGTCTCGTCGCTTCTTCTGTATCTATTGAAGACAGTGAGAAAATGAAGAGAGGGAGAGTCAGGCTAAAAACTGAAAAGAAGTCACAGCTTTTGAAGATTATTTTCATGGCTAGTAAAAAGTTAAATTTAAATAGTTCAGTTCAATTTTACCTTCTTTAGTAGACCAATGGCTATGTCTGTGTACAGGGTTCTCTCATGTGCTTCATCTAGCATCAACACACTGAGGATTACAGTACACCAAAGAACATTAGCGTTAGCAAAAGTGAATCCAAACCAGTCCTGATTTCAAAAATAAGTTTATATGCCCAGGAAGAGTTTTTGACATGTCACAGTAGGAAAAGCACAAATAATGATGACTGCATTGCATTTAGCTGCTTTATTTTCAGGGTCCCGTTATAGTGCACACTGGCTTGCTGTCACACTATGGCAAATCAAAATATTTGCTGTGAAAACTTCCTGTTCAATTGCAATCGTGTACCTGTATTTTTTCAATAGAGGATCAGCCATCATTTCCCGCACCAGCATGCCATCTGTAAGGAACTGAGGAAAACAGGGACAATTAGACACTGAAAGGAACCAATCAAAGGAAGACAGACACACACATCTCTCGTGGAATACCTTGATCCTCGTGGCATGGGGATCAGAGCAGTCGTCAAATCGGATGGTGTAGCCCACCTCATGTCCCAGCAGGGCCCCCCGCTCCTCTGCAACACGGTTAGCAACCTATCAGCAGGAAAGAGGAGCGAAAATACATTATCTGAAGCAGGCCTGTGTCCTTCAGCGTGACCTAAATTTCTTACAGTGAAAAGACATTAAAACAGTGAGGGAGCTGAGCAGTGGTAGAACATCAGCAGAGCTCGTCTTACAGAGATAGCAGCCACGCGGCGGGGCTGTGTCACTCCAATCACCTTCCCCTCCGCTGCCCAGCCAGCCTCCAGCAGGTACTGAGAGGAGTCAGATGAAAAGAGAAGGTAGATCCCCCACGCCAAAAAAAAAAAAAGAAAAAGAGTACAAAGCATGAGATAGAAACGTTGATGTTGCAGAACAGCAAACTCTGCATAAATTAAGCTCTAGCTGATGTGGTCCAAACCCTTCTTTAAAAAAAAGAGGCTACTAAGCATCAAGACAAGGGCATGTATGGGTGTTCAGTCACACGAAGGGTATCAGTCCACTGCGGCAATGTTTTACCTTTTGGCTGTTAAATTTGTTGCATAATGTGACTTTGAAATGAGGGTATGCTGCCTTTTTTAAGAGTAGACATAACAAATCTTATTCACCAGTTTTAATTTAACAGTGCCAAAATGTTGCATATAATAATTATACTAACCTGAGGTATTTGTGTTGTCTTCCCACATCCCGTCTCACCAACTATGATGACAGTCTGGTAGCTCTCCACCAAGTACAAGATGTTGTTTCTGTGCTGGATAGGGAACAATCAACAAAACAGCTCATTAACAGTCATTAAGGATCACCCACAGAGGCGCAAGCACCATAGACCACATTCAATCCACTCGTCATTATAGTTTCATTCAGGCATGTTTTAGAGGGCGGTGTGAAACCTTGAAAACAGGGAGTTTCTGCCGCTGTTTCTCTATGGAGAGGGCGGTGTGCGGGTTGAAGATGATGGGGGAGCCGGTGGTCTCCGTGTTGAGCTCCCGCTCCTCTGAGATCCCCGGTGCCTCAGCCCCTGGAGCGGAGCAGATGGTGAAGGTGAAAAGAAGATGTTTTATTTAGAAGTAAGCAGGCTGAGGGTTTAGACGGATGGAAGCAAGGGTTTTGTGCAATGCCTAGGCACTAACGCGATGGGCCACGAAAGACCTTCACTTAGTAGCATTTGATCACATCTTTTCATGTAGTTGTGGTACTTTCTGTCTCATACAGCCTGCCTATTTTACTTTGGCAGGTTATACTTTGATTCCGCAGAGCTATCGTTACCTCAACTGACTGAGCTGGCTGCAGATATCACGCAGCGGCTGTGAAGGAGGCTGCAGTCAAACCGAGACTGACCTATTCGTGTTAGCAGTTGTATTTTAACAAATATAAATCCGAAAAACTTGCACAGAATGCCTAATTTATTCATTATTTTCGTACTTACCCGGCTTCCAAAATTTCATCGTGGAGAGGGGAGCCGCCATCTTGCCCTCTACGTCACATTTTTTTTTTTTTTTTTTTTTTTTTTTGCGGATGACGTCACCATCTGTGGTTTCCTCCAGAGATCTGGAGTGACATCAGCGGAGATGAAAACAGCTTCAAGCTACAATTTGGCCTAAGTCAGGAGTTTTAGTTCTTCGAGGATGGTCACAGCAACAAGTACTTAAGCTAAAACCTGCCGAAGTGGCTCGATGACAGTTAGCTAGGTCATGACCATGACGTTTTATGGTGAAACCCACACATTAACTAATGTTCAGACACAAATGGTATAATGAATGAGATATAAGGACTGAATGCTGATATAATTATGAAAACATGTGGATTATCAACACATCACTGTAATCTGTGGATGTAGGAGACACAAGTTAAAATCTGTATGTTCAAAAAAGAACCTCACCCATCACCAACATCACTCAAGGTCCAACCATATTCACTGATTATATCTAATGTACAGCAGTGATTTAAGCATTGTGTTGCCTTGAGTAGAACGCAGTAACAGCAGTAACATGGAGGAAAACGCATAAGACGTGTCCATGAATCTATTACCCCAGTGCATGATGGGCATGATGAGTACAACAGATCATCAGGACAAAACCAGTTAAAAACATGCTGATCATGGTTTCAACTCTCTAGCAAGTGCAAGATAACTTTATACAGGATTAATAGCTCTAATTATATCAGAAGGTTCAAACATAGTGGACTCTCATTAATACAAGAACAAACTGGATTATTTTTACTACATTTTTCTAGCAGCAAATACAGTTAATTAACCTGAGGTGGACATTTTCACTATTTTATGACACTTAGACTAAACAATTAATTCCAGAAAATGATCAGCAGATAAACCAATAATGAAAATAGTCCTTGGGTTCAGCTTTCAAATAGAGGTAGATGCAAATCTTAACAATCCCTGAACAAATCAAGTGACAGCAACTGACATGCTTGAATTTCTCCTATATTTCAATTAAAAAAAACGATACCATCTCTTTGAAAATGGAGGCCAAATAAAGCCCATGTTTAATGATTCCCAAAAGATTTGATCAGAAAATACAATCCTTTCAAACACCAGCTGCATATCTAATATAACAGTATCGTTACAATAACTTTGCAAGAACTGTTTTTAAAAGTTCTTCACTATAAAATACTGAGAAATATGTTACATCAAACAAGATATAACACATATAACAGTACAAATAAATCTGTGTAATACAAGGTGGATTTGACAAATGGGACATTGTACAGAATTTACAGACAAGTTTAAATTAATTCCAAAACAACAGGTAAGACTTTGATCTGGAAGCTACATGTGAGATAATAATAAATTTAAATTATTTCTACCCCCCTAACTAATGCCATTAATAAATGACATCTAGATACGAACAGCAAATCATGGCAGTGCACAGACCAGGTTTTCGCTTAAATCTGTGGACATTTGTATCTGAACACAACATGCAAGTTTCCTCCCTCTTTGCTTTAAGGAATTAATTTGGATGGACAGATAACTCAGATGATTACTAGCTCCTGACTGACATTACAGCTCATTGATTCTACTGGCAGATACTGGCAATAGGATTAGATATCAGCTGATAGATGTATCTTACAACCAGTGTTTGATGTTGAAAGTAGCACATGTCAGATTTCAGCAGGGGTCAGCCTTGAGTTTTCACAATTAGTTGGACACCAGACCTTTTAGAAATAACAATTGACAGATTTCATTCAAAGATGCTTTGTTTATATTTAGTGGGAAAAAAAAACAAAAAATGAAGCTCTTAGTCACCTAATAATGATTCATGAAAAATGACAACTCCACCCTTGAAACCAGACACATACTGTAGCTGGTAACCTTAACAGTAATCTATAAGGTGCTTCACAGTCATGCAACTTTATATATAATTGTTTTGCCAGGTCTAAATTAATTCCTTATAAAGACAAACATCATTTTGGAGTGAAATTTTAACTGTAAAGCCACAGAATTAATCCATTATTGGTAGTTTAGTACATCTGATATGGTGTATTTTGTCCCTAAATTAAAAGTAACACTTTACACTCATGGACAGATTGAATTGTAATGACTGTATGACTGTTTTTATTGCCCAGTTCTCAGCTCATGAGCAGTGTACTGGGATGAATACACATTCAGGTTGGCATCTTTACAGTTGAAAATCAGTTTTCATGTCACTCTGCTAAAGCAGAGGAACGACCCTGTGGTGAGACAACCATGTCAGAGATGATGAGAATGAAGTGAGGAAGGAAATACAACAAATGGGTAGTGTATTGGAGAGCTCCTTAAGAAGGAGCCCTCAAATTAAGAGAGCACAGTATTTGAACATGTTCATCACGGTGGTCTTGCGGTATCTTGTTATTCAAACTAGGATTCCCATGTTGCACTGCACACTGAGAAGTCATATTGTATGTAGGAGCATTGACACTCCTCAAGTCATGGAGTTCCTGTGTCTTGACAATTTACTTCAACGGAAATGTTCGTATTTAGTGTCCTACAGATTCCTCTCAGTCAAAATGTAGAGCTGTGTAAAAGATTATCCACACCACCTGGTAACGACAAAAAATGACAGATTAGACATTAATGATCAAATCACATGATTCACAAGCAGCTGCATCTGTCATGTTATGGCATGACAGGGAAAATTCATGAACCTGCAATAAAACACTGACTTATATGGTGGGGGAAAAAAACGCAGATTAGCCCCAGATTTATGACAAGATTATTATACACCACAATTGAAATGGACTTACAGTATGCTCATACTCCAAAACATTAAAAGATAGGTTCACATTTTTCATTTTCACTATTTTTAAATCATGAAAAATGGTGACCTGCTTTCTACCACAACATTCAGAGTGTACAAGATGTGGAAAAATTATTACTATTACTATTTTGAAGATAATGACTTATGTTTCAAAACTACAACACTAAGGCACGATAAGATAACTATGGAAGCCCATTTCCACCAATATGAAGAAGAAAAGATTGTAAGATTGAAGTTGTAAGTCATTATGAGAAACTCTCTTGAAATAATGACTTAGTTTTTCAAATTAAAGAAGGAACAGAAGGAGAAAGAATTTTGCATAGGCCTGTGCAAATTTCAAGAATGTTTCACATTATTTTGAGATATTAAGTCATTATTTCAAGAAGGTTTCTCATTGTACTGACTAACACGATCTTTTTTTCAACACATTTTCACAAATGGGCTTCCACAGATAACATATAAAACATGAAGAGTCAGCTTTAAGTATGTGTAAGCTTTTAGCAGGTTTCTATTGTCTCAAGAAATCAAACTGGAACCATCAAAATACAAGTCAGACAGAAAAAAAATGTAGAATTTAGGTCGACTTAAGATGCCACTAGAGAATGTAAATCGTCTACTATCGCTGCAACAGTGGTGCTCAAAATTTATCTTATTTTGCAAAGAGTTGACATGTCTCCATAAAACTTAGCAGCCTCACCAGAAACAGAGCAAAAGATGTCATGAAGCCTTCTTTGGTGAGTTCCCACGTGCCACCATACTCTTCCTCATCGATCTGCTGAAAGCTGCTGAAGTATACGTAAAGGACGCCAGCGTTGATGATGCAGAATCTAACGGGGCAAACACATGAAGATGTTAGATTTTCTGTATTTTTCTTTAGGACAATCAAATATGAACAAAGACGTAGGATTTAGATACGATGTACAGAATACTTACATGGCTATTCCCAGAAATCCTTTCAACGGTGCAACACCCCATATCACACCAAGGATTACTGCAATAATTTGTCGGAGCCAATAAATCACGTCTAAAAACTCATCCTGTAAAAACAAATACAGAAATTTGACTTTAAAAAAAAAAAAACCCACCAGCGTTAACATAGCAGTGCATTATAATAAGGTTTATTTTTGGCATATGTGTGTGTGATGGGAAAATATATCCCTGTCTAGCCCTGATGCAAGTACTCAGGGCCAGTCTTGCTCTACTTCCCTCAACAGAACAAACACAGCTTAACTGTTCACAAGAATGCATGATCTAATGTTTTGACTAAACAGTGAGAATGTGTCTCCAGTTTAATGTCAAAGTCTGTTTCTCCTTCAAAAAGTGTCTCCAGTGGCACTATACTCTGAAGTGTGGGTTAGAGCTAAATTTGGGTTAACTGAGGCTATAACAAGGTGTTTTAGTTAAGGCTGGGGAAATGCAAAGTAATGGGGAATTAGACTCTAACACAACATCAGAAAGCACAAGAATGACTATGTTACTGAATTTATCGATTAGTCAAATCAACAGAAAATCAATTGTCAGCAATCCAGACAATAATTCATGAGGAAAAAGACATTAATTCTCTAGTTCCAGTCTTTATAGTGTGAGGATTTGCTTTTCTCTGTTTTACATAAGTCTAAATTGAATACTTTAGGTTTAGGCTATTGATTGAACACCTTGGGCTCTGGGAAACTGGTGGGCATTTTTCAGTATTAACATTTTAAAGAAGTGAATCAGGTCAATCAAATTAATCGTTATTTGCAGCCTAGGCCTAGACTACTTTAAGGCAAAAACACCTTTGTGTGAGAGAACCTTATGGCAAATTTAAAAATCATTTTCATCACCTGATGCCTTAAATTCAGTCGGTGGGGGTCATAAACTCTAGCAACTAATTATAAGTCGTCGACTTCATTTTGTTTTCGACAAAGCCCAAATCGCACAGACCATTAATGGTATTTCTTTCGATTTGACAGGTAAACCAATCAAACCAGATTAATCCTTAGCATGGCAGCTAGCTCCACACAGCAGTCTTTATGCACACCTGACCATAAATTAGCTAACTTCGGTGCACTCACAAGCGGATACAACAATACAGTGGCTACGCTAAAAAAAAAAAAGGGCAAGTGACTGACCTTCTCTTCCCAAACAGCATTACTGCTGAAGGCTTTGCTCCATGTGGACTGTTTTACACCCCCATTCAGCAGATGACTTTCTTCTTTCCGCTTTGAACTGCTCGTCATTCTTTGCTGTTTCCTTCGGCTACAGACGTCGAAAAGTTAGAATCCAAATCTGGTGACACCTCGAGCTAGATTTAAGCCTGCGGTGTTGACCAAGAAAAGAAAGTAGAGTGAGATATTTGAAGGTATAGGAGTAATGTTCGGTCCGCTGATCTGACAGATTTCTCTGGCTAACCGTAGAAGGCCATCGGAGCATGCGCAATGTAGTTTGACCCCAGTCACCAACAGCCAATGAGAGAATGCGACGTTTCTGCGTCTGTATTGACAGTTACTGTAAAATCCACAGCGGCTCCCAGTGGTGGAGACCTGCTAGTCGCCATGGCTGAATCAACCTCCCACGATGCTCCCCCCCCGCTAACTCACACAATACATGTCAGTTTCATTATTTCCACAGTACAGTATAAATGAAATGAGTGACTTGATAAATTGATTAGTCAGCTGATGGGAAACCAACACTGATAATGATACCAGAGCGCAATATAAACTACAAAGTCCAGGAACTAAATTTTGACACAGAGTCCTTCTACAAGACCAGGCTACAGGATGCCAGATGAAGGAACTGTAGGAGGTGATGTTCTATTTCAGGTGGTGCAAATTTCCAACAAATTAGCAAATAATCTAATTATGTAGAACTAAGTGATATTGAGTAATTCAGTGGCTTTTAGGGCCACGATCAGTTAAATGTGTTGTTTTTTTCCAATCTAATCCAAAATCTAGAGATATTTCATTTGCATTTATAGAGATAATCATAAAATACAAACACTTGAAAAGCTGAAACCAGTGAACTATTTTCTTTTTTCTTTTTTTCAGTTTTTTTTTTTTACTCAAAATGACCCATCAATTAACAAAACTGTTATATATATATATATATATATATATATATATATATATGTATATATATATATATGTCACTGCCACACACAAAAAAGAAAAGTTTTATGGCGTCAGAGCTGTACCCAACCTGTGTCTGAGGAGTCGTCACATGATTAATGAGGCTGGAAAGCAGAAAAATACTGTTCTGCAAATTTGGTTCTTTTTTTTCTGACTTTTGCATAATTTCTTTTGAAATACTGGGAAGTCTCCTCCTCCTCAGACCTCAATCAGTTATTCAGATGAAACAATGCTTCATTTTAAGGGGTCGCCAGACACAAAGGTTTGGAGCCACTGATACAAATATGCTGAAAACTAATCAAGGCACAGGCTGATGTATGTTTTACAACAAATGTGTTTTTAGAACTAATCACTGAACCAACGTAAGAAATAATGACATTAAATTATACACCTATTTTTATTACTAACCTTTAATGGATGCTCACTCACATTTTGTTTCCTCAGTATTTAATCTCATGGACTGTTTTGGCAATAATCGAGAGCTTTCTGTTATTCTTTCAACTGTCCAGCAGAGAGCATCATTTGTAATGATAAGCTTCACTTCCCTCGAAGTCTTATCCAGCGCCATCCTCTACTTGATAAGCACAATTATCTGACTTTTAACTAAAATGATATATTACTAGAAGTGTAAATAGAGTGGTTTGGCCAATCATTTAAATGTACTACTCTCACATAGTCCCAGTCTTAAAATCAATTGGACAAATAAATTATACATTTTTATGTAATTATATTTGATGGAAGAAAAGACAACCAATCAATTTATTGTTAAAACATGAAGATGACTGACAATTAAGCTGAAAGTGGATACAAAATATGATCATGTGAAAACTAAAACTACAATTAAATCAGTTCAATATGCATGTGAGTATGTTGGAAAAATCAAAATTTCTTTAACAACACAAAATAAAATGACAGCATTTCTCACATAAGAACAAAAATATTGATCGACTTGTACATTTTCACAGCCTTTAATTATATCTAAATATATTTTGGCTCCACGACATTAGTATGTATGTATTGTGACATTATAGTATTGTAGGCCATGGAGTTTGTGTTGTTAAAATATCTTTAAAGCCCCTTAATATGTCACAGAGGGTATTTTAGTGAATCTTTTTAGTCTTAAAATGTACCCAGTGGGCACTGACTCATTCAGGAAGATGTGGGTGATGTGTCATAGCGTTGAATTAGAGTCTGATTGCACACATGCACAATAAACACAGTTTAATGGAAATTCAATAATAGTCTTTGAATAGTCTTATACGATGTGCTTATAGTTTACAGTTATTACTGTGACCCTGATGTACTGTGTGGAAAGCTTCATCTGCTGCCACATTAATACTCCAATGACCACATGTGTCGTTGCTGCTGTAGCTGAGAGGCTTTTCAGGTACATATCCATCTTGTAGTTGTAGTGTTTGTTGCTGATGCTCTCAAGTATAAACTTGAGTAACACTTTGAATTACAGTTATTTTTTGTAGGTTTAAATTACTGGGATCAATTTGACCCCAAACATAAAAGATGTGTTATTTTGACATTAACTGGGTTGTGTTTGATTTCGACAGCAGAGGATGCAACAGAGGCGCTAAGGGTCACTGTCTTTCATCAAAAGCTTGCAGGGTCTCCCACTAAGGCATAGCCCATTCACATTTATTAATAAAGTGGTACACCACTTTGTCTACAGCAGGTAGTGTTGCAGTTTTTACTGAGGCTTATTTAGAGAGGTATGGATTCAAATTTATGGTCATTTTGGAGGCAGTACTTTGTGGTGCTGATGAACTGTGATGCATTATACTGAGAAATGTTTATTTGGTTAGTTTTAGTTACATGCACCCTAACAAACTGGGGTGTTTATCAAAATGGATATGGTCAGGATACAATACTGGCCCTTTCACAGCAAACATATGACAAAATACATTCTTCTGTTACCTGTTTAAGTCAACATCTAGGCTACTTGCACACTTTCAAGTGACAGTAATGAACATTTTCTCCTCCCATCTATGAGTATAAATGCATCCCAGGCCCTGAAAACAGCCCCAGGTAGTTTGAAATTTTAACATGATACGTGTTAAAACACATGATAGTTGTTTTGATTGAAACAAAGAGGCTGACAAAGGCACAAAATGAGTTCTCTAAACCTAACAACTATAACTTAGAAGCATTAGATGTGTGGTTTGAACGTTCATGATCACCAGCAGCTGGTTAATTAGGTCATGTGGCTGTGAATTTTTAGATTTTTGCATATTATTATAGATTTAAGTTCTTTCTCTATGTGCACAGGTAATTTCAGGGGGTAACTGCGGGGCATTTTTTTGACATAATATCTGTACTATCTCTTTAAGAGAGGTCACCTGGGAGGGGGACAGGTGTGAGCTGCTGCAACATCACCCTTAACCGGGTCTGTGAACGGTTTTGTCTCTGTCGAAAACTTGACCGCGACCCCCCCCCCACTGCGTTGGGTCAAAGTCAGGACGGGATGTCTGACTCACTTCTGCTCTCTGCGCGGCGGAGCTCAAGCTCTCACGCCAACTCCACCGTCAGTGACGTCTGCGTCACGTGTCCGTCTCTTCCCTCGGTACGTCCGTCGTATTTTCCTCCCCTCCACTGCCTGCTTTAACACTGAGAGCCACTCGAAATAAACAAGCGCAAAAAAGGGGGCCGTTGTGGGGACCGGTCTGGCTCCAGTGTCACGTTTATCACCAGTCGATGGACAGAGGGGGCTTACAATACACCTATAAGTTGCCATCAGTGAAACCCAGTCCTCCCGTCAGTTTCTGGCTCCACTGAGCCCATATCATTGTAAACTTTTTAAATCCTGCGCTGCATACACTGAGCTCCGACAAAGCGAGGTGAGTGTGGTTTTATGATACACATTAATACAAGTGTTTCACCTTTCCCCAAACTTGTGTGAGCTATTGTGAAGCCTTACCTTTGCGGGCTGCGCTTTGGCTCAGCAGTGTTGGCCAGCTGCATGTCGCCTGCTTAAAATGGCGACAGCCAGCGGGGGGAGAGAGAGTAGTTTTTTGGGCTGGGGGCTTGCCTTTTCCTCCGCTCTGAATTGGTCGCAATGTTCCAAACATATAATATAGACAAGCCCATTAAGTTGGGACTCACTCCGCCTAACTTGAACGGAAGATGAACACGCATCATTTTCCGAAACGTTTGACGCCGCTGCGCTCAGGGACTAACGTTACAGCCCAACCGCTCTGTGCTCTGTATTTTCTCAAAAATACCGCTATTTGGTTACATTTTTAGAAATAGTGTTGTCACAGTAGTTGAAATTAGATGTTATCTGTCTGTCTCTTGAAAGTCTGACCTGTAAGATTCTCGCGTTGGCAGCTGGCAGAATTTCCCCATTTCCCCAAGTGTGAGTTATGAATGAAGAAGTTAGAAATCACTTTGACCTCCAATCAGTTATGACTAATATTGTTTTTCATAGCTGCCCTTTGAAAATTGTACAAGTGAATCACTGTGGTTTGCCCACAAGCTTATATGAATAGGCCTTTATTTTTTATTTATTTTATTATTATTGCTTCCTTTATTTATGTCAATGTATTTAATGTTTGTGTTGGCAGACTATTTTAAAACCAAGACATTTCATAAACTATAAGCAGAATTAATGCTTTATTCCATGTTGCCAGTCACCTATAGGAGTTTGCATACTGTTTCCTTGGTTATTTATCATGTCAGTGTTGTCCTGAGTGTGTGTGACTCCAAGGATTAGAGCAAAGCTTTCCCAGACAGCTAATTTGTGTCTGATAACCACGTGAGTCCCAAGCAAAGACATGCAGCTTAATCCAGTTATTTATTTGTCAAGCACAGTTCACCTTTTGCTCTCAGAAGAAGACAGTTTGCATGCCATTGTTGGTGATCACAAGTGAGATAATAACAGTAAGTCTTGCTTCTTCTTGGATGTAAGGAATAGTCAGTCTTAGATGTTCCTAACAGCTGTACAGATGTTTTTTTTATTATTATTATCATTCTTATTTTATTTTTACTATCATCATGCCTCATCTTGCTGTATTTCATTATGCTGCTGTGGTGATGGCTTGAGCTCAATGGCAGTACATCTCATTGAATAGTCTCACTCACCCCCCAACTCCCCATTGCCACCTCCCACCCCTCCTTCTCTCTCTCCTCCTCTCCCTGTCTTTCCCTCAGTTTAAGGTTTGCAGTTGACACAGGTTGAGCTGCTTTGTAGGAAAGGATTCACCAGCACAACACTCGCTGAAATCCTATTTTCGGCCTTGTGCTTTTGTTCATTTCACACATTGAGAATTTTTTGTTTGATTTGCTTTATTAATCTCTTATAAAGCATAAAATTGTCAGCTGATGTCATGAAAGTAATTCTCTCTGTGTGTCAGTCCCTCAGCAGTGACTTTCCATCAGTGAGTTCTGTCCGTTTTCTGTGTTGACCCATGTAATGACAATTTACTTGCAGATCTCTACCAAGTATGACCACAAAAAAAAAAAAAGAGAGAGAGAGAGAGAGAGTCAGCTGCCTGCTCAGGAGCCTTTTCACAATCCTGGGGGAGAGCAGTGGGATCCTCTCACACGTCCAGAGCGAGTAGGTTTGGGTCAGCAGCAGTAGCAGCCTCTTGCTCTGCTTGGCTGGTTAACAGCTTGTGATGTCAGCCATTTTAGGTTGGACAGCACAGAGCATGGTGTTCCGCCATTTCTCTCTCCCTCCCCTCTCAGCAACCCAGTTTTAACGCATGCACTGGCAGTGGCCACGGCAATGCAGCCGTTTGCAACCCACGCAGCCATCCGCTCCCTGACCTGAGAGCAGCCCAAATGGGACTCAGGAGCAGATGGAATGACACTGTAGGAACGCTGTCATTGAGGTTTTCTTCACGTTGCCAGTATTGTGTGAAGAATTGAAATGGGAGTGGAAAGAAGTTCAAACGCACACAAAAACATGTAAGCATTTAGAGTGGTGAGCCATGGGTTGTCAGCAGAGATATGACTGAGTGAAATCCTTGAGTTGATTGACAGGAGGAGGTTAGCTGGAGCCATGTCTGTTTTAAGGTGGGAGCTAATTGGAGTGTTTGTGTTTTGGCAAAGAAGAAAACACTGTGAAGGATTTGTGTTTTGGTACAGAGGACTACGAAGCGTAGAGTTTTGGAACAGATTTGCACATGACGAAGGGCTTGTCTTCTGGTGCAGACCTGATAATTATCTTGAATACACTCGGGGTCAGAGGTGGTTCTTCAGTTCTCTGAAAGAGATAGCATCTGCCAGGATTTCGGGCCTGTTTACGTACCCGTGCCTGTGTCGCCTACAGTGAATGCAGCAGCCCCTGTGTGCCTCAGGCCACTACAGGCCAAACACAAGAGCCACAGAGACTAGGGAACAGTGGCCCAGGCAGATGTCTGGACAGGGACTTGGGCACTGAGTTAACAGGAAGAGACGACATCAGCTCTGGCCAATAGTGTGCCTTGGCGACGGCGACCACACCTAGCTGGGAGACATCAACACCGCGTGAGGGAGGCACTGAAATAGGAGCAGGGCAGGGACTCTCCAAATACCACTCACAGGGGTGTGTGGAACAAACAAACCCCGCTAGAGCCAGGGACTGGATGGCATAGGAGCTGTGTATTTGTGTGTGTGTGTGTGTGTGTGTGTGTGTGTGTGTGTGTGTGTGTGTGTGCGTGTGTGTGTGCGCGCGTGCATGCGTGTATAGGTCTGAGTAGCCATGTGTGTGTTTACCCACATGCATGAGCTTTTGAGAAATGAGCTGGGGGGGGGTAGGAGGTGGTTGCCATGGGGACAGTAACACACCAGTGGCGCTGCCGACCTGTCTCCCTGGGCCAAACTTGCTCGGAGAGGGAGGAGAAGAAGGAACAGTGGGAGGGAGGGAGGGAGGGAGGGGAAGCGGAGGGTGAAGAGACGATTGGAAGAGGGAGGGGGGAGTGAGGGTGAAGAGACAGGAGAGGAGGGAAGGAAAAAAAGACGAGAGGAGAAACAAGAAATGGAGCAAACGGGGAAAGGGGCTGCTTATGTTGTACACCTATTCTCTGTCCTAGTAAAGAAAACATTTGTCACACACAGATATCAGTATTGCACCTATATTCTCTGCACGGTGAGGAGATGAGTAGTTTAGTTAGCATGCAGCTACACTATGTGGCCAAGCTGTAGGATTTCTAGCATGTGTGAGTGCTATTATTGGCCCGCACTCAGAGGATATAGCCCAGGCCTCGACAAGAGTCAGGCCAGGGGATGAAAAGAGGTCATGCTATGCTGAGCCATTGACGAGGCGTAGATAATGTGGGTTATGATCCAGGAGGACAAAAACATTGTCTTTGTGTGTCACTGGGAGATCTCACACACAGGAAAAAATGGCAGCCTCACTACCTCAGTAAACAAGCCTCACACATAGGCATGCAGCCACCCCCCACCCCCCAACACACACACACACACACACACACACACACACACACAAAAACGTGCGCACACACACACACCCCCACCCCCACCCCACCACTCTTCTCTCTTCTCTCTATCTCACAGGAAACCCACACATGCAAATGCTGACACACATAACAGGCATGAACCCACCATCATCCACCACATGGTCAGTCAACGTATGCGCTACATTCAAATTAAATGTTGTCGGCCGATGTGCTCATGCCGGTGAGTCAACAGAACTCGTCCACGCCTGGCATTGCTGAGGCATGAGCTGCCCGTTTCGACTCACCAATAATAGCTCAGCTTGCACTGTGCTTTGTCTCAGTCCTCACCTGTGTGAGGCCTGTGGGTCTCTGTTGGTTACTCCCTCAGCTGAGGCTCAACTTCTCTATGCAGATGTATTCACACACTTGTGGTTTGTGATTTCTCACATGCCCTCAGCGTATAATGCAAACTTTGTTGGCGGTGTAGCACAGTATGTCAGTCTTAACGGCTGTCAATATGCATATATGGAGGGAATTTATACTTTGACACCTTATGTGTTGGCTTTTCTTTTTTAGTATGTGTAATTATTTTGCCCATGGCGCTAAAATGCATGTGGGTGCACATATAGACACTGAAGCTGAACTCCAGGTTATGTCCACTGGCTGAAGAGCTCGGGTTGGAACATTCCAGGCTTTGCAGTGCAGCGAGGAGGGAGGGAGGGAGGGAGGAAGAGAGGAGGGAAGGACTGTGTGATTGTAGTTTGGAGGAAGAAGGGGGCGTTGAGGAGCGGGGGTTGGCAGGGTAGGGTGGGATGGTTTTGGATGGTTGGAGGGGGGCATCAGGGAGGAAAATTCCTCACTGAAACACCTCAGTGCTTCCTCCACGACAGTTAACACCCCTCCTTCCCTCGCCTCCTCACCCCAAACCGGCTGCCCATCCCCCACCATCCTCTCTCGTTCGCTCTCCCTCTCCTCTCCCTTCACTTGCCCACCCACACCCAACAGAACCACGTGATGGATGGCTGAGACTGCCCACCCATAAGCCTTTGTGTTGGTCATGTGACCAGCCTGCCTTGGCAGAGCAGTGCCCCCTGATGCAGAACTGAATGGCAGGGGAGTGGGAGGGGTGCACAACAGCCCCAGCCAAGGGCAGTTACTCTCTCTAGGGGGTGCATGGGGGAACAAGGGGCATCACGTTGCCTCCACAGTAGCAAACTTTACTTGCCTGTTAACTCCTCACACTCTCATCCAAAGACAGGCATCTAGAACCCAATTATGTTTTCATCAGAGGTTTACTAATGCATCTCATTATTGTTTGTGTCTGTATGGTGTTGATTTAATAAAAAAATCCAAAAAGTAAGTAAGATATGTAGACTGGAGATAAACTGAAGGTAGAGTTAACTTTTGTTGACTCAAACTGGAACTGAAGTTGGAGGCCTCTAAATGCAGAAATGTTAACTCTATATACCTTTTGCTCAGTTAGTGTGTGAAAGGGCAACTCTCACCCCAGCCCTGTGAGGGTTAACTGGGCTTTGAGCTAATGTACCGTGACCTCTCTGTGGCAAGGCAAGCCTCTGTGTGTGTGTGTCTGTGGGAATTAGAGATAGAAATAATTTGCCATTTAACAATTCATATTTGATTGGCGAATGGAAGATTTACTGTATGTTGACACTGACTTGGAATATCCTTCTCACCTGAGAGAGATGGTGGTGCAGCAGCAGCACCATGCACAAACAGGTTATGCTCAATCTGAAACTACTCGGTGATAAATTTAATATTTGCATAGAACCGCTCTGTTTGTGCACAAGAAGATTATTTTAGATGTGGTCCGTCTACCAGAAAAGCTGCAATTGCTTTGGATTTGTTAGTAAAATGTCTTTGCATAGGGAGGGGTTGGACTTTGAGAGGTTTTAAAGGTTTTCCTGTTGAACTTCTGCAAGCCTTTGAACTTTTTGTGAGCTTTTGCTGCTCTGTGCGTGAGGTGTCATGTTGGTGCAGAGTGACTGGGAGAGTAATTGCCCTAGAGCTGTTCTCCAATACTGCATCACTACCTCTCTGTCAGAGAGAGAGAGAGAAAGGGAAGGGAAGGAAGGAGGGAGGGGAAAACTCCTCCACAGGAAGCTTCGCCATTTTGTACGGAGACAAGGGATCAAGAGGTGAATTGGAAATTTTAAGATTCATTTTCATGTGCGGGTTTGTCTGTTTTCCATCTCTGTACTGTGCGTACCATTGTTGGAGAACGCCATCTTTCCAAGGAACATCTGTTGAACCACCCACTCGCACAATTGTCAAGTAGACCCTATCTTAAGCAAAACATTCACAAGTGAGTATTTCTGTGGCAATTTTTATGAAGGTGTTCAGTGAAGCTACGGAGGCACTGGATAAAAAAAAAAAATACAGAATGTGCTCTCTCTGTGGGGGTGTGTCTGAACGAGGGGAAGTGAGACAGAGTTGTGTGGGGGAGGGGAAAGAAGGGGGTAGGACAGGAGCTCTCCCAAAAAGCCTTTAGTGAAGAAGCAGAATGAGCTTGTTTGAATGCCCTCATAAAAGAGATAGCCAGGAGAGTTGAGGGGAAGACTTTTTAATCAAAGCTTTACGAGCAACTCTGGATTTTAAGGGCCTCAGCTGAAGCTTTTTATCAGGCCTTATTACTACCTGTACTGTTGATATTTTACTTGAAAACACCTAGCTGCGCATGATTTTCGTCCAGCTGAGAGGAAACCGGCTTGCAAGACACCCCATCTTATTTCTTCCTCTCACAGTCTGTTCACCCTCTCTCATTTCTTCCCTCACTTGTGCTTGAAATGAAACATTTCATGCCTATCAAACAAATTACAGGTGTATCGTATTGTATGGTGACTGACAACTTGTACTAAATCATGTTCTCCTCTCCTGTTTCCAGGTTTTCCCTTGAAATTGCAGTGAGAACTGCAAGTGGACCTATGGACAAGTCCCACCATCCTCCTTCCCCCACGCCTGGTCTATAGTCAACCGGAAACGACTCATATTCTCACTCACACCCCCCTCAGCCATTTGACCAACCCTCCCCACCCTGTGGTCACACGATGGCCAGCAAAAGGAAGTCCACTACTCCTTGTATGATACCTAGCAAAGTCATACGCCCTTCAGAGGATGTTGAGCAGGACTCTCCTGTTCTTCTCCGTCAGTCCAGGATTTCTGGAGGGGGCAGACACAGCCCCCTAGATCCCGGAGAGTCTTCCAAATCCGAGGCAGGGGACGCTGTCAAAGATGGTGCTGGCACTTACACCTGTAAGCCTTGTAACTTTGAAACCCATGACCTTAACTTGTTCCTGGATCACGTGTACACCGGGCACCCAGACTTCCGCGCAGACCCCAGCTTTTTTTGCGTGAGCTGCGGGGTTTCTGCGCCCAAGTTTGAGGGGCTGGCCCTGCACAACGCCAGGGTTCACCCCAGCACTTTGAACACCACTTTACAGCTGAGGAAGAGGGACAGGAGGGTCGTGGTGGAGCAGAATCTTGTAAATGGGACAGAGTTGGGGAAGGACAGTGAGATTTCCATCACCAAAACCCCAATTATGAGGATGCTGAAGGGCAAATCTGAGCCCAAACGGATAGTGGTGTCCCACCCAGTCTCTGATGAGTCTTCTTCAGACCCTCAGTCTCTCTCTTCCTCCAGAGAGGTTGATAGAAAAGAGACTGCTGCAGTGACAGTCACCCATGTTCCCACAATAGTCCACAATGGAACCACCAAGGTCACGCTGCCCTCCGCAATCCAGATAGTTAACGGCTCTGGACCATTACAGATGCTCAAGACCCCCATCACACAGGTAGGTGGTAGCTCCTTCTGTTTTGATTTGACTAGGTTGAGTAATGCAGATTCCTTTATTAAGATTCTTTTAAATCTGTTTCCCTACAGGTGGTCTCAGTGGTTCAGAGCAGAAACCTACACCAATCTGCACCAATCACAGCCTCCTCTGTTTCCTCCACTTCTCCTTCTTCCTCCAAAAACCTCCCCAAGGTAATTGTTTTTATTTCTATTTTGTTCCTCACTGTTTTGAAGTTAAGTGGATATCAAATAACATAACCATCTCCCACTTCCCTCCCAGGTGATGATTCCTTTGAGCAGCATCCCTACCTACAGTGCCTCCATGGACTCCTCTTCCTTCTTGAAGACTTCCTTCAGTAAGTTCCCATACCCCACAAAGGCTGAGCTCTGCTACCTGACCGTGGTCACAAAGTTCCCAGAAGAGCAGATTAAGATCTGGTTCACAGCTCAGAGACTTAAACAAGGCATCAGCTGGTCTCCTGAGGAGATCGAAGAGGCCAGGAGGAAGATGTTCAACACCATCATCCAGACAGCCCCCTCCAGCTCACATAACCAGAGCCAGAGTCACCACAGCCCAGCCCAACACACGATCACAGTCCTGCCTGCGTCACTGGGTGCCACTGGTATCCCTCATATTCTGCAGGGATCTCTCGTCAGCCAAGGAGGGGTAATCGTCACGCAGCCTGTAATGGCCAACGGTATCCAGGTTAGCAGTGCTCCCGTGGCCTTGGCCGTCACGCCTAAGCCCCAGGCGGCGGCCCGCCCCATGATGCAGGCCCGACCTGCCGCAGCCCTGGTGGCAGACAAAGGCATCAGCATGGTGGTGGGAACAGTGGGCAGCAGCAGCACCGGGAGCAACATCATTAGCAGCAGTAATAGTAGTAGGAGTGGGGGAGGGGGCACTAGCAGCATTATGAGTAGCAGTCAAGCTAGTGTCATTAACCTTAGTCTCGGAAACAGTAATCATAGTAATGGTAAGGTGAGCAGTGTCAATGGTAAACACAGCAGCGCTAATGCAGACTGCAACGACAAGAGCAATAGCAATATCACCAGCCATGCTAAGAACACTGATATCAGCAAAGCCACCAACACCAGCATCGTGCAGAGTGATAACAACGTAACCACAGAAAGCAAAAACACCACAGACAGCAAACCTACCAACAATAACAGCAAAACAGGCAGCAATGGACAGAGGAGCAAAGATGCTAACGGTAGCAGCAACAAAAATAACACAACTGACACAAGCACAGATGATCTTGAACCCACCACCAGTGACTCTCCAACCATCAAAATGGAGGATGCATCTTCCCCTGCCTCCAAATCTTCCTCCCCCTCTCCCGCAGCTCCTTCAAGCAGCACACCAGGCTCTTGGACACCTGTTAACGCCTTCCTTGACCCCAACTTTTATAAAGGCAAGAAGTCCCAAGAGCAGCTCAGCGCTCTGAAGGATAGTTTTCAGGTCAGCCAGTTTCCCGACCAGGAGGAGGTTGACCGCCTCATCGCTCTGACTGGGCTCACAGTGCGAGAGGTCCGCAAGTGGTTCAGCGACCGGCGCTACCACTTTCGCAACCTCAAAGGTTCACGGGCCAGCACAGGTGTGCAGCACAAGTCTGGCTCTGCGACAGGAACTGGTAGCAGTTCAACTACGCCAGGGAGTGGCGCCGCTGGCAGTGCCAACCCTGTTGACCTGTCAGAGAGTAGCAGCAACTCTGGTTCAAAAACGCCCCAGCACAGCTCTGCACCCCTGAGTCCAACTGCAACACAGACTCCCACCTCACCTACCACGCCTTCTCGCCGACTCCCCAGACCACCTTCTCCTGATTTCACGGCGATCCGCTACAAGGAGAGAGAACCCCACCAGGTGAGACTCTGCCCTTGGGCATAAAATGCTGAACTGGTTATCCATGTTGACATTACTTAGTTTTAGGGCTGCAGCTGACAATAGTTTTAATTATCGATTGGTCTCTTGATTATTTTTTCAGTTAAAGGGGAACTTCACTGCTTTTACACATCCGAGTCTTAACAGATCTTGGGGAGTACTGTTAAATATGTAAAAGTTATACAAAAAACCTTGTGTGGGTCCAGATGGAGCTGCATTCAGACAACTTCACACTAGAGGCTAGAAAGAAGTGAGCTCACCAGACCTGTGTAATCCATTCCTCATCTCTTCTTAAAGCTAGCAGTTTGAGGCTACCTTAGCCTCTAGGCATAACACACCTGAATCTCTTGACTGAATAATCTGTGGTTGTAAAAAAGAAAGTATCTGGCTTGAAAAAAGTGAGAAATGCCCATCATTTATTTACAGATCCCAGGGTGACATCTTCATATATCTTGTTTTGTCCAACCAACAGTCCAAAAGCCAAAGTTTAGTTTACAATGATGCATGACATCTCTTTATTACTACTCAGTACCTCCAAGCTATTAACCTTATCTATACATGTATCATGTTTAGGTAAAAGCACTAGAAGCCAGTTTTGCCCAGGACCCTGACCCATCTGGAGAGGAAGTAGACCGACTGCGATCTGAGACCAAGATGACCAGAAGGGAGATCCACGGTTGGTTTGCTGAGAGGAGGAAGAGAGTGGCAGCTGAGAAGAAGAAAGAAGAGGCAGAGCGGGCCATGAGAGAGGAGGAGGATGAGACAGAGGTTGAGGGGGAGGAACGACAGAAAGAGGACAGCTCAGGAGAATTGAAAGTCAACCCTATTAAAATAAATCTGAAGATGCTGAAGGTGACGGAGGCCAACGGCAAAGCGGAGGGTGAAGGGTTGGATAGCCCTGCTTTACCGCTTCAGTCCAGCAGCACACCTGCATCCTCCCCGGGTCCCACCTCATCCTCCACCCCTAAGCCATCCCAGTCCTCCACTCCGACACCCAAACCATCCCACTCTCCCAAACCCACAAACATCCGGGGTAAGAAGACAGCGGATCAGCTTCACCTGCTCAAAATAGCCTACGCTCGAACCCAGTGGCCCAGCGCTACTCAGTATGATGAACTCATCTCAGGTACTGGACTGCCCAGACCTGAAGTAGTGCGCTTTTTTGGAGACTGCCGTTATGTGCAGAAGCACGGCCTACTGAAGTGGCTGGAGTCGTACCAGAACATGGCTCTGGAGGAGGATCTCGAGGAGGGGAAAGCACAGATCCTTCAGGACCACCTGAGCGTCCACGGCAAGCCGGAGGAGTCACAGGTATCAACAAGTAGTGTTTACACACTTTCATTAAGCAGTTCAGTGGCTCTGACCACCTGAAACCTGAGGGGCAAATTATTAATCTGTGCTGCTACAATAAAAGATGTGGCAGGATGGTTTTTAGTTTTTTTTTAACTGGACTGTGGGAGAAAATGTGCTCATATTCTTGGTAACAAGGCATTGCAGAAAGTGTCTGTTGCTGACACAGATGCCGTACCTTTTTTTCTTACTCTTTGAAAGATGCACATTCTTAACTGCTGCAAAAGACACTTCAGTGTTAGGTTGAGGTTATTTTGAAGGCTTATATGCAAATTACTTTGTAGCCACACAAGTGATAAAAAACTTAAAGAATTTCACTTCCTAAATGCATGTAAGTGTGTATAAGAACCAGCAACATCCTCAATAATTCAACTTAGCTTAATATGAATGATTTTGATTTCTTTCTTTTTTATTCAGCTCGAAACAAATTCACCAGTATTAATGGCTATATTTAGCTGATTTCTGAGTTTTACTTTAATCTTTTGAAACACAGTTAACAAAGTACATACAGTGGGGTCCAAAAGTCTGAGACCACTTTTCCATTCTGTATTTTATTTTCACTTTGTGCTAGACTTATGCCGCCATATGCTGTTGTACATCAAGGATGGTGAGCCGGTTCAGAAATGTCATAAAGACACCTGGAAGCTCCTTGGTTGC
Source organism: Lates calcarifer (assembly GCF_001640805.2). NCBI lineage: Eukaryota > Metazoa > Chordata > Actinopteri > Centropomidae > Lates > Lates calcarifer. The sequence goes on along the minus strand of NC_066838.1, from coordinate 16,049,811 downwards.
AGCAAGTGAAAATATTTAAAGTCTTCATCAAGGTGTTTGTCAGGATTTCAATCAAAAAGCACTTGTCAGCTACATAATCAAGTTTTTTTTATACTCAGGACTCAGAGTGCCTTGGATTTCCCTGCAATTTGCAATTGTTGTGGCTCTTGACTCAAAAGAGCTCCTTTGTTCGTTTAAAAGGAAAAACACTCATACCTCTTTACTATAAAGCGGTTTCCTGCAAGATTTCAATATGCAGCTGCAGGAGAGGCACTGATGTGTGTGCTGTGTTACCAGCTACTTTTATGCTGATTTTGTGCTCTGTGTGATACCGTGTTTGATTTGTGTGCATCAGAGGCATATATACGTTTTTTTATTTATTCATTTTAGCAACAAAAGAGCTTCCAGTTGTCTTTATTTTTGTTCTCGCAGGGTTACTTGGAAATTCCTCTCCCCTTACTTTAATCTACATGACTACATACAGTATGTCAGATAAGATCAATTGATTGATCCCACGCTGGGAAATTAAAGTTTCACAGCAGCGAAGAAGTAGAAAACAGATGTGTGGTATAGATAAGTTAACCAGAATTAGAATAGATTATGAGCAACTACAGTATGAAGTATGATAGTAGAAAAAGGATAATAAAAAAATTATTGATGTATTTGATCATGTTTCCTCTCACATCGTGATCAGGATGTTTGTTAAGTTTTATAGCCAGATGACAATGGAGAAACACATGATCGTCTTGGACATAGCAATATAATCTCCTTGTGTTTGACAGTGTTTATCTTATTAGTATTAACATGAACATCCATTATTGATTTTGTCTAATGCATCCTCAGACTACATCCAGGTTTTGATGTTTAGAGTACTACTTCTTTGTTTTTGTTATTGCTGACTAAGGTTGCCCATACGTGAAGTTCATATTCTACTGAATAGAACAAAAGCTAAAAATAAAAGGTAGAAGAAAAGAAAAAGATGTTTTGATTAGGACATGATTGTCTAAAGAAGAGCAAGGAGGATAAGTCTTACAGATAGATATTAAAAATATATTTTGCAATATTTACTGTTCTATTTATACGACGGACATAACAGACATCAGTGTTAGAAATTTACATGTTGGTCTGGAGAATACTGCACTTGAATATAGACTCAGTGCCCACCGCATTAGGTCCACTTGTAAACCCTAATGCAGCTCAGTCATCTGTTCCACCTCTACAAAGATGATAATGTTTAGTTTTGACCGTCAGAGAGGTATTTAACTTTATTGTGTATTGAGGTTGTAGTCTGCAGTGGTGTTGAACTGAACATTATATTGAAATTTCTAATGTTTTACCTCTTTACAAACACAAGGAGAGAAGATATTAGAAACCCATTCAATATAATGCTGTCCTTTACAACACTACCAATTATGACCTCAGTAATAAACATTGTTGAATTAACACCTTGGAACAAAAATTGTCCATTATAAGGTGTGTAAAGGAAGAATATGTTGTACAGGAGTACATTGGATGTACCTAATAAAATGGCCTATTAACTTTAAATAGATATTGCTGTGTAGCTGACATTACTGAGTCAGAATTTTATTACTCTAATCGTGCTACTGTTACGCTATGTTTTTTTTTAATGAGGACTTTTAAAATTTGTGATCAAAATGGAACAGGCCAAATCTTGAGAGTTTCGGGTTAACACAGATTCTTCTTTCTACTCAGTTGCAGGAACTGGCTCAGGCTACTGGTTTAACAACAGACTTGGTGCGATATTGGTTCTCTTCCCACGCGTCTTCGCCCCAGACAGAACAAACTGCCGCCGCTGCTCATGCGACAGGGCAGAGACCAGTTGCACCGGGCGTGGCAGCCGAACCACCAACAACAGGATCCTCCCCTCTGGAGTCGCAGCCAGGAGGAGGAACGGAGGAGAAAATGGAGCAGTCGGTGTGTGGTGTCGCAACAGAAGCAGAGGCCAACACTGACAAGACTGTGAATCCTACTAAAGGTAGTCTATATGTCTTTAGGATGATGCATAGAGTAAAGATTGACTAAGCAGGGTACAACAGATTGTAATCAGACAAGGGCTGTTATTTTCATTATTGATTAATCTGCTGCCTGTTTTCTTGATTAGGGCCCAAGGTCTCCAATCTGCTCTTTGTCCGACTAACAGTACAAAACCTCAAGATATTCAATTCACTGTCACATATGCAGTGTTAGGCAGTTAACCTGAGAACTCTAATCCGTTGCTAATTATGTATTACTTAAAAAACTCTTTAAAAAGTCTGCAGCAAAACTAATGTGTTACATTACTTGTTAGTTTACTTTCGTTACTCAGCTGTCAGCTCTGTCAATGGTGCCTTTAAACAACTCTAAATCCTCCACACCCACATGTCACATCTTTTGTATTTAACACGCAAGACATTGCAGTTTAACAAGCAGGCAGCCCTGCAATTTGAAGGTTTTTACTGACCTTCCAGCAGCTCGCTTAGCCTCAGTGACACTGCACAGAGCTGTACAGAGGATCCAAACTCAGCTGCTCAATTACACATCCTCCAACTCTGGAGAAAAAAAAAAGAAAGAAAAAGAGGTTACTCTTGAGTGTCAATGTGCGTAACATTTGCCACATCAGCCAGGCAAGAACACAAAATTTTCACATTTCTCGTCTTTTCGTTAGAGGCTACCACAGACCCCACATTGTAAACATATCGTATCAGCCCTATTTATTTGTTTATATAGGACGATTGATTTTCTTTGGATCAGCTAATCAATTAAGCAACTAATCCTTGCAGCCCTAAACTAGACCTGTCATAAAATAAAGTGGAATCATGTATGGGTAACTATTGAGGCTTAAGCAGGAAGATTCTACTTTTCGTCTGCCTGTTTTTTGGCTGATACTGGTTGTTGTGATATGGTGGTATGGTGATATGGTGATAAACAGGGATGAATCACCACAGTAAAGTGTGTAATTGTCTCTGAGGTGACACAGAAGCATTAAGGTGGAACATACAAAAACACAGTGATCATGATTGTGAGTAATGAGGCATGCTGTGACAGGTATTTGTTTGAAACAAATTCATGTCTGACACCAGTGCACTGTGTAATCATGATGAAAATTTATACACGTTTTCTGGAGTGTGTTGTCTGGCTAATGGATTTTCAATTTCTTTTTTTAATTAATTGCTACAGGAACTGACTGAAGAGGCCTTTTGTCTAAGGATGGAGTTCATGATGCAGGTGGTCTTTCTGTTGGGAGTCTGAGTAAAAGATAGCAGATGCTGTTGAAACAGGATCACTGGATGGAAATGGACCTTGAAACCATCCTCACCCATCCCTCTCCCTCCTTCTCGCTCACACCCCTAGAGGTAGGCATGACCCCCACCCCCCACCCCCCACTATGTGAGATGGACATTAAAGCCACTAACCCCCCTCCCCCTCACCATCCAGCCATCCTTTGACCCACCCACTCCCTGCTTTCCTTGGCCTGTTTTGTCTACCCCTCTGCTACACACACACACACACACACACACACACACACACACACACACACACACACACACACACACACACACACACACACACACACACACACACACACACACACACGCACGCTCTCACACCCTCTCCGATATCCTCCCATCCACCATTTTCCCTTCAGAAGGAAGTTCCTGTAGAGAGGTGCAGGAGTGGAGGTGGTGCTGGTGGAGGGAGGGGTGAGGCATTTTTTCTGCCGTGTTTGTTCCGCCTGCCTGCTGGGATGGAAGAAAGGAAGAAAAAAAAAGAAGAGACGAGGGGTAGATGTGGAGGAAGAAGAAGAAGAGGAAGAAAAAAAGGGAGGAAGTGTGGTCGAGATTCAGACCTCAGCAGATGTTGTTCAGGGGTGGGGGTTGGGTTTGGACAGTTGTCGACCAAGTCAAACCTCAGATGAGGATCTGCAGAGCATTGAGATACTATTCATAGTTTGTTTTTGGGGTACGAAAAACTGCACAGCTCTTTGCCACAGGGTGCTTGCCTAGGCCTTAAAGTAAAGCAAATGAACTTTCTTTTTTCCATGGTGTCATTTTCATGCTTTCTTTCTTTCTATTCTTTTCTTTTTTTTTAACCACCGTGCACTCTCACACTTTGACTTCATGCTTGCAACTTCCCCTGAAACGTACTAGCTGGGCTGTTCATAGCATCTTACGTGAAACACAGCACTGATGTTGATATGCGCAAGTCTTGAAGTTATTTTTGGACATCTCTTTGTACTCCCTTTTCATTTCATATATGTACATACTATTTGGTTCAATTGAACAGAAAGTTGTTCAGTATGGGAAAATGTCTGGAATTGTTTCATCCAAAGAGGGCAAGCACCCTGTTGTGTCTAAAATAAAAAAAGATGACACAATATATTGGACTGTATGGAATCTGGTTTGTGTTGTAGCATCAAGTGCTTCTTCTTTACGTCACTGACGTGTACGTACAGTTGTTTTTAATGGAACTTTCTTATGAAATAAATTTGACTGTAAAAGAACTGTGAACTTTTACCAGAGTTCCATACTTAGGCTTGATGTATAATTTTTACAGATGGTATTTGCAGAATAAACAGAATGTAATAAATTTGTGGCTCTGAGTGTCATTTGCCTTTGAGTTCTCTAAGTAGAGTCCTCCATGTGGTGTTTTAAGGATAACTCTGGTTCTGTTCTACTTTTTTCTTGGTAGCAAATCCCATAAAAAGACCAAAACCAACAATAAATTGGTCCCCTTAACAACTATTGCCTGTGTAGCCAGAGCCTGATCTCTTATTCCTCTGTGACTTTAAGCTCTATTGTTTAAAAACTATTAAAAACCACATCAGTGAGTCACACTGTCACACTGTGACATGTTCCTTTATTACAATGAACATGCACACCGTAGTTCATTTTGAGTCAGTCCAATTTATGCCATCCTACTCCTGTAAACACTCAAGCACACCAAATATATATTAATCCACAGCTGTAGTCCCTCAAAAATGCACCATTTATTTCTGTTTTAATAGCATCTGCCAAAAACTACCTGCCCAGCTGTTCTATGAAGTTTGTGTTTGTTGTGTTTTTGTGAAAGTAAAAGTATATATTTGTGAATGTTTAAGATTCATATATTCAGTGGGAACCAAAGCTAGGGTCTAAGGACAGAGGGTGTACCGTACAAATTGGAAAGCCCCTCAAGATGAATGTGTGATATCAGGCTGTATGATTAATATGACTTGACTACAGGTTAATTGCTACAGACAAGGTAGGGAAATCTGAAAGTACTGAGAGACAGACCAACAAAGCTGGTCTTTTCCAGGGGATTTGTTGACAATAAAAAAAAAAAAAATAGAAAGACACAAGCCTCATCCTTTAATAATAAATCTACAGTAGATGTCAATGTAAATACTAAGACTCATTCCCAATAAGCAGGACCTTGTTGTTACTGTTTAACTGTCAGTTACATATTGTTTTCTTGCAACACACATCATAGACTGTACACTCACCAAGCATATTGACACTGGGTTGGGCCTCCCTTTGCTCTTGATACAGCCTCAGTTCTTCGTGGCATTGATTCCACAAGATGTTGGAAACATTGCTTTGAGATCCTGGTCCATGTTTACATGATTACATCACATAATATCTGAGGATTTGTCAGCTGTGCTCTCATACTGCCAGTCTCCTGAAGGTGTTCTACTGGGTTCAGACCTGGTGACTGTGGAGGCCACTGAAGTACACTGAACTCATTGCCATGTTCATGAAATCAGCTTGAGACTTGAGCTTTGTTACATTGTGCAGTATCCTGCTGGAAGTAGCCAGTAGTAGATGAGAAAACTGTGGCCATGAAGAGATGCGCATGGTCATCAACAATACTCAGATAAGCTGTAGCATTCAAATGTTGATTGTTCGTGGCTCACAGGAGAGGAACCTGACGGGGTCTTCTGCTGTTGCAGCCCATCCAATTAAGGTTCGACATGTTGTGCTTTCTGAGATGCCTTTCTTCTCACCACAACTGTAAACAGTGGTTGTCTGAGTAGCCTCAGGTCCAACCAGACCAGCCAGTCTCCTCTGACCTCTCTCATCAGGCTTTTCCATCCACAGAACTGCAGCTCTCTTGATGTTTTTGTTTTTCTCACCATCTACAGTGTAGAGACTGTTGTATGTGAAAATCCCAGGAGATCCAACTGCTTCACAACTTCTACTTCACCTGACCTGGATCTGCCTGATTTGATGTGCTACAGTGCTGCCACATGATTGGCTGATTGGATAATCCCCTGAATAAACAGGTGTACAGGTGTTTCTAATGAAGTGCTTGGTGAGTCTTAATTTTCTTTGACAAATGAATATTAACATCAGCTTCTCAGTGATGGGAAACCATTTATCTGTCCTTGGGTGCAATCCTAAACAACTTTTATACTGTTATAAATGTTATAACAGTATAACTTTTATAAATCAATTAAATGCATTCAAAGAAATAAAACATCATAAATGTACAGGCCTGTTTATCCACTGCACATGTAAACCACTGGCCCCACAGTGAACAGTGCTGAAAAGAACTGTTCAATGGTTGAACCTAATTGCTGACCCCTGGTGTACAGTGTAGGAGGGTGGTGGTACTAAAAATATCACTTCTGCCTGATGCTGACTATAAACTAAAATACTGCTTTCTTAATTTTTCATCACATTTTCTTCAAGCCTAAAGTGATCTGTTAAAATAGCTTGTTTTTGTGCAACCATCAGTTCAAAATCCTAAAGATATTCACGTTATCATCAAGTAAGATATAAAAGCCTCACAAGATAGAAGCTGGCACTGGGGAATATTTGACATTTTTGCTTGAATATTTTCTATCAGCGAAATCATTTTAATACTGCAACAGTTTAATCCACCTACACTCGGCCTGCTGCGCGACTGAAACTTCAGTACCTTCTTCCTGTGGTGCAGCTATCTGAAGCAACTGAAACCAATTCTATCTGGTGCACTCAACAATGTTTTTAACTGACAATAAATACACCTAACTGGATTACATTAAATCCAAAGAAAACAGGACACATTTGCATAAAGTAGTAAGTATTTTATTTACTTTTTCAGGCTTGAATATGTTTCATATGAAAGGCAAAATTAAAATGAATACTTTTCCTCTCCATGGTTTAGGCACATTACAGAAAGGCGACTGTAAATGAGACTGTCAGTAACAAAACAGACAAGATCGGAGAAAAAAGAAAAAGAAAAAACAAGTGACACTTAAGGGCCCTGTACACCCACACAGGTGTCCTTAGTTATTGTGTTTGATTTGACCTCTTTACAGTTTGTTGCCCCGCCACAACAAAGTACAACAAACCAAACAGGACAGTCAGGGACATGTCAATCAAACGCAGTCCGTACATGCCCACACAGTGCTGAAGAGGAGGTCCGACCAGTCAAAATAAAGTGACACAATACCTGTGTGGGTGTACACCATGGCTGTGCAGGTGCTTTTAGCCCAGCAGGGCAGGTGAATGATGTGGCTTTTAAATGTGATGTGTACACAGACGGAGGCACATGACGTTTAGCAGACAGGTCAGCAATAAGAGAAAATGCAGCATTGGAGGGAGAGCTCTCCACAAAAGACCATTCATCCACCGCTGGAGGAAAAATAAATGTAATATGGAGGAGCTTTGGGATTAATATTGGCGTGCAAACACACACACACACACAACAAAAGATGCCAAAAATTTTCAGTGAGACCTCAAGTATTCACTCCTGTCCCTGCTTTTACCTTAAATCATACCATATGGCTTAGGTGTGTCTCAGTGGTCAAACACTGAGTGAGAATACTGAGTTTACGTCATAAAGTCGTCACATACGAACAAAGAAAACACTGTTTCTGATGCAAACCTGGAAAGATACCACCATCAGTTATAAGGGCTCACTGAAGGCCCAGACCTCTAACCCCCCCACCCCCTCAATCCCCAAGCACCTTTACCATCCATCAGCCACAGCAACACAGCTACAACAAAGTCTAAAGCATAGACTGTGCCTGTTCCTCTCACTCACTCACTCTCTCTCAGAAAATGACAACTCTCTGCACATTTAAAGATTTAAGGGCACCAACATTTACCTCAAGAGAAGTCTTAATTACCGAGTTAACCTAACATTTATGAGGAGAAGCCAGAATGAGGATCTAAAGTTGGGAATGATGAGTTGTGGAGTGTAGCGATTGGCCTTCACTCTTGAGCCGGTCACATTTTTGCACATTTCATCACAAATAAAATTCATGGGCAGTGACCACTTAACTGTGTCTCATGGCAGTGTAACTTAAAAATCCTCACAGGTTTTTTGTGAAGCAGCTTAGTGCTGTGACAAAACTCACCAGAACATCACAACATGGCAGCTAAAACACAGGAGGTCCCTTATGTCTGTGTGTGGTGCTACAAAACATAGCAGCAAGGCGAGCAATATGGCAATAAGATTTCTTTACACCTCACTATGGCAATGCAAACCTTGGCACTTGCTCACTGTTTGGATACTTCCTATTGAACAAATGTTAACAAATGAAAACTAAAACAAGTTGGTCACAGTAAAACACTCTTTCGAAAGGACCTCAGAAACCACTTTGGGAGATGTCCGTTATTAAAACACACTTCTCAAAAATACAGGATTAAAAGAAACGGTTTTTATATTCACTGTAGTCACAGAGCTATTGGGAACAAATTAAAACACTGAATAAAAGGGCCCATCATTTTGTATTAAGACTTAAAATGTCATTAAAAACATCCATGTTTCCAAAACATTCAATTGTAAATCCTGGGAACACAGGGCTGCACAGTTAAACATGTAATAATCTCCATCTCCAATTTCCATAATTACAGTATTTATGGTATACAGACAAATCTGAGACATTTACCATGTGTTCCTCAAACAACTCTGTTATTTCAAAAACTGATCACATTATCCAGCAGTTATCACTATTGTCATTTTAGCTCACAGCCCCTGTGATCCATCCATGATTGACAAGACAACTGTGCTGCCATTAAACGCCTGAAAACACAGGGGAAGATACAAGCAAAAAATCTGAAAGACACAATTATCATTCAACACAGCCCCTTTTTAGGGTCAACACATATCCCTGGTCCTACTGTATCACACAGTGAGCTGTTAGATTCCCTACAGACATGATCATGCAGGAGTAAGACTCTCAGTGAGAGAGACAGATGTTTGAATGTGTCAGACTGGCTTGGAAAGGCGCCTGCGATGCAGGAAAATGGAATGATGTGCAGTTGTTTTGGAATGTAAGTTCAAAATAACATTTTTAAAAAGCCTGGCTGTGCGTGTGTGTGCGTATGTGTGTGCAGACGTAACATATGATGCTGCCTTCTCTTCCAATGCCTCCAACACAAACTGGTTATGACTTCTTCCTGATGCCCTCAAGAAAAAAAAAAATTAAAAAATGTAATATGCCTCCAGGATTAGGGTGTTGGACTGGAGATGCATTCCTCCACAAAGCAGAGAAGAGAGAGACATTTAAAAAAAGCCGTAGAGAGCCCTCATGTTTTACACATATACATTAAAAAAAAAAAAAAGGAAATAAGAAATTAAAAGTCACATTATGAATGTTTAAAGGTTTAAATAATTATAATAATTAAAAACATGGAGACAGGAGCTCTTTGAGAGCAGGTCAGCTGCTGCTGTTCTCTGGCCAACAGCATAGCAGGAATAAATATATATATTCATATACGCCAAATAGAGAAGAGCAAAGAAACTTAACCGGGAAACAGTTTCAAACTGACACCTTTCAGAGCTCTCTCTTTCCCTCCTCTTAGCCTCCAAAAACTAAGCAGCTGTTGTGCACACCTAAAAACACAAGAGAGGACAGCCCGCCCCCGCAAACCACCAGTCCAGAGGTGGAACTTGTTCAGCCTTGTTTTTGTTCTCCTGTGAATGTCTGTTTCTTCTTCCTGTCCACGGTGGTCAGCTTCCTCTCACCGCCCTCCCTCCTCTTATGTCCGAGTCCCTTCCCTCTCTCTCTCGTCAGGCGAGTGGTGAGGAGGCTGGGCGGCAGGGAGAGGAGAGAGGTGGGGAGGGAGGGGGGTAGGAGTGGATGGGGGGGTGGGGGGTGGCTGAAAGTGGGTGTTGGAGAATGGAGGGAGGGAGAGCTGCCTGAAATGTAGGCCAAAGCGGTGGTGGGCGTTTCCATGGAAACAGTGTTCACAGCAGTCAGTGACATCATCAGTACGGGGAGAGGCGACTGGGTGAGGAGGAGCAGGAGGAGGAGGGAGTAAGGATTTATTTTTGGGGGGGGGGCAACAGAAATTCCATCCTGATTGGTTTGGACTTAGACACGGTTCTCTCCGCCCACTCTGGTCCTCCGCAACACCCTGAGGTAAAGACAAAGACAGGAGGATGTCTGGAATCTTCTGTCGCTTGAAAAGGAAAAAAAAAAAAAAAAAAAAAAAAAAAAAATCACTACACACACACCAAATCAACACTCACCTCCTGTTCTGTGGGTCCATGTGGTCCAACAGCGTCTCCTGGGACACCCTGAAGTCGTCCAGGGGGGACTGGTAGCGGGATTCGAAGGAGCCCTCTCTCCCCCTGTAGGCCATGGCCTGGGCCGGTGACTGGGGCAGAGCAGACATGCTGGACGAAGTCGAAGACACCGAGCTCAGGTCCCCGACACGTTCTCGTCCTGCTTGGGTGGACGCCGACGCTGATGTGGCCCCGGCAGCGAGAAACGGGCTCAGAACCTCTCCGTTTTCATCCTGAGAGAAGAAGAGAGATGAAAATGTCAACTGCCACTAATCAAGCGTTCATGTTTTTATAGTTAAATATGAGCTTTAGATCGTTTCGCACAAGCTCTCTTACAAAGAACAGGTTGATATTTTGGGAGATTGATAATCTTGATATCCGTATGGTAAATAATTACTGACCTCCCTGATGTAACAAAATAATGTTTGTCCTTCTCCTCTCCACTGTTGCAAAGTGCTCACTCATGGTGGCAACTGTTGGGTTTCTCTGTTCTAATATTCTATGGTCTTGACTTTAACTAACTAACTGACTAACTATAAGGCTATAGCCAGGAGCTGATTAGCCTAGCTTAGCATAAAGGCTAGAAATGGGGAAACAGCTAGTCTGGCTCTGTCCAAAGGTCTAAGGCTCACTACTGAACATGTTTTACCAGATTTTTTTCATCTGTACAAAAAGATTAGAAAGTATAAACCAACACTTTGTAGTGTTACGTGCTAGACTATTTCTTGGTGCGTGCAGTAAATTACTGGTGTCCAGGAAGTCACCAGGCCTCAGATATAACCCACATCTTTTAGCTTGGGCTGCTTTGGTGTTTGTATATTAGTGTTTGCAGTGTTTATTGATAGTGAAGACATCATGGAACAGGTTTAGGTCTGGCTCAGTAACAAACAGTAGCTCACCCTGCCTCTGATGATATCCATGTGGACTAACAGAGAAGCCAACTCCAGATCCTCGTTGTAGCTGTTCTTCAGAGGTACTGACCGGTAACCTGGTGCCACACAGAGAGACAGAGACACAAGGCTTCTTATCACAGCACAGATTTGGAACACAATTTCATTGAAGAGAACACATTATTGCTGTGTGTACCTGTCTTGAGACGGTGAATGGGGAATGTGGCCTGAGCCAAGAAATTTTGGTCACTGAACATGTCAATTTCATAAACCACAAAGCGTAGGAAGGCAAATGCAGAGTTGCACACTGTGAACTGGAATGGCTTCCGGGGCCACGTGGGGTTCAGGCCGTTATCAGCTGGGGAAGACAAAAAAAGACGATGGAGAGAGATTAGAAGTGTGAGAAATATGGTGTTGTTAGTATAATAATGTTACTTTTCTCAGTAATTATATTACAGTCAGTGACCTGATAAAAATTGTTTTTCTGTGTTACACACAGATTTTAAACCCACAACCACTGAGAAAAACTTATTTGCTTTGCCTCATCACTCCCTCCACTTTCAAAACACAGGGAGGTCCATAAATAAAAAGCAGAAAATAGCAGACATCCTCATAATTTTTTAATTTATTCTGAGTATTACAACGAAATACTGGTTGTTCTTGGGTCAGAATCCACTGTCCATAATTGCAAATTCTTCAAGAAATCTGTCAGCATGAGAATGCCTCCACATCCGGTAAACAGGCCAAACTTTCATTACTTCATGACTTTGTTTAATGATGATTTTGAGTAGAGCGACAACACAAGGACAAATTAAAAGACTAGTGAGAGGCCACAGAGTAGTGGAAATACTTAACTTCCCTAATTCTGACCAATAAACCAACACCATGTATGGAATGGCATGAAAATAAAAGTAATTAGTAGTGTGATTACTTTTCCCACAGATTCCACGCATCACATTTCCACAGATGTACCACACAAAAGTGCAATACAACGCCAAAGCCTTGACTGAAACCTGACAGGGGCTGTGCCCGAACTATGACCATGCTCTGCAGTGTTTTCTCTTTTTATTCCCACACATGGCTTTGTTGTTTGTACAACTTCCTGTTTTTCTAGGACCAGACAGGAAATTACATGTGGGTAATGTATCCAATAAACAGTAACCACTGGTTTCTTCAGTTTTGGCAGAGTATCACTTTATCAGCAGAAGAACGCATGGTTAAAATTAGAGCAGTTCTCACCTTCCGAGTCTGTTTTTTGCTTGCCGCTGTCATACTCTGCCCCACACACTTCGATCTCAATCAGAGGACAAACTATGCCACGTCCGTGCTTGGGCAGATGCCGGGCGCCCAAAACCTTCAGAGGAAAAGAAGAGGAATACAGGTTACTGCTTTAGATCTTGTGTTCAGATTTGACAAGTTCAAAATCTGTGCTCCCTCCAAGAGCAGTTGACACAAATTGCAACAATCAGGCACAAAGGGCTTTAAAACAGCCTTCACGAGTTGTAGGTCTGAAAACCTTTGCATAATGCCATCATACATGCAAACATGCGGTCCAATCCTCATGCTAATGTACCTCTATCTCTAGAGTGACTTGTTCAAGGCCTCGTAGTGTGTGTCTGTCAAACGGATCAAAGTTTTCGTCCCTCATGATGGATGGCTGAAGGACGTAGCCGCTCTTTCCATTCAACATGAACAGGGCTTGGTTCATCTGCATGGGCTTATCTGCATGTGGTAGAGGGAAGAGGAAAGTTAAATTAAAAATAGGTAGCAGGCATGTGGAATACACTGTTTATCTGCTCTGACAAGAAGAAAGATACAGTACCTGCTGTCTGGAAGTTGAGAGCTACCAGCTGAGAACCGCAGAGCCACATCGGCAGCGGGTCGTAGTTAGAGGAGTCTAGTCTCTGGCCTCTGGGGTAGATCCTGGACAGCTGTAGTCGATTGTACTGAAGGAACTTCTTTCCCTTGATCTTGTTGACGTACTTCTCTGCCTTGGTCTCAGGGAAGGATGACATGTCCCGGAAACAGGCCCGCTCTGTGCCGATCTCTACATGAGGCAGGGATAGAAGACAGAGCTGAACTACCGATACTGGTATTGGACATGTATGAAACCAGTCATATCTGTGCTCCAATGTACATTATACAACACGTTTGCAGTCCAGTGAGTGTGTAATCCTTACTATCTTCATCAAATGGCACAGGCCTACAGTAGATGACCAGCTCAGATAATTCCAGTGCAATCTTCTTCCTCCTCTCCATAATCTTCCCCTCTTCCAGCTGTGTACAGAGACAACTTTAAATAAAGCTGCACCAACAGTAACACACATCACATCATTCTCAGTTTGCATTTTCACAAAATTAAATCTGAATGCAGACGCTAGCCTGAAGATTTACTCTTCCCCCAACAACCACTGCCCAGGTGGCTGTACCAAGCAAAACAAAACAGCTTCCAGGTGTGAGTGTGTGTAACACAGCAAACACAAGTCAAAACTGGCTCTTTGAACCCACAGTGTGGCATGAGAATGTGATAAGCCTCAGCCTGCATTTCCTGTCAGTCACGTGATACAGTACAGTTACCTTGGCCTCTGAGGTCATGGTGACCTCGCGGATCTTGAACACCCATTCCTTGAGCTCATCTTGGCTGCTGGCAGCGACTTCCAGCACCGGGCCTGTTCGCATGGAGGCATTCGGCACCAGGGAGAAGACGTGGGGCCTGCTGCCCTTCCCATCAGAACGCACAACTGAAGAGAAGACAGAGAAAAGGGTTAGAAAAACATTTTAACTTGAACTGTCTTCCTACAGCCATCCAAATCCAAAATAATTTTAATGATTTTGCTCAGATATGAAAAGACTGTTGTCTGTAAATGAGTCTAAAACCCAAAATATCAAAATTACAATGGTGTAAAACAAAGACAAGTAGCTAATTTTCAAATTTGAAATGATTAATCGACTATCAAAAAAGTTGCAGATTAACTTTTCTTTTGATCGACTAATCGATGAATCAACAAATCGCTGCATCTCTGGTTAAGTTTTTGTTTATGCAATCAAAATCAAAATAAGAAGCACTCTGGAAACTCAAGACTCCATGTGTGAGGCAATTAGATGTGCTCTCAAAAAGGAAGCCATGTGAAGGAAGCCTTGGAACAAAGTGTTCAAGTTGTAACTAGAGTTTTCCCAAACTACCACTAGATGGAGCCAGGGAGTCACAAAAACACACAGGAACAAACTCAGGTATTAACTGATTAGCAGAGGCCACAATAATGCATGACAGCATGTGCCAACACTAATGGGTGTGTATTGACTGGGCTGGAGGATGTCAATAAAATACCAGATACAGAGCTGTGAGGAAAGCGTGAGTAATAATAAAACAGAAAGGAGAAGAATTAATTATAGAGGAGCTGATAATGGACAAAACAAAAGACAATAAAGAAAGTGGCGATGGTGTCCGTTTGCAATTAGAAAGAAAGAATAAGGAGATTATGTGCAAGCATTTGACAGCCAGAAATGGAGGCTGCCCTCTGGCAAGGTGACTGCCTGCTCTGCAAACCCTGCAGCACAGGAAAACAGGAAGTGGAGGGGCCACTCACCAATCTGACATGAAGACACGTCCACACTTCCTCTCAGCAGATCTCCCAGCGGGCTATTCTCTGTCATCTCCTGCTTGATAGGAAAGAGGAGGATTAAGATAAAAGTCATTGTCCCACTTTTAATGTTATAATGCACATTACCCATGTTTCTTCTGTGACAGTGGATAACTGACAGATGAGTGACGAGGCCTGACCTCACTGTCTCATATCACTTTAAATATACAAATGTTTAGCAGCAGTCCCTCTCTTAGTTTCACACTTCTCACAGTTCTATCAGGTTCTGCCGCTGATGGACTGATCTCCTCCACGTAGTTAGCAGGAAACCACAGCTGCTTCTTCCCTCCACAGTCACCCTTCCACCTAAGAGGGAAAAAAAAAGTTACAAAAAGTGTTGAGCTGGGGGTGGGGGTATGATTGAGCTTTAGTAAAAATTAATAACACTGTAATGTTAAAATAATGCTATGTCAACATTATAAAAATGTATTATTAGCTAATCTGATAGTCCATCCCCTTTGTATGCTTTGGCTCTCCCTCACTACATAAATATCATCTGTCTACATGGATAATTAAAAGCTTCTTCCTGGATGAATGTTGTTAAGCCAGTCACTCACCATCCTCCTTCCTGTTTGTCCACATTAGAGATTATGGCGTTCTTGGTGAAGGAGAGCTCATCGTCTCTCTGGGCTTTATACTCGTACATGGCTCTGACTGTGCACTGAAAAGACAAGACAGGATGGGGTTTTTTTGTTTGTTTTTTTTTTAAACACACATGTTCTCCATCCCCATACACAGGTCCAAAGGTCTAGAGCTCGCTACTGTGTGCTCACCTTGAATGTTGGCATTTGGTTGGCCTCCACATAAAATCCTGGATTCCTGCCCTCATACAGTGACCCGTAGTCTGGCTCCTGTTAGACAACATATCATGTGTTAATAGGTCTTTTGATTCGACTGCGAGTGATTTCACGACAAAATACAAATTACGCTATTTGACACTGCTTACAAAACACTGTCACATTTCTTCTGATTATTATTCCTGATGAGTATTAACCTAGATAATATTTGTCATTTATCAATCTCTAGTAAATATGCCTTAGACTGTACAGTGGTACTTACAGCAGTGCCTATCTTCTCCAGTGTGTCCTCATTGATAGGGTAACGCAGTTTCATTTTACGGTACAGAGGGTGCTTCTCATAGTAGCTGATTAGATCTACTAGGCTGTCAAACTCTGAGGTGCCCAGCACCACGGTCTGACCTTCCTGTTGCACACGACAGTGCTTTATTTTACCCTCAGCCCTGTGAAGAAACCACAGTCATGATATCAGGTACTATGCATTCATTTGAATATTGGTGATTAAGATAATCTTGACCATTTGTCTTTCTTTCTTTTCTACTCTCTTTCTAGCACATTTAAAAGGACCCTTAAGTAAAAAACTTGAGATACAAAAACAAATATCACTTTTTAGGGCAACAGGACCGAGCTACCTGAAGGAAATGGCAAACGAGTTGGGTTCTGCCCTCTTCCTGACAAGGAAAGCCCCGTCACGAGGAACCCTCATCAACATGTTTTCAGCATGGCTCCTGGAGAGGTTGGCATGGTACCACCTGATGTGAACAAGACAACAAAGACAGACAGACAGAAGATGATTGCAGGGACACAACTTTTCACTTCACACCTCGTTTATTATAGGTGAGGTCGTCAGCCACCCATGTACAATGTCAACTGTAGCTCTAAAATGACAACAAAAAGCACATCACTGAAGGTCAGTGCCCAGTGCTCCATAATTCCACATTATTTCCAATCCCTGTTAAGACTCACTCTTTGCTTTCGTGGGCATTGGTCTGAGGTACTGGCTCAGTCAGCTTCATCTCAAACTCGTTGCAGCGCAGCGCCACCTGCTGGTAGTGGGTGATCAGGGCAAAGAGCGTGTCGAACACCAGGTTGTCAGTCAGGTAGAACTTGGGGCTGCCGGCCTCCTGACGTGAGTGGATACGACAGTGCTGCACCCGCCCTGACCGCCTGGTTCAGAGATGAGTGAGATGGAGAGAAGAGAGGCTTATCATTAGACCTTTATGACCACGTGAGAACGTGCTGAAAAACACCATCCCTGTTGTTAACCTTGAACATGCCGCACTGAGTGTCTATAAGTTGTTTCGATACATTGAGAGTGAATCATACACACACATATTGATTAGCTTTGCAGTACCTCCACTCATGCAGAGCCTGTGCATTAGCAGAAAGAAGGTGAAAGATCACACTTCAGACCATGAAAACAACCACATTCAATCAATGATGGAGAGATTGAAATTGACTGATCTGCAAATGTGTCACTCTCCTATTTGCATGAGTTGAGCCTATGGAACACACAGAATGAGTATGGGAGAGTTCATGTTGCTGTGATATACAATTCTGCTGTTAATTTCAAACGGTAAATGATCAATTAAAGAAGTGTACGTTTCTAAATAATACTCCCAATCAATTTTAGCAGTTTAGTGTATATTACCATCCAGTTATATGCAGTGAACACAAATATCCATTTCCTATTATAACCAATAATTCTGTCTATATACTTCCGCCCCATTTACAGCCCATTACTGCCAAACAAATGCAGCTGCAGTCTGTGGAAAGTGCACTGGAATATTATGAATGGCAAACTGTGTGCACTATACCAGAACGACAGTGTGTAATCTCCCACAAAGGTCTCGCTCTCTCGGACCAGGAAGGAGCCGTCAGGAGCTCCAGTCTCCAGGCAGTACTCAGACAGCAGCCTCTCGGCTATCTGCCGCCCGTCCCGCCCTGCGCCCAGCTTCCCGTGGAACCATTTCTCCGTCACGTGCTGGTCCATACCATTGGACACCTGGGGGGTTAGGAGACAGAGGGAGATGCCGTTAAGCTCATAGCTATCAACTGACTCCACACATGCACAAACAAACAATATTAAATAAGACATGAATCACGGTACTGCTCATGCTGTATGTAAATTGAGGGCAATGTCTGGTCCTGCTACAACTACAAGTTCAAAGTCTAGCACTTTTCATCTCTATGTATCTATGTGTGTACTTCTCATCTATCAGGCCTACTAACCTCTCTGTGCTCCTCTTCATCGTCGTTACCCTGGTTATTGGAGGTCTCTTCTGAGTAGTAGATCTTACTGCTGGTCAGGACAAAGAAATGAGGGTACCACTCCTGGGGGAAGAAAGAGAGGACGAAAGGGAGAGAGACAGTTTAAATGAGTCTGAATTAGATGAATTATTGAGAGGATCCATGTGTTGCTGAAAAGTGGCCAAAGTAAGCAGAAAGAAGAAAGTGCCATTTTTTAAACAAAGAATTCTACAGACCAAGAAAAACAGTTCATAAAGTCAAGGCATGGCTCCAAGAACAAGCCTGACCCAGTTATAAAATAGATGTTAATCAGAGAAGAGTGGTAAGATGCAAGATTATGATGAATCTTTGATTTATTACAGCTTAAAACCAAACACTTAACAGCAAAAACAACACAGGGAACAGGCTTGGTATAGAATCTAGCTTTTCAAGCTCAGCATTCGAGGCACGGCTTAAACCTGGTGAACATGCTTACATGGTTAATGGGGTCTTCAAGGTACAGGATGCCATTTTTGATGGAGTTGCTGATATCATTCTCTGAATAGGGAGTGGAGGTGGACACCTCCTCGTAAGCACTGCCTTCTGCAAGCTTCTTATGCTGCAGGAGATGAAGGGAGAGGAGGACAAATCAGAAAACATTGGAAAAACAAAAAAAGGGATCAAATGATTGACTGCAGTTGGCTCCTGACCTTGATGAGAATTTTTCTCTTGAGCTGGTTGGGTGAAGGCAGACCATCTGCTGCGATGTCCACCGCCTTGGTCAGAAGCATTTCTCCAAACACCTTCTTAAAGTGAGTGGCCATATTCCTCTGCTGCACAATACTACAGTGGTCCTCAATGGACAGGATGATGGGATACCTGAGGGAGGAGCACAGATTTAAGAGTGGCAAGTTAAGAGAAATTCCCTCTTAATCTGTGCTCAGGTCTATTTTCTCACACACTACAATGATGATGACGCCTGTCTGCATTGTTTCATCGTACATTTCTGTGTTGGTATGATCTCTCTTAAACCATGCCATCTCTTATCTCTTCATCATCACTGATAGCTGTAAAAAGAAACAGGGCGGGCTGCGCTCATGGAGACTCACTCGGATGTGACGAAGGCATGCTCTTTAATGGTGGCCAGGACATCACAGAACTTGATTTTTGTTGTGAGAGTGTGTCCATGGTAGATGACTGGCATTCCTTCAGGACCATCCCAGCAGTCCACTGAAAATAAACACACACACAGCACGCAATGTCATTTTTTCTACATAGCTGTATGCTATACTATATACATGTCCTGCAGAGTTACATAAGAGTTTTACGACCTTTAAACTTGAAGGCACACAAGTTTATGTCATGTTTGTTTACTCCAGCATGAGGCCAAGTGAGCCTTTAACTCACTATAAACCAGTCCTATTCATAAAAACCTGCTTGACAAGGGTTTGGCGTAAAGGTAATCTATAGCACTGTTCTGTAACAGTAAGTGTGTGAGAGTGTGGGTGAGGGTGTGGCGGCTGCATTAAAAGTTGAACTGTATGGAGGAGGGCCAAGAAAGTTAATTACTAGGTTGAAAAGCAAGTGGCGGTGATTTACTGTGTGTGTGTTTTATGCGTTTACCCACATTCAATACAGCGGCAGCCCATCCTCAGACAGCGAGCATATGCCTCCAGGGAAGATTCACTGGAAAACTGGTCTCCTGTCAGGTAGCTAAAAATAAGCAAGTAACGTCAGAGTGCGCACGCACACACACACACACACACACACACAAAAAAACACACATCTAACCAGTTTTTCAAAGGATTCACATGTCAGGGACTTTACCATGAACACACACAACTTCATATGGTCGTAGCCTAAATACATTGACACTGCTAAATCAAAAGGGCTCTTTGTCTTTTGTTGACTGAAGTAAACACGTCTTAGTCATTCAGCTGGTCAATTCAAACATAATCAAAGCAACATGGCAGTTTTCATTCCACAGCTCCAGTGTGTATTGTTTCACAACTGGCACAGAAGGTTATCATTTGACCTGCCTTTCACACACTTTTCAATGGGAGGAAAAATACATTTTCCTGCGAAATACACGCCTGGGTCTCATTCTGGGACATAATTGTTAAATAATACACTTTCATCTGATGTATGAAGTCAGTTCAAAAGCCCTCTTTGGTTAGAGGTTTCAAGAGAGGACGCCAGACTTCAGAGTTCCCAGGCCGTAATTACAATTGATTGAACTAAATGTAAGTGTAAATATCCCCCACCCCGCCATCCTTACGTGTTGTGCGAAGAGGAGATCCAGTAGTGGGACAGGGGGTTGTTCATATTCTCAGGACACACTTGGTCCAGGGAGGAATCCCAGATGGTGTTCTCTTTGGAGAACAGATACGTCAGGAACTACACAGGAAAAAAGAGAGCAATGAGAATGCTACTATCAGTCATTCATTGTGTGAAATACCTTTTTCAAAATGTGCAATATCTATATTTAGTTCAATCTGTCTCTATGTATATAGTCCTGTGTATATTACTCCTTTGGTCATATTTTATTTACATTGTGCTGTTCATACTACTCTTGTGTTTATTATTTTTTATAATATTATCTTGCGTATACCTTGTTTTTTACTTGTATTTATCTCTTTTTTCTATCTTTTCAATCTCTGATGCTGCTGCAACAATGTAAATTTCCCTGTAGTGGGACTAATAAAGGATTATCTTATCTTAAATGTATGCATTTTCCTGTACTTGCAGATTCACAGACGTAACTAATGTTTTCCTGGGGAAGTCTCCAAGTGACTGGGACTGTCTTTCTTTGGACTTCCACAGAGTCAGATTGCACTAAAGTCAGTATTCTCTCTGAAGACTACCCTTAATTCACAGCAATATACAGCTGATGTAACAATGTAAAAAATAATAATACAATGCAATGAGTGTTGTGAGCAGATAAAACAGGGTCCAAACACCTCTGAAGCAAGTCTGACCTGGTGCCTCACCGGTCCAAGGCAACTGGGAAGCCGAAAGCATCACTGAGTAGAACTTTAACAGGTAGTTTAACCCACATTTGCACACTTTTTGTATGCTTGAAAGCCCTCATGTAGGGCACACTGCCAGGATCAGACCCAGCCTTGGACCACAAGGATGTTGAGTCTATGTCTGCAGCAAGACTACTCCAAATAAATAATTTTGTGCCATATTTACAAGTGATGAAGCATCTCCTGTGAGTACTGTTCTCTCAAAACCTAAGAGGCAAATCCTCAATGAATGTACAATCAAACCCTAACTAAACCTACATCATACATTTCAATGTATTAATCTACCTATACTTTAAACAGATGTGACAGTGCAGTGGAACACATGCATTTCCTAAATAGTATATAAACATTCATAAATATCTGGGAAACCACATGCATATGTTAACAAGTGGGGACTGTATAAGTTAGTGGTGTTCTCCAGCAGTCTCACCCTCCAGGTTGGTAATAAATGACATCTGATTTTTTATACAAACAGAATTTGAATGTATTTGTTATAATCTTCAGAGTTAGACAAGTTATGTTTGGCTTTCAAAATCAGCCCACCTATGATGCACGAATCCTCAGTTGGGGATTTGATATGAATATAATATTAGCAGAGTTCAAGCTTAAGTAAAGGTAGAGTTTTACTGTGTATGTCAGCTATTATGAGCAGACTTGACATGATGACAGTGAACACTTCAGTTAAGTCACAGCATGTGTATCAGAGGTCTGCAGAGTTGTGGTCAACGAGGCCAGATGGTGATAATTTCTATTCAGTCTGTGGCATAACAGTAGTAGTGGTGGTGGTGGTATTTGCTGTCCTATCAGTACACTGTAACACTGCACAGCTCAAGCAGCGCTGTACTTCACCCTGCACTTTAGCCTTTCATAGACATCCCAGTGCAGGTCAACAATAATAACTTTTCTTATTATTAAAAATGTTGCTTCTTTAGGTGTTATTCTCAGCATGGCCGCAGCCTGTTCACCTGCTACCTAAACTAATATAACCTCAGGCACAGAGAGACAGCTCAAACTCCAACTAACACCAGCTTCCTCTTTTTTTAAAAAAAAAAAGAAAAAAAAAAAAAGTCAATCATAGCTTTACAGTGACCACAAAAAGCATCCCTTGCCTTCTGCAGAACTCTCACACAGCGCCACAGTCAATAACCTTTTCCTATCTGTGTGGGAGGAGGTGCTTTAGGCTCATGGCTATCCATGTCAATTTCAGAGCATAGTCCACCCACACTAACAACATTGGAAAAACATAACAGGCGAAAAACATGCTTGAATTTCCCATTAGTGAGCAAAGACCCTAAAAGAGCAAGAAAAAAGGTGAGAAAAAGAGGGGAAAAAAAGAAAGTGTCAGGGGGTGGTGAGAGTGCATCTACCTCCTCTTGGTAGAAATACGGCTGCTCCACTTCTCTCAGGGGGTCTTTCAGGTAGCCGAACATAAACTCCTGCACCTTGTTGTTGTCTGTAGCCCACATTTCCTGGATTAACACGTACGAACACAGACATATTGGAGCACGCAAACGAAGCAAATCTGCAATAAACCAAAATGATCAATGGCCCGCAGGGATTACCTTTTGAGCTTCCAGGAGGAAGCTCTTGAAGTCCTCTAGGGAGATCCTCTGTTCTGGTCTGTCAGTGAACCTGGCAGAGAAAGTAATGGTTCACTTCAGTAAACACACACACCCGTGACGCTGCAGAAAGATTCACAGTGTTTGTGTATGTGTTTAGTTTTGACCTACCTTTGTAGAAAGGGGATCTCCATCTGAAAGATTAGTCAAAAAGGACAATTTCTGTTAATCAATCAAAGTGCTCTTTCCGTGTATATTGTGCTAATCATGTAGATGGACATAAGACATCCTGTAGGGGGCTGGGTGGTTAGTTGCGGGGGGGGGGGGGGGGGCACTGAGGTCATCCATTTAATCTGACCCCAGCCTGCCTGCCTGCCTGCTCATCTCTGTGAGTGTGTGTGTGTATCCTAATGGCCTCCACCAGAGGGGTTTGGTGGGTTTTTAACTGGTCCATATTGATCCCACAGCCATTTGAGAGCAGACAGATGGGGGAGGATGGGTGCCTTGGCAGGGCATCAGATGGGGAGCCAGGGAGGGGGTGGGGTGGGAGTGAAAGTGCTGGGACAGAACTATCTGTGGATACATAAAATGACCACACTTACGTTTTTCTGAGCATCAAACATGAGGCTGCGATAGAGCTGGGCGAACTGACTGTAGGACACGTCTCCGTTCCTCAGCTCTGAGTCCTTCAAAACAAGCAGCCACGCGAGAGGGAAAGCAAAAAACGAACGTTAATGACAAATCATAAATCTTTAGCCTCCAACAACTTCATGTTGAAAGGGAAGTGGGCAGAGGGATGGGAGTGGATTGGGGGGGAGGGGGTCTGTGATAAGTAGAAGGAGGTTACCGGAAGTTTCTCTCGGAGGAACCTCATGTTGGGCACCCTGTAGTTGACCTGGCTCAGCATGTTCTTCAGATCCTTACAGGATATCCTAAAACACATATACACATTTCGTCAAAAAAAAAAAATCAAACACAAACATGGACATGCAGGCACAATAAATGCAAAGACGTCTACTAACTCGCACACACAGACTCACTGAAAACTTGCCAACACCCACCCCGCATGCTCTGCTGAGGCTTTTTGGCTTCACTTTTACTACCACTAAGTCTGGAATTTTGGCCCAGAGAAGACAATGCCCTCGCAGCGTTAACAAAGGCTCGCTCTTTTGTCAGGGATATAACAGACAAACATCTCTGTGCATCTCCTCCATCCTCTGCAGTCTGTTTCCTGCTGCAGGAAGAGGTGCTGGTGTGTGTGGCTGAGAGCTCAGTTCCTTCACTACACCTCAACAGAGCCGTCTCTCTCTGTCTCACAAACACACAGACACCTACCAGCCTGATTTCTACTTGCTCTAGATGTTACACTAGGGAAAGGGCACCCAACTGGTGCACCAAACAATTGAGTTACATCTAATTAGGTCCATTTCCTGTGAGGGTGATCTGATTTACTCTGCAGTTTTCATCTTATAACTGAGCCGTCTTACCTGTCTTCTCTGTTGCGATCAACCGCATAGAACTGTTTGCGTAACCACCTAGAAAAAAAGAATTACAAGATTAAATGCAAAAAAAAAAAAGAATAAAACAAAAACAAAAATGATGAACGTTGTTAAGTAACAATGCCTCCTGTTCGTATCACCTTCCAGCTACTTGAGCGTTGCATGTGGTGTGTATTTATGTTAGTGTTGTTTACCTCTCTATCTGAAGAGGTGTTGGTGACTTCAGCGTGTCAGCCACAAGCCAGGTTAAACCCTTCACCCACATGGTCATCTCCTCATCAGATGTTGCTGAGAAAAAAGCAGCACATGATTCTCTTTTGACTGTAAAGAGACTGTAAAGCTCTTGTGATCTATGATCCTTGGCAACACAACTAAAATTGACTTGACTTAATAACAGCATTAAAACTCCATCAAATTTTGAACTGCCAGCCTACACCAGCTTTTGTGTTGGTCCTTGTCTCTACATTTAATAAATACAAAAGAGTTAGAAACAAAAATGTGAACAGCTATGGTAATAATGGTTGGCTGGTGGAGGTGTGTAGTTCATGACCTTAACCAGAGGTATTCCTGTTCAAAATATGACGGTAAGATGAAGTAGTAATGTACGAGTTGTATCTGAGTGTATGTAAGCCTCTCACTGTGAACTGTGCGTACCTGCCAGGCTGAGTGATTTAAGGCGAAACTCAGTTCCATACAGGATGACAAAGCAGTGCGCCTGGTCCGTCCGTGCTGCTGAGTCCTCCACGTAGCGCTCAAAGTCCCGGGACTTCTGTCCAGGTCGGATCTCCTTGATCTCTCGAATGTCGACTGGGAACACAGACGCACATGCAACAGTTAGCGAAGGACAGAACCATCATTTCCCCAGAAAAGCTGGGCAATATGGATGAAGTTAAATTCATGATATTGGTAAAATGTTCCTCATTCTGTTTATGTTGTGAACAACAGGGCAGGATACCGGCACAGATCCAAATTCAAATCAGTTCTTGATGATTCACTTGCATCAGCTAAAAGCAAATGTTTGTGCACAGTGCTTCTCAGAATTGATCCACATTCAATAAATGAGCAATACTGTTGTTTCCTTGCATACATAATAACATTTTACAAGAACATAATCATTCCCACTTGTCGACAACATTTTTGTTGACTCGCGTTCTTTTCAGTCACAACATGTTAATATTGATTTGGACGAGAGAATCTTGTAAAAAGACAACACAATGTGATCATGTCTTCACTAAACCACTCAAAACACAACATATAGGAGTTTCAAGCCCCATGACCACATAAAACAATGAAACCGAGGCCTTGACATGAACCACATGTAGTTACAATTCTATTGAAGACATAAAGTAGACATCGTATGGATTTCATATGAAGATGATGATGAAGTTAGCGACCCCAAATTAACCTTGGTTTCCCTTTTACCTCTGAGATCAAATGAAACCAGCACTTACTAATATGCAAACGAGACACCTTGGGAAAGGCACATCAAATCACTTTGTAATGGGACTACCTGGGTTTTTCAAACCCATTGCAGACATATTGTATTTGGGTAAGTGTGACTTTAAGAGTGCTTGTAATGGTTTTAATAATTTACAACACAAAGGGCATATGCCATTTAACTACACTGCAAACCAAGCTCATATTTAGAGCCTAATTGTACGTCTAATTTCCCGTACATTAGACTGTTACAGAAAAGCACTGCAAAGACTGCTTCATCGTTTGTCTTTAGGAATGATACTGAGATAAAAGAGCTGGTATGATTTAGTCTTGTCTTCATTTATGAGCAGTTAAAAGCAGTCAGAAACTTTGTGAAAGTGTTAGGCTGTAAAGAAGCTCAACAGGTTCCTATCAGCCATACATTAGCAGCAGTTAAAGATCTACAACCAGGACTCTCCTGCTAAACACACAGACACACAAACGCACACTTTTTTCAACTCCTGCTCCTCTTCCTGCACCCGAACCACACATCCTGTGCTTCTGTCGCCTACACACCACATCTGTGCTTGCGTATAGGTGAGACTGTGCATATTCTTTTCTCAAGCATTAAAAAAAAAGAAGTATGTCTTCTCATGCAGAATTTCACCAGGCTGCACTGAGCTCTAATCATACATCATATCTTAGTTTACTTTACCCGCTATACAGGCCAGCAGACTTCCGCTGAGAGCAGGGCGGCTTTGACAGGCTGATCTGTTACAATATACTTTTAGTCGTTTGAGTCAAAATATTTGGAACCTGCCTCAGACAGATGCAGGAAATAAAGAGATAGCCAGAGGTGTAACCTTACTAAAGGTCGAGATGAGAGGAGGTATCCTGCAACACACTCCCACACTTCCTCCAGAGCACCGTCCTGACTTCCACACCATTTCTACTACTCATCCTCACAAGGGTTAGTTTTGCATGAAACCGTTCAAAACCACTGCCAGGAAAAAACCTGAGTTTCGGGAACACTTGATCGGTTTTGATACTTTACTTTTACTACAAGCAGCCATACAAGAACTGTAAAGAAAAAAAAAACATACAGTCTAGTGGTGAAACAATTAGTCAATTAGTTGCTACCAACTTTATTTAATCATAGTTTCTGAGTTGTTTAGGTCAGTGAAAATCTGAACGATTGAATATATCACGTTGTGCTTTAGGAAACTGTGATGGGTATTTTTCAGCATTTCAACCATGACATTTATTATAGACTAAACATTTAACTTATGAATGAATAATCAAAAGGTTAACTGACAGTGAAAATAATCATTACACACAGTCATTCATACTCTAAAACTGCTTGAGTGTGGTTTAAATCAGTAGCTATGATTAAAGAATAACAGGCCAACTGCCAACTGATGCAAACTTTTGGTAAATGATAGGTTGATACGACAGACAGACAAAAAACAGGTTTAATCGGCACCAAGTCCTACTCCTCATTCAGACAAATTGAATGACCCTCATCACATCTTCAGATTGTTCAATGCATCTCAACAGCGGTCACTGGCTGTGCGTTGTAGAGGAAGGAAAACTACAACTGAGTGATACTGACAAATAATCATGTGCTATCATTCTACTTGCTGATGCAACTGTGATATAAATTACATTTATAGCTGCAACGATCAGTCTACTGCCAGAAAATGAATCGACAACTATTCTGATGAATCGTTTGTCAGTTGTTTGTAACTTTTGAGTGACTGTGTAGTCCACGGCCTGACACTGTTTCAGTGAACACCTCCACATCAGCTGATCATATCAGCTCCTTTGATATCACATCGGATAAAATTAAGCAGAGGACTTTACCCCTGACAAATAACTGTCATGCAGCCCAATGGATTTTGTTCCCCTTTCCAAAACGGTATAAATGGAGCAAGTCAACTGTGGAGCTGTGCTTGTTTTCCAGTGACACAACAACCTGATCTTTATTAGAGTGCTGTTACACATACATAAGCAACCTAAAGGCAGATGCTGATTGTGCAACCTCCCTGATGCCTGCGGGTTAATGTCCGACTAACCTGTCGATAAATATTTTGGAAATAAACTGGGCTGGCAGCCAAATGTGTGACTGAAAAAAGGAGCGGTGTTGTCATCCAGAAATGACATCAGACATCTGAGGCGACAAAGCATGTGCGTGTCCTTCGCGGGGGGTATGGAAAAAGCAGGTCACAGTGATGACAGTTTCCACAGACGTGTGCAGGTAATTCTATATTACTGAAAAGTCAACAAAAACTACCTGATGATTTCCTCACTATTTACAAGGTGCTTTTCTGAAGAAATTTCCAGGTGACAACATTTATGTTATTTAGTGTTAAATGCAGGTCAACATCGGTTCATCCATGACTAACGTAACGTAAAGTACGTTGTTTAAATGATTGGTGACACTTGCTCATTCACACTCCACTGAAAGACATACTGAACAGTTCCCCAATATCCTCTCCTGAATACACCTCATACTCCTAGGGTCAGTTCACCATTCAAGTTAGGGCTACAACTAACAGCTATGTTCATTACAGATTAATCTGCTGACTACTATTTCAGTTAATCATTTAGTCTGTAAAATGTCAGGCAGTAGGGTAAAACATCCATTCCAGTTTACCAGGATCTTAAATGACTTCTTCAAATGTCTTGTTTTGTCCAAACAACAATCCAAAGCCAAAATACATTCAGTTTACAGTTAAATGAAACGGCGAATACTCACAATTCAGAAGCAGTAACTAAGGACTTGATGGCAGTTTTGCTTTAAAAAATTACCTACAATCAATCATCAAAATAGTTGAAAATTATTTTTCTGTTGATCGCCTTATTGATTAACTGACTAATTGTTTCAGCTCTAATCCAAATAATAACTGCAAAGCCATGCATGATCAGAGCTGTCAAGTACTGGAGTTAGCATGTGAATTGTCCTACTGTGACATTAGTGGATCAATTCTGCAGTAGTTGTAGCATGCCATCATTGCAGTGTGAAAAATCTGGAGTCATGTCTGTCAAAGTTAATTTGGTGTCACAGTTGTGTGTTAACTGACTGGTTCAGTCAGTCCTGCAGGGAAAGCTCAGTGTGAGAGGGACAGGCGCCTGACAGAGCACCGAGTGTGACTTGTTAAATGTAGGTTGAGCACCAATTTACTGTTTATCAGAGAGGCCTTGTGGAAACACCAACACAGACCCATATTCAGACTTGTGCCGTATGAATCATTACTTACCACAGACGTGTGTATCTGTAGATCTATCTTACGCCTATTAAGGTGTTAAGTACATTACGTATGTTTGTCCTACAACTTCATTAAGAACTGTGTAATTATAAAGAACCGAAGAAGTAGTACGTATTCTATGGCTCAGCTGATTTCATATACTGGTTCTCCTTGTCTGGTTTGTGCGGTATAAAATCCTCTATCACAATGTATTTGATTTTATATAGTGGTATCAACATATATTGTGATATGTCATAAACAACAATGTTGATATGGATCCTTTAGATTTGTTTACAGAACTGCACCAATGATGCATACTGAGTAGGACATTTTACAGTTGAAAAATCAACTTGTTGATGCTCTTTGATGATCAAACTATAATAATGGCACTTGTTAAAACCTCTCAAACCTAGTTTGGTATTTCTGTACATCAACTTTTCATCACTCATCAGTCGACACATACATCAGTGTCGATATACCCTAAGTAGGCAGATTTGTTGGAACACCTAGCTTAAACTAATGAAGTTTAATACACAGTCCCTTTGTGGCAATTATAATGTTCAGTTTTTGTTGAAACTGTTGAAAGGAAGTGTTGATTCAACTGCATTATGTTTGAGAATGTAGTTTATGGTGCTGTTGAACTGTACTGCATTATGTAAAGAGGTGCTTCTGTTATTTAGCCTACTCTTATTGACATAAATGGGGTGGACAACAAAACAGAAACACCTATCCCTAAAATTAAAAGTACAATACAACAGCACCACAAACTGCAGCCTCCAAAATGCCCATAAAGGGGAATCAACACCTCTCTAACAGACTGAATGCACACTGAACATTACAACCATCAACAAAGGCAGGATTTACTGCACGACTGCTGTATTAGACTGTGTTCGTTTTAGCTAGGTGTACCTAAAACAGCCAGCTCAGTGTATATCTGCAATAAGCCAATATCAGACAATATACTGGCCAGGCAGATTCATCAGTCTGGCTCTAGAGGTGGTATATTTTCTGTAAATTCAACTGAGCAAAGGTACCTCAAGTAACTTCATTACGCTGATGCAAACCTTGTGTGAACACCAATTATCATTGTAAAGCAGTCCCGCTCACTGATTGGCAACGTTGCCAACTATGGTCTAATACAACCAGAGAGAAGCCTCACAGTATATGCTGTCATACTAATGCTAATCAGTGAAATCAGTCTTTCATTGAATTGAAAGCCTGCAAACTAAAGCCCCCTCCTGAGAAGAGCTTGTAAATATGAGAGGATCTGACGCTGCGGTGGGGTCAAAAACCTGAGACGGGAGGTCTCTCTACCAGGGCATCAATTCATAGCTCGAGAGTGTAAAAACACATGTGGAAGCTCATTCATAAAAACCCAAAACTGGCTCATTCAGAACATGTCAACGTCTAAACTGGTCTCTCAGAACTTATGATGATAAAGAAGCAAAAACATAGATTCAAGTTGATTTGTTAAGAGTAACACAGTAAGGAACCAGATGTTCTTGAGATTATATCATTTAAAAAAAATGTGATTGTATATGTCAGATACTCAAACCTTTACATTTATGACGTGCCCTATATTTCTAACCAGTTTGTTACCACAAATTGCTCTGCAAGACCACATCCTGTTCGCCAAGACAGCCCTACTTTTTATTGCTTCATAATATGATGTGTGTATAAATATCTGCTGCCAGTTATTTGGTTATTAAGCAAGCCTCTCTCTACAAATACAATGATACCACAAAAAAAAGAAATCAATCTGTGGTGAGAGAAAATCTCCCAAAAAAAAAAAAAAAAAAAAAAAAAGCATTAAGGGAAGAAGCAGGTACGCTTCTCAGCACTTTATATTTAGCAGCAAACTAAAGTGCTGTTTCCACGGTTAATGGACATCGTTCCCTCACTGCTATTGATAAGGGGTAAAACCAGCGGGCCAAATGGTTCCCAAATGATCACACACTTCCAGTAAAAACCCTCATATTCTATTTCTGTACATTAATGAGCCGCCTAGGCCAATTTCACATCTCCAAGCATATCAAATGGCAGCTATGAACTCATATGTGTATGAAACCATTCATCACAGAGAAGATGATATGGTGGTGTTAAAAAAAAAAAGACCTAAGCCTAAGCCTACTTTTCTTTTTTTTTATGTGTGTGTGTGTGTGTGTGTGTGTGTGTGTGTGCTCTTTTTGCTGCATCCGGAGCAGAGTGCAGCTGTGCACAAGGCATCCTGCTACCCGAGAGACAGAGAACTTAACGACACACTGAAGCCTCGCGTATCCTCAGTCAGACGCTCTGTTTTGTTAAAGATTAACCTGAACATCAGCTTCCTGGTAAATTACAGTATATTCCTATTACTGTGACAAAAGCACTGCAGGAAGCGTTATTTCTTTCTTATTGTTGACCCTGGACTTGTACTTGAGATGTGATTTATCTGCTTCTGGATAACACTGGGTTGTTCCTTTAATATCCACACCTGCTCTTTCAAAACATTATTGTAATACTACAAAATAAAACTAATCATTGGATTTATACATACTCTAAATGTCAAACAACAACAAACATGTGAACAGACTGAATCCTGTACATTTTAGCAATACAGAAAAACAGTCAGTCAAATTGAGATTAAATAAAACATGTAATGTTTGGTTAATAGTGTATTGTTTTTTCTGAGTGAAATGAACAATTAATGCCTCTACCTGTTTCAGTCTCATTTCCACATTTCTAACCATTATTTCCCTAAATTTTCTTGTGTGGTAATTTCTTCTGAAAGCACTAACAGTCCCCTTAAGTACTGTCGCATTACCAATATTAAAGCATCAGTCAATAATGTTGTGATATGACTTTTAATCTTTCCAGGTTTTAAAGACTTTGAAGGGGACTTCTTAAGTCCTGACTGGCATCATTCTCCAGCCATTCAAAATACCATCATGTCAACACGTCATCTGTGCCCATTAAGTCTTTTGTGAGGCATTCAAGCACCTGACAACTCTTTGTAGTTGTCATATTTCTGAATGTATGTAAACCAACCAGTTCTGGCATGAGTGCTGTCATTTTACAGCCAGCACTCAGGAGCATCACTGTCTAGTTGCGTGTGTATTTTGTGTTTGTGTCCACTTTGCTACTCACTCTCTCCCTCTATTTTATCCGTGCCCCGAGTCCAGATAATAGTCCTGGTCTCCAGCTTGACTTGAAATGTCCTCCTCTCTGGCCGCTGGGACTTCTTTGAATAAAACAGTGTCAGTACTGTCCCCAGCTCCAGGTCTCGGTACAGGTTGTTCATCTCTGTGTCGTTGTCCATCCACGGAACAGGTCCGTTGGAAAAGAAGCCCGAGGTCCCTGCCATGTTCACTTCCCCTGTTTGTTATCCGCTTCCTCTCAGAACAATCTGCTCAGTCCAGGCCTAGACAGGGATACCTACAGCAGCACAAGAGAGAGGGGGAAACCCATGAAACAACAATTCCCCAGGGACTTCTAGTGTGTCTGTGCTGTACACACATTATGCCGCAGTGTTGACACATGATTTAAATAAG
This sequence comes from Lates calcarifer, assembly GCF_001640805.2. Taxonomy (NCBI): domain Eukaryota; kingdom Metazoa; phylum Chordata; class Actinopteri; family Centropomidae; genus Lates; species Lates calcarifer. The sequence continues at coordinate 16,017,512 of NC_066838.1, read as the reverse complement.
AATGCAAACTTTACCACACATGTAGTGTACGCCAAATGTGTACAAGATACAACAAGCATCCAAATGAGTTTCAATTACTCTTGTCTTCATGTATACAGATAATTTAAACAAATATTGTTTATTTTGATAGATACTCCTATTCCTGTATGTTAACATAAAGGTGAAACATTAACTTGTAGTATGAGTATTCTCAAAAAAACTGAATTATATCCAGTTCTTAAATCACATTTTAACAACAATCTTTTGTTAGTTTTCAGGCTACTGTATCTCAAAGATGCATTTATGACTAAAAATAATGAAATAGCGGTGATATATCACACAGACAAAAATTCAGAAATGAAATCAATGACATCAATAATAAACACTTTCCATTTTAAAAAGTACAATTTCTAAGCTTTGTATATGAGCATGCAATGTCTGCGTATTATGTGTTATATTAATAAGAACTTATTTCATGTTTTGAACATGATGGTACATTAGAAACTAAACCTGCAGTAGTAAGTTCAGAGCAACTGTGGTACTACAAGAGCCTAAACATAAAATCAAATGTAGCTATGTTGTATTAAACCTATAGAAAATCATGTAAAAACAGATAAATTGTGTGTTGATATACAAAACATTCAATTTACAGATTTCATAACATGTATGATCTTATTGATTTTCCTACATGGGTATGGTTACTCTGAGTATTGTGTACAAATCGAAGCCAGTCATGTCTCTACATTAATAGTACTATGATTTATCATTAACACTGATGTAAATAAATGACAGCTGCAACCAAAAAAACGTCTGTCAAGGAGAAAACGTGTTAAATAAGCTAATAACATCAGATAACTTACTCTCCAATATGATTTTAGCCTTTTATTAGGCAGTGGAAAGGTTTAATCTGATGCAGACTGCTTTTTTTAAAAACACACACAACCAACAGGCCGGTAACCTGCTGCAGAGGAAAACAAAAGTTTCCTTTGGATACAAGAGACATCACATTATTATTGGGAATACAACTGGTGGCGAATGGCAGCAGCAGAGTGGGATAACAGTGTAACAAGAAACGTCTGGCTATTTTCACAGCGTGGAAACGGGGCCGGTGTGTGCTAGCATTTCGCTGGGCCAAAAGGAGAGAATCATGGCCGGTTTCACCCTAGAAAAAAAAGCCCAGGTAGCAGTAGCTAGTCTGCCCCTTTCTCCCCCCCTCTCTTTTCGCCTTACCGTGCGGAGAAAAATCAACTGGAAAACAACACGTCGCAGGGGCTGCTGTGCTGTACCTACCGCCGCAATCTCGGCCCGACCGCACATCTCCAACGGTTGTGAGGCTGCTCCTCTCTCCTCTCGCGCTCCCGTCGTCTTTCTCCTTCTCCTTTTTTCCCCCCGCAACCCCGGTTTTCCGTGATTAAATCATGGCTAGGGCCTGGAAAGGCGCGGCGTTCCCGAGGACAACAATCCCAGTTTCCTCTTCTTCCCTCCGGCCGTCCATAGAGAGAGGCAGGCACACAGCAAGGACCGTGGTAAGACTACGCAAGTTTGTCTGCTCTCAGATTCAGCCAGCGCATAGGCCCTTCCCCCCTCCAAACCGACCACCAGCAGTGTCAACGGCCCGGAGTCAAAAACCAAGCTTCCGATGTGGGTTTTCATAATTAAAGCCGTGCCAAAAAACTTGTTGCACTGTGTTGTTTATAACAAAGAATAGCTGTCGCTTCAGCTTGTGTCTTTCATTCAGTTATTAATTTTATACTTCAGACATTCGTTTTTTCAATTACATTAGAATTAGATGTCAACGCTGTAAAAAAAAAAAAAGAAGTCAACTACATTTTCAACTACATTTTTGTGACACATCTATGGGCCTTTTTTCCTGGTACATTAGAGTTTCAACACATTTCACAAAGTACGTCATTCCTTGACTCTATCATATAAATTGTAAAAAAAAAAAAATTGTATATCAATGAAAGTTGTTATCATTCACATTATTATTATATTATTTAGACTGAGCTGAGGCAATACCTTGAGGACATAGAGGTAATGTCCAAAAATGCACCTGGCACTTTTAAACAGCTTGATATTCATTTGTTGATGATCATCAGACCTAATGAGAAGAGAGGTACTGACTGAAGGTGCATTTTATTTGTATCTAAATGTAAACCCACCCAGATGCACATGGTTAATGGTTGAGACTGAGACATGATTTGTCAGATTAGATCACTTTTTCAAGTTTCCTGCTCCTTACGAGGTCATGGGATTTTTGGTGTTGCTAGTATACACAAATCATTTATGAGTAGGCACCATGCCATGAATACTTTTATGAACTTCACAACACAGCAGCATTAATTCATTTCATTTATCCGTGGATTTCTAAGGCTGTATCTTAGTGTCTGGGTTACAATAATGGCTGCTCATCACTCAGCGACTTCAACTTAGAACCATTATTGGTGCATTTGACTGTAAATCTTACTTACTTTGTTGAATATTTTGCATCTTCGAAGCTATGTCAACTGTTATAATGTCTTCAACAATTGCATGCAGTCTGTTCTGAAATCCCCCATCCACCTAACTACTGTGTTGATGTAAACAACTTCATGCACTTATTTTGGAGAAAATTGCCCTACCTCCGGTATGACCTCGTGTATCTCCCGTCTGCTTAACGCAGCTCATCTCTCCAGTAGGAGCGCCTGTTATCGGCCTCTTAAAGATGCAGCCTCACTGCTTAGACTGAACTTCATTATGAGCTGTCTCTTCAATATAACCTTTATCACAACTTGTCAAGTAATAGGTAACTTTGTAATTATTCTCCCTTCATTAATACTGCGCTTAATTACAGTGTAAGATATGAAACTCATTCTGGTAGTTTTGTTCTCTACTTCTCTCCTTCCTGGGAAAAAGCATTTACTTTGACCATTTGTCTTCATAGGGATGGATATGAGTGAAAATAGGAATTAATAATGATAAATGAATTGTTTTAGAGACATATTACTGGGAATTATAGTTGACTGATTGCTGCTGATTACCTCTGACAGGATTATGTTTCTCTCTGTATAGTCAGGGAATGAGTCTGCTGTTTTCAGTCCCGTATTCAGTCCCACACACAAAAGTAGTAAGGGCAAAAGGGACCAGGTTGACGTTTTATTCTGAAGACTACAAAGCTCAAAACAATAAGCATCCAACCAATCAGGAGTTGAGTGATAAATGATCAAATAGCAGGAAATATTAATGACAAAAGTTCAAATATCCATTCACATTTGGAAATTAATTCAGAGAGGACACTTTCTGAGTAATAACAGCATTACAAAAAAACAGCACATGACAATGATAAACTTCTGTGATCTTTTCTTTTTTTTGGCAAAATCCACATCCCTCTTAGAAAACATCTGTCTCTCTTAGCTCTGACACAAAAAACATTATGCTATACTTCAGCTGTTTCAAGTAACCAAGAGGAATGTTACGTCTCATTCACTGTAAAACTGCGGAAACAGGCATAATGCGCGCGCACACACACACACGCAAGCACACACACGAGTTGCATATGAGCAATGAAGAGCTTTTTGTTATTGATGCATAACTGCACACATTTAAAAAAACATGAATCATAGTTACTGAAAAATGACAAAAAATATGTACATCCCTGAAATAAAACAGCAAAATCAAACTACATTTTAAAAAAATGATGACATTCTGTGTGCTAACAATTATATGGGTATAGTGCTTGGGTTTCTATTCTTCACACTGTCATCAGTCTGTCAGGCTCATTTCACTGTACCAATCTTTCATACTAAAATTCCACAAATTGAAATTCATCATATCATTATCTCTTTCATGTTGTTCCTCACAGTCTCCCATACAAACATTTATTAAGTCATTATTCTATGAGAATATAGAATTTCTCAATAAATCTGATGGCTTACAAATTTCAGTACAGTCGTATCTGACAAAAGGTAATACTAATGCGTTCATAGTTGTTTGATCATGGGCAGATACCTGCAGCTACATACACACTACTGTGATTTTTATCGATTTTTTCTTAAGAGTGATGCCTCCTTGGTCAAATAGTTGAGGAGTGATTTTCCTATATTCACAACCAATCCATATATACAGCACAATTATTCATCTGTGATAACAGCCTTAGCTCCCTCCTTCACAGCCCTGGAATAACCACACAGTGGAGTCATTTGACATCAACTACAAACCATCTTTACAATCGAAGGCATGGGTAGAAAAGGTACAACATTTAAAGTGTGTTTAAAACTCGTAGTCCTTCTCAGCCATGTCGATGGCCCAGGCAAACTTCTCTCTCTGGGTTTTGTTGTAGATCTTCTCGATGGGAATGCCATATTTCTTGCACCTGGAGAGGAGGGAAGATGGACCAGTTTAAGGGCTAAAAATGACTGAGCTCACCCACTCACCACCCGTGTTCACTAGTCACTGTTCACAAATGGGAAAATTCCATGAAGAAGGCTAGACAGTGAGTCAGATGTCAACAGAAAATAAATGAAGCTGTATATATGAAGCTCATGTGTGCTGCATTAATGTTGTAGGGACTTGATTAGAGACCATTGCTTGTTTACTGATTTTGAACTGAGAAAAAGTCCACTATGTGTTAACATACTGGTATATCTTCTATAATACACTGTTTCTAGAGACGGTCCATATGTACAATACACTGAACTCATGATAAAACTACAATCCTTTTTCACAACATACATTTTGAAAAGCAGGAAAAGCACAGGTCAAACTAATTTTGAGTGTCCCACTGAGCTGTAACAGTGAGCCAGCTTGCATAATAACACCAAAGCCTTGAAACTAGCTCACCTGAATGGAATGAGCTCCTTATTAACGTTATTGATTACAACTGTGCTTTTCCTGTTCGGACATGCCAAAATGTCTGCTGCGAGGAAGCTCTATTGTGTTACACTGTTATGGTTTTCTGGGGCAGTTGGAGAGAGCAGAGCCATCGAGTAAAACCTGTCCTTTTTCTTCTATGACAGGTCAAAATGCCTGCGGTGGAAAAGGCCTGTTGGAGAGCCTGGCTAAACTATTCACATTTTCAGTCTTGAGTGAGAATTCTGAACTTGTGGCACATTTTGGTTGAGAAAACTGTGGCCTTAAATGTTTTCAGATGTCATGACCTCTCTTCACTTAAAGTGCAGGAACATCATAGCTATATTCTAGTATTATGCACCAAGATCTATGAAATGCATTCCTCAAGCATTTCATAGATTTCAAGCAGAGAAATATATTTAAAACTAAGGCCTACCATGAATCCTGTGTGATAATTGTTTACATTTTAAGGTACACCTGTATTTCCCATTCCAGATTAAACACCAATTGTGTTTTTCTGTCTGTAATGACAAAGAATGAAGGAACTACTGAAAAAGGGCTCAGGTTGGACTGCTAATGAGTAATATGAATATAAATAAATATAGCTGAATATATGTAAACCCAAGTGACATTAATAGAATTACTAAATACTATATTATAGAAATGAGAAACATTCAACACCTCTCTTATGAGAATCAATCGTAGTAGCTAACTAAACAGCAAAACAGGCAAAGGCTGTAGCTGTAATTTAGAATTATTTATATAATTAATTTAATTAAGTTTCTCAATAGTAAAGTCACTTGATATAGGAAGGACAACAGACTGTTTCAACCAGTGTCTTTACTGTTTGAATCTACTATACACTCTGCACAACAGAAAAACATGCGAGCCCAGCTACCAAACAACCCGATTCACCTCAGCGTTTTCATCTCTGTTACACATATACAACTACAGTGTAGACCAGGTTCCCATGCACCACCCTGTAAGGGGGGACCCCATCCCTTATGCCTTACAACCAGGCAAAACATGGAGCATTCCTGTATCCATTGTGCTTGAGGAGGAGGCTGTCCATAAATAGCTGTGGGGCATGGGTTAGGGAGGGCGGACCACTGTTCCCCTTCTCTGTGGCCTGGCCCTCCATTCAGCCACAGACTACTCCTCATTGACTTCCCACATGGAGGAAGGAGGGCTGTTTGGGGACGCTCCCTGGCTTTTAGAAACAAACCCCATTGTTTCTCGCACTCACACGCTTTTCTTCCTCTTATTTTCCTTCTGCAGCCGTTAACTTTTTTGCTTGTGCTGCTCCTTTTCCTACAATGCAAGAGCATTTCCTGCCTTTCTGTCACCAAGGTAGATATGCACCCCCACACACCCACTCGCCCAGAGAAAGCTGGTCTATTAAGCAGTGGGTGGTTTACTCATTTAATGTCACAGTTTTTATTTACTGTACTGTGACACCTGTAATCAAATAATAGCTGGTGGTTCATAAACAGAGATAAACAGCCTCAGCTGTATTAAATAAATACCATGCAACAGAGATGCGTGGATCCAGGTAGTTGAGCTTGGAGGTGCCCAGAGCAATCTGCTTGTTCTCCTCTCTGTCTGTGGCCTGCACCTGGAGCTTCATCAGCTGCTCCTCTATCCTCTGGACAGCTTTGCGCTTCACCTCCACAGCCCTGAGAGGGACAAAAGACAGACAAAGGAAGGAATAAATACAGATGCAGAATATAGAATATACAAATACAGAAAAAGACAAAGATCAAGATGCATAGATGCACAGAGACAAGAGGGAGACACAGGGAGGAAGAATTATACAGATGGACTGACAACCTGATGCTCATCAGATAAAACTTGTGGCCTTCCATCTCACCTGGGATGAAGAGGTTTAAGTAAGTTAAACTGTTCTTACTTTTTGCTCTTCTCATCATGGGAAGCCTTGTGATCAGCCTTGGCGGCCTTCAGCTGCTTCCTGGCTGCAGACAGTTGATTTTGTTTCTCGTCAATCTGCAATCACAGCAAACACACACTGAGTCTAAATACCTCAGAAAAGAAAAGAATCTTTACCTTGAGGATAGGGCAATATCTTCATCTGGTAGATGAAGGTTTTACCTTGGTCTGAAGGTTTTGCATGGACTTCTCAAATGTTTTGGGCGGAGCTCTCTGGTGGTTACAGAGGATTGCCACTGCCCGGTTGGCACGGTTGTATGACAGGATCTTAGCTGGGATGCTGTCATCAGCTGGAGACACAAAAACAACATGACAAGGTAGGAGAAGTTTAAAATTCCTGAAATTTGAAATCACCAATCCAAATATTACAGTGCTTGTATGTATATGTATATAAAGGCACAACAAGTTTTAGTCATGCACAGTAAATTACAGGTATAGTGTATTTGTAACTGGACCATCTGTATAGTGACCTGTTCTTAAAGTAATTATACAAAATCTGTCAAAATATTCAGTCAAGTCATTACTTGACTGGAAAGGCCTCCAAAGTTAGCTAACATTCCCATTTTGCTCTTAATTAATTTCATTTATGTTGGAGCTGGAGCAGACAAGCATTGTTTACATAGTGGTTATGCTTTATTATATGTCCCTGTCACATGTATTTTGCCTGTACACAAGTTTATGTTCCACGTTAAATATTTTATTACGAGGGACTTTGTACTATTCTCCTGTGGGAGAGGATCAGGTTTATTTGTGTAGAGGTTCCGCTTAATTATCTGTCCGATTGTCAGAACAAACACGTATTAACTCCAAAGAGATCCTGGTGTCATAGCATCTTTACATGTATAACTGAAGAGACTCATTAAACCAGAATCCTATACTGTATTACTTTACAGTTCCTTACAGGCATTAACTTACTGGATGAACGGATTTGATTATTTTTTCATGTTGACTTCAGTTTTGATGTTGATAAACAATGTCACTGAAAAAATCAGTCTGCCATACATTGTCTAAAGTTATTCCTGTTATTACATCAGGTGTTTTTTTAACTGGCTGAAGTTTCTGTCACTCACGGCAGGTAAGTTCCTTAAGCTGCTGTTGCAGGGTGATGGAGGCGTTGTAGGTACGAAAGACCTTGGCTGTCAGTCCATCCATCAGCTCCTGTAAGTGTTTATTCAGAATGGAAGTCTGCAGGAGACACAGAAAGAGGGTATGAAAGACCAGGGGAAAGACAGAAAAGACACAAATTATTACAATTATTAATTTTAACATTTCATTCAGAGAGAGGCCCTGGAGACAGATATTCACGTGTGTGTTTCTTACATTCAGTCGGTCAAAGAGGTCGTCTTCTGGCTGCTTGTTCTCCAGAAACAACTGAAGGTTTTTGAAAACCTGTGAAGAAACCAGCAAAGATTTACTGAGCATGAAATGACTTGTATTTACCACTTGACAGGTAACTGTATGTTCATGTATGCAATATCACATTTCTGCCAGATGGGGGAGCTATATTATTTATGTTCATGCGGACAAGTGCAGGTGGTTTATTCATTGTAGGTTAGTTTTTTGTTTGCGCTTCTGTATGTAAGCAGGAGTGCACAGAGGAAGCGCAGCAAAATAGATAGCAATAGCAAAAGATGCTGAAGAATTTGTGACTGAAAATTATACATGTATAGTGTTTCTGTGTGTGTGTGTGTGTGTGTGTGTGTGTGTGTCAGTGTGTTTGACTGTGTGTGGGTACACTCCAGTAATAGCAGGAAACAGACCACCCCCTGAGGCAGACCAGGCGGAAAGCTTTTAGTGCCTGATCACCTGTCTGTGCAAACATCCTCCTCAGTGTAGCAACTTCTTATCTCATTAACACTAAATTCACATAACTGTCACATCCACACCCAGAACCACCCTCATAAAACCAGAAATCACACTTCAGTGCTTTAATGTATCTGCCAAAAGCCCTCTTTCTCCCTTTAGTTCTGTGTTTAACTCCTCTCTCCCTCCATTCCCATCTTCTGCTCCTCTCTTTCTCTTCCCTTTTCTCACCCTTTTCTCCACAGGGATCTTGTTGTAGTAGCGGATGGAGTCTTTTCCCAAGAAATCAAACTCCACCACGTACTCCTGGTCGTCCATCTTGGGATACAGTTTGATGTGCTCCACCCGCAGTGAGCAACAGCCAACCGTGTCTGCTGTCTCACCTTCCTCCTTTTCGTTACCCGCCCTCAGCGCCAGCTACAAGGGAAACACCATACACTGTGATCTATTATCAAGATGTAGGGGTGAAAAATGTATTCTATAAACTTGTTTTACTCATACCAAATGGATGAAAGGAGCCTTTATCACTATCGTAACAATTTTACTGTATTTTTAATCACCTTGTCTATGAAATACAGTGCCACTGCTCTCTGCCTGATCCTCATCTCTTTTGATTTCCAGTCGTCTCTATATTGGTTTCGGATGCGATCCACACACTTCTTCAACCGTCGGGCGGTCTCATATTTCTGCCAGTCCTTCTCCCCCTGCACAAAGATACACACAATTTAAAGGATAACTGCTAAATATGTAACCTCAGAAATGGGTTAGGATTAACACAAGAGTGTTGCTGGAGGCTCAGTCTTGAGACTACAGGCACCTTGATCCTGGAGCTAGGATTCAACATGATGTACTTGATGGAGCCCTGGATGTTCTCAGTCCAAGACGCCAGCCAGGTCACCTTGTTATCATGACGAACCTCCTTCCATTTTGTCCCTGGGGGAGGTTTAGGGTGCTTGGAGTCCCTGTAGAAAAAGAGGCAGATTTAAATAGATGGGCAACATGTTCACAGCTTTCCTTCTATGTTTAGCACAGCATTTCCCACAGCTTGGAGTATTTCTGTAGGTGTGGTGTTGTCTAACTCCACAGAGGCTACAATGTGTCGATTACGGTGTATTCCTCATTGGTCCAATAAGCTACAGCCCTCTAATGAATCTACAACAGAAATTTAACCGGGCTTTTTTTTTTTCATCTTAATGGACCAGACCAAGATTAGTTTTATAGTATAAACAACGCAGCTATGAGACAATAGAATGCAGAGAAACATCACTATAAAACAAACCCCATTGTGACCAGAATATGGGGGTCAACAAGTCCTCCCTGAGTAGTGTTATTGTTTGCACACACACAGCAGGACAGGAAGACTACCTTTGACACAGTACTGGCATGTTTGCAAGCATGTGTCATACATCTGCCGCACTGTATGTGTCACATGCAGCACGTACATTCTTTTGCTGACATCCCTTGTATTGGCAACTGAACGCAACAAATTAGCTTTTACATAAACTCTTTTTCACACACACTGCCCTGGAGGCATGGAATGACAGAGATAAAAAAGTTAATTATTCCCACCATCTATAAATAAATCCAGCAATTACGACATGACCGTTAGAAGATGGAAGAAGAGATAAAGGGAGGAGAAAAAAAAGGCTGGTGGAGAACAGGACAGAAGTGTGAGATATGTGTCTGAACGTGACCTTTAGACAGACTAATAGTTTCCACAAGCACCCACTTTATATATTCTCTTTTCACAATCACACATGTTCACACTTTGCCCTTGTAATTCACACATTGTCACACATGGTTTGACAAGGCCAACCTAACGTCAACTCCTGCTCTATGACAGGTTTTGTGTTCTTCCTGTCGACCCTGAATTTAAATAGAAATTTTAAAATTCTTGACAGTGAGGCTACTGATAATAGCGGTGATAAGATTACCCACTTGCTACAGTTAATAATGATATCTTCAGGTCTGATGCGGCGCTTCAGCATGCCCATCTTCGGATGGTCACCTCGTCCTCGGAAGAGGCCCGGCGGCTCAATGCGGAAGTTTCCAATCCTCTCCTTGTGGTTGTCCATGATGCAGAAGCCGTACTCCTGGAGGAGCCTCTCATTCTCCTCTTTGATTTTCTACAAAGGGTATGAAAAGAGGAAAGTACAATCAGAGACTTCATGATGTTTTCTCGGCTGGGAGACTCAGCATGAATATAGGTCTACCTGTTTCTCCTCTTTGGACATCTGTTTCCTAGCCTCTGATTGGGCCTTGAAGTACTCATTCATCTCACTGAAGTTGCACTTGTTCAGGTCGGTGATCTTTGACTTCTCCTCTGATGTCATTTCCTACAATAAAAGAGAAGGAATCTGAAGCATGCCCACTTTAAATGCTTGAACTTCACACCCTCTGTAGATTCTGCTCTTGTCCTCGAAGTGACACACACAATTATTTTTTGTGTCTCCTCTCCTCACCTTCCTCCAGTCCTTAAAGAAGTTCTTCCTGAAGATGTCCTTAGTGGTGTACTCGTGGTCCAACATCTTAGCAAAAAATGTTGCTACCTCCTCTGCAAGAGCACTAAGTTTCATGGGCTTACCTACAAATACAGAACAACTGCATTGTAGTCTTGACCCAGGATAATCAATAAAGTATTAAAAAGTTATTTTTTACACAGACAAAACTAACCATCATAGTAAAATTTGACGTTGCCAGGCAGGGGTTCGTAGGGAGGTGCAAACACTGGACCTTTATGTTCAAGGAAGCGCCATTTGGAGCCATCAGTATATCTCTCCTCCTCCCACCTAATCACCATAACAACAAAAAACAACCCGTGAGAAAAAAGAAAACTATGGTATCTATTAACTGTTTATAACAGCTAACTGTTCTTGGTGCATAATTTCCTGAGGAAAAGAACTATTTTGTCCCCAAGATTATCTTACCATTTCCACTTCTCCTCTTCTTCTTTTTTGGCTTTCTTTCCTTCTGTTACCTTTTTGTCTTTTGTCTTCTTTTTGGGCTTGATGTCCTAACACAAGTGGAGAGAACAGAATAAATCTGACGTTCCAGCCTGGAGAATATGACAACATGTTAATCAAAATAAGAAGAAAATTAACCTCATCCTCCTCATCTTCTTCATACTCATGTTTCCTCTTCTTTGCCTTTTTGTCATGTTCTGTCTTCACTTTTTTGGGCTTGAATTCAAATCTATAAACAGTACATGAATTGAATTGTATTTGAGCACAGATTTATAGACAATGATATCTTAACTGTTACTAAAGTGAATCTGGATTCATTTGAATGATACCCACTCTTCATCATCGTACTCTCGCTTGGAGTTCTTGTGATGGGGAGATGGGTAGAAGCCGTTGTCTTCCTCCGGCTCACTCTTAATGGCAGCTGGGCTCATGTCTCTAAGTCACACATTGAAGATATTGAACTGCATATTAGTAAAGCAATAACCCATTAATCATAACCAAGCTATAGCCTAGCCTGTGGTAAATTATTTCCAACATGATTTATGGCCAGAGCTGCTTTATAATTACTTTTATTTCAAATCAGATGCTGTTTACCTTACATATCCATTTTCTTTCTCCTTTTTAGGCTTGTCTACATCAGATGATTTGATCTGTGAGAGACAGGGGAAAATATATTAGATTTCCTTGTCTGTTCATGATTAAAATGCACTTCAACGATGTTTAAACTGTCTAAACTTTTACTTATAGTCACAGAGTTCATGTAAGGTTAGAGTAGCCATCTGTGTAGTTATTAGTGTTATGTTTTGTTTTCTCAAGAGGAAAATCTCTGGAAGACATTGCAATACACCAATAAACACAAGCGATCTATCAAAAGCACAAAATAATGATATGTTAATGTAAGAAAATATTTATTCTGTAATGATGACAAAAGATAATATCTTCACGATGGGTCTGTGCAGCCTTTCGTAAAAGGCAGACTGACTATGAACAAACCTTCTCTTCTCTCCTCCTCTCTTTGTCCTTGTCTTTCTCTTTATGTTTTTCCCTGTGCTTGTCTGAGCTGCCGTCGCTGTGCCTCAGCTTCTCTTTGTCTCTGTGTTTCTTCTCAGAGTGCTCCTTATGTTCGCTGGAAACACAGAAGTCGTGTGTGGTGGGGGTGGGGTGTCAGAGATCAAGTGCAAAAGGTCAGCCATGGTCCAGATGCATAGACACAAAAGATGCCGTCCACAAAGCAGCAAACACCAGCAATACAAATGTAACCACTTTTGACAAACAATGACAGTGTCGTGGACAGCTGCCAACGGGAATGGCAAAAAGTCGTGACTCTGCTTAATATACTGCAGCCCACAAGTATTTCAACCAGACAAAAAGAAACCATGGCAAACGTCCACACTGGTTCAAATTACAAATGCTCTGCAGATGTCATTCATAAAAACACATTTTACTGAGTCCTTGTGATGTATGTTTGCTGATTTAACATGGCAGGGTTCTATTAGTTTCAATTAAATCACCAATACCCTCTGAGATTCTCTCATGTTTGTTGAAACACTAGCCTTTTTAAAAATATGTTTCATACTGGCAGAATCTGCACCCAAAAGCTCAGACTTTGTCACTATCCTTCTCATTCAAGGATTCAAAGTTTTGCAATGATAAGTGCATGTTAAGAGGTAACACTGAAAATTTTCGATGATTTCAAGGGCTACTTCAATACATAAATACGGGCTTAAGAAACCTGTAATAGTCACGTCATCAACTCAGTATCATGTATTTCATTTAAAAAACAAGGAAAGAAGATGCAGATATCCTCCTACCTGTTGCTGTGCTTGAATTTCTCTCGCTCCTTGTCTTTCTTGTGATCTTTGTGTCTGTGTTCCTTGTCTTTGTGCTTGTCTTTATGTTTGTGAGAGTCTACGATACAAAGGAGAGATCAACTTGTGTAGCAGCATTAAAAAAAAATCTGAACAAAAAATATTTCTGCCCATTGTGTATATCTGAAAATCAGTCTTTTACATTTAGTAGTCTACACTTACAGATTTAGATGAGCCTCGTATTAATTTAAGCTAGGAAATGTATTCACATGAGCTAACAGAGAAAAAAGCACACTCCGTATTTCTTCTATATTCCACACTACTTTTAAAAGTCACATTCCTGTTAGCTCTCAGTGCCCTGGTCTGCCAAAATTATTACTGGAAATTTTACTTTACTTTAATGAAATATTACTCTAGCCTCACTATGCTGCCCAGTTGTAGTATAAACAACAAACAAACAAACAAATATTGGATTGTATTTGGTTGCCAGATACACCATGTGCCTGTGCCTGACAAGCTCATTCAGTAATGCATCTGAGGCTGACCCATGACCCCAGGACACACCTCTGTGGTGATGTTGGATATACTGATAGGTGATAGTAACTGTGTCATATTTTATTACAGGGGTCCAGAATTAGGCACAACCACAGGCCTGTTTTTTCACCACAGTTCAATGTGGGTCCAATGTGGATGGTGATGCAGGTATCTACTGTATGATGCAGACTGATTTATTTATTTGAATATTTTATTCTTGAGAATCTTATTTCATTTGGGTTTGTTCTAGGATTGTATATGAATGCAGCCACCAATTTTCCATGAATTAGTGATGGATAACGGCACCACAGCAGCTTATGTGATACTTATTTGGCAAAAGAAGACTCAAAATTCACATTAATGGTTGACTGAAAGTGCTGTTGTTAATACTGTTGTCACCTTAGAAATAATTTTTCATGGGCAGGCTATTTCTAATAGACCACCAAGTATTTGACTTTGAAAAGCAAATTGTTAGATGTGACATGGTCATATTTACCAGGATTTACATAAGCCATGTATATACATTGTTATCTACAGTATATTATTAAAAATTATGTAAAAGATTAGATGAAAATTATGGAAAACTTTCATTGTGGGGCCAGATTTGCATACCTCTGCTTAGGTATTTACCACAATATCACTGAAATGTTGTAACTATATTCTCACAATATTCATCGCCTCTATTATTGACCATAACAGAGGCTTTTTTTCAGCAGGCTGTTAGCCAACTTTTCATGTATTTTTTTAATAGATATTATAAATGTGAGAGATCTCTCTCAGTGCAGCTACTCAACATGATTAGGCTATAATCATTTTACACGAGTCTTCATATTAAAAACATTTCCTGCTGAGTAAAATCCCTCCTGAGATAGACCTGGTTTAGCTTGATCATCACCTCGTGGCACCCTGTTGTCATGGCAGCTTAATAACGGCGTTATCAGCTATTGTCATAAGGAACAGTTAACACACATCCCAGTTATAAAACCCAACAGACTGCTTTTCTTTCCAGCAAATCAGGCAGGATATTAAGCTTTCAAGAAAAAACAGTGCTCTCAACTTTATAGGAGTAGCGGATACTCTGGTGTGGAGGTTATAATTTGTGCAAAAAATGACTGCTGAAGGCATATGCTTTTAATCATGAAGTGCACTAACTTTCTTTTCTGTGACTTAAAGTTTTAAAGTCATGTGTGCTGATTCCCCTGTTAGCGGTGCACAATAAGATAAACGTCTATCTGCACAGAGATGGAGGCACAGTACAGCTGGTGGTGAGATACGGGCAGGGAGAGGCGATAGGCACCCAGCTCTCGCCTCCATATCACGGCAGACAGTTGGCTCACTGATCGGCGCCCTGGCTGCTACACACAGAAAAAGAAAATGGCGCAGAGACTAAGTCCTCAGCCCCAATTCTGCCACTTTCGGCTCCAAAATTCGTTGCAATTGCACGCACATATCGTCGAGCTGAAGCATGCAAAATAAACACGATGCCAGGCCCTTTCGGAATATCTTGTCAGATTAAAAAAACGGGGGTCGCAAGTGTACGTTTCAGACCCTCTTTTTGAACAATAGCCGCAAGAGAGTGGAGGAGAAGGGACTTAGTCTCTGGGACGCCATTTCTGTCCTTTAAAAACTAACAGTAGACACATCACGATTCCGACTGGAAATCGGAGTCATTGTGAATAAAAATCATCATCAGTGGACCTACCGCTTCCTTTAGATCCAGAATTGACCTGAAAATTGTGAAAAAGGATGTTTTTAATATTTAAATTTTGAAAATGCCGGTAGCTCGGTTATTCAAGTTTCAACTGGTATACAGATGTACCCTAGAAATACGTTTATTTTACTACAATAACATGCGAATACTCCACATAATTTCAAAGTTTTCATCGAAAACACAAAAGAAAAGAGCGTAACTTGTAACGTTAGCTAACGTTTCTTTACCGTTATTTCATATCATGACGATTTATACTTGTCAGTTATGTCAGTTATTGCCATGGAATTCATAAAAAACTGACAAAAGAAAAAAGAAAAAAATGAATTATTGGGAAAGAGCTACCTGAGAGCCTCCATGTCCATGATCTCCGCTCATGGTCAAGTTGTTTTTGTTTGTTGAGCAGGTGAAGTTATCACAGTAGACAGCTGTTCAAAGATGCGAGGCTTAGGGAAACCTCACTGACACACTGGAATGGAGTCCCAACCTTTACGGACTGCGCATGCTCGCACCAACCTGAACGCAGAAAACACTCTGTGTAGTCCCCTACCTGAACCAGTATCCAAATATCAGCTATCAAGGCCGTGTGGACACTTTATCCTTTCAAAGTCCTCTCATTATTATTTTATTACACTCATAGAGGATACTCGTTTCTGCTGGGGCGGAGTAGAAAAATTTGAGCCCTGTGTATATGCAGTTTCAGAGGGGCCCCAATTCCCCTCAACGCCATGCTTTTACACTGCAAACAGTGATCAGTAGTAATATTGTAGTAGTCAGCATTTCACTTTTTTATGCTGTAATACTACATATATGACACTTTTTCAAAGCAAATATTAACCAAAACACATGGATGGCTTTGGGAACTTGGGCACAGACAGGGAAAAGCCCCCCTGCACCGTCATTTGTAGTCATTTTGATTGACAAATTGATTGAATGGTAATTTTGCCAACTTCTTGGCATCTCACTGTGGTTGCTTTGACTCTCAGTGGTCAGTTTTTATTGGCTCATTTTGCGTCTTTTTATGTTCCTTTTGCCTCTCTTTGGGATCATTTTGTGTCTTTGAAAACAATTATTAACAGTCCCTTCATACAGACGCTATATCACAGGGGGCATCCTGAACTCCCAAACCCTGGAAAGAAAAAAACATCCTGGAGAAAAACATGCTGTTTAGTACTAACTGCCAATAGAGACAAAGTTATGCTGACTTCTGGATAAAATTCTAATCATTTATGCTGAAGAGAAAGCTTGTTTGCACACACTTCACATTTTACCTGTGAAGCTCAGCTGCCATCCTCTGAATAAAAGACTCAAGGTTGTGGTAGTTGAGCAGTAAGAAATAGCTGGTAGTGTAGCAACTGATCACTCTTTATTCTACCAGTAGTGCCAAATTGTTGTGGCACTTTTACTACAGTGGTTGGCTTAGAGGCAGATTATTGTAGAATATTATTTCTTTAATGGTTGTTTGGGTCTGTAGTAGGTATTAAGACAAGGGAAGGAAAAAAGCTATTTTTGCAGGTCACACTCAGGAAAGATTATTGTGTTTTATAATGAACTTAAGAGGACTTCATTGGAGTTTTGCTTTGCACTGCAAATTAGTTGCAAACCACCTGCCTCTTGATTTTAGATGCAAATCTCCTGTCAGTGTAAACTTCTGAAAATGGTAGCTTAGTAACCGGTTTATGACCTTATCTCACATCCTCAGTGACATGAGAAAATAGAGGAATGGAGATACTGCTACAGTTATCGGCAAGTTAATTGTTGTGTTTGCTAGTTAAGCTCAATCTCTATACCAATCCACGTAAAACTGTAAAACATGTATGTTCACTCTCTTAGAAGGATTTTGCTGACTAATGTTTTTCCTTATTCTCTTTTGGCAGCAAAATTCCTTTTTTGTAAGACAATTCTGCCTGGAAGTTTTCTTTGAATAAGCATCAGCACAATTACTGTGTTTTGAAACCTGGGCAACCGGTTGGTGTGTGACATTACTTCAAGACTGAACTAAATTAAACCTTTAATTTCAGACTTCATGTGGGCCCCCCGTATAGCTGGGTCCTGAGTAGTTACTTCCACTATTCCCCTCGCTACTAACTGCATTTCCAATCCCCAGCATCATGTATGGGGCAGTCCTTCAACTTTTCTTCATCTAAATGTAGCTCTGACTATTTACATCCCACTCTGCTAAGTACAGTTTAATAATCTAGGAGTTTAATGCAGTACTGTGGAGAATTCAGAGGCAGTGAACAAAAAACTGTATTACGCAGTTTCACAGAACAAAAGCAGTAGAAAATTTAATTCAGTTTTACAACATAATTATACAATCATGACGAGCTCCATTATCAGTCTTCACATGATTAATCCAGCATTTAATATAAAAAGCACATTCACACAAACACATACTGTTTGCACACATTCTAACTACAATCTCACATGATAGCATGGACAAAACAATAGCATAATTCTTTTTAAAACAATCTGTACATGGTTTCCTCCTCCAACGAAAATTCATAATCTGGGACAGAGAAACCGATATCAAATGATTCACAGCGGAAAACAAAAACATTTACAGTACAGTTCACAGGTTGCCACAACTGTAGTTGTGCCTATTTAGACTTCCTTCGTTTGGCTTGGGTGGGGCTCGCTCCAGTTTCTGTTAAAAAGCAAGTGCATACAAGTGTATTAGGGAAAAGGTAGTAATGGCATGTGTATAGCTTAGGTGCAGTGATAGATATTCTGTCTTTTACAGATGCTTGAGTGTTTACCTTTTACAGCAGCACTGGTTCCAGGCCTGGCTGATCTCTTCCTAATGCCACTGTCTGCTACTGGCTCCTCCTCCACCTCCTTCTCTGCCCGGGAGCTGCGCCTGCTCGGTCCCTTGGGCTTCTCCACAGCAGCTCTGGGAGGACCAGACAGAAAAACAACAGACAACAAGGAGGAAAGGACAACACAAGGATGTGTCATTAAACACGCAGGGGTGTGAGTTAACTCTGTTCTACTCAGAGAAAGATATAATACCACTCAGGACTGCTGTTTTTCCTCGTCTACCACAGATACTGTCCGTCTTCATCCCGACAGCATCCACTACGTCGACATGATCACTGCTTGTGTCTTTGCAGCGCAAACATGTTAAAATACATACCTTGGGACTAAGTTGATGGGCGTCTTTCTTTTCTTTGCCCATCTGTGATAGAAGTGGAAAAACAGCGGTAAACTATAAACTGTGCTGAACAAACATGGCTTCACTTCCCCATCATATTATGACAATCCCCAGGAAAAGAGATGTGGCCATAAAGGTCAGAGGAGTAGTACAATTTTTTTGTGACTAGGCTGTTCTTTGTTTAAGCTTCTGACATGCATTAGTATATTTATATTGTTGCATGCTAATCATACATACCAAGTGCTGAGGCCACGTGGCTCATTGTTTTCACCATGTACCCCCTTGGCCAACCAAATGAACTCCCTGAGTTTCAGTAGAGTTAGAAATGTCTAAGCATTTCTCCTTCGAGAGCACAGGTTTTAAGACTAGGCCAACTTTTCAGAGATCAATAGTAAGGGACACCTTAATAAACCCCAGCACATTAAGCATTTCACAGCTAATCAACAACACAGTAATTAAAAGAACAGAAATGTTATAAGGTGTCTTACCCCGGCTCAGAACCTGTTGAGACCTCTTCACCTGAACAGAACAAAAACAAGATTTATTTCTATGTCATCTACTACCAAGTGACTCATACAAGATCATATGGAACTGTTCTTTTCTATTGAAAAGACAAGCATTTTCAGTAATTTCTAAAACAAGTATGTCCACACTTACCCATCTTCTCACTGGCAACAGGTTCCTGTGACTGTGGGGCTTCTTGTTGAATAGGCGCTGGGCAAAAAGGGGTGAAATAGTTGAACTGACACATCTGATTATGAATATGTGAAACAAATGATCACAAATCACTGATTACGTAACTAAAACATGCAAAGTTTTCAAACCCAAGAAAGCCTGACACTTGAGGTTGCATTAAACATGTCACTATGGCATGTAATAATTAACCCTTACTGCAGCAATGACACACAGTGTGTGTGACTGTCAGCTTGACCTGACCAAGGATCACGGCCAGGATATGGTTCTAATCGTCTTTACTCGATTCCTGCAGATGTTCCCAATGATTCTTTTAGCTCGTAACTGTGTGTTTACCTGGGGTGGTCTGAGTGGATTCATGAGGTGCAGCAGCTGGCAGCACAGGAGGATCCATAGCTGGGGGGTCAGAGTGAACTGGTGCAACTCCACGGGGGTTAGCAACTGGAGAGGTTGTGGTAGGGGGAGCCTCCTGGACAGGTGCAGGTGCAGCAACAATTGGAACAATGGACGGCACGGGACTTTGTACAGGAGCGATTGTAGAGAGCAAGGTAGCAGAAGCGACTTCTGTAGTAGTACCAACTACAGTTACAACAGGAGCTTGAGGAGTTGCAGCCTGGGCTGGGCTTGACACTGTAGCTGGTGCAGGAACTGGAGCCTGGGTAACAATCTGAGAAGGAACAGTGACCTGGCCAGAAACTGGAACTGGAGAGGAGACTGCAGGCAGAGAAATGTTGTTCGGAGCAGTAGCATTAGGATGGGGAGCTGGTGCTTCAGTCTGAATGGCAGGACTAGCTGGAGGATGAAAGACCTGTGGTGGCACAGCCACAGTGGGCCCTTGCACAGGCCTTTCTACAGGACTCTGCTGGGAATCAGCTGTAGCAGAGGCAGCTGCAGCAGCCTGTGCAGGTTTACTTTTAACTTGGGCAGTGGGAGATGGAGACATGGGAGGTTTTCGAATTGTGTTTACAGTCCCAGGACTAGAGCAGGGAGGAGGAGAAGCCATGGGTGGTTGAAAGGGAGATGCTGCTGAAGGACTTGGATGGGGAGACGGCTGCTGGACTGGGGGACTAGATTTCTGAGCAGAACCTGCCTCGCCTAGATTTTCTGTTTTTACAGCCCCTGGGTTAATCTGCTGAGGAGCTGTGAGAGAACCAGTTGGAGTTGATGAAGACATACTGGTGGCAATCTGGACCGGTCCAACAGCACTTCTAGCAGACTGAGTGCTGGTCATGTTTGCCCCTGAGGACTGGGTGGAGCTTGGAGCAGGAGAGAGTTGGATGTTTGTAGTGGACACTTGGATAGGCCCCACCATGGTCACTGACTGTGATACCACTGTGGTATTGGGAGCCACAGATGCACCTGGGACTTGGAAAATTGGGTTGATAAATACAGGGGTGGTGGCAATGAACTGGGGAGGTCGGGGGACAGGGGTCTGCTGCCGAATGTCTTGAGGTCTAATGTTCTTGTTGGGGACAGCCACCATGGTGGAGACCATAGATGTGGGTGCCTGGGGAGTGGGGGCAGAGGTGATGGGATTAGAGGTGACAAAGACAGTAATCTGATTGGGAGAAATGTTGCTGGAGGAGGCAGGGATCTGTATGACTGAGTGAACATTTGTCACAGGTTTAGGACTAGGGTTTGGTTTTAGAGCCGAACTGACTGGGTTTAGAGCAGAGCTGGAGCTAGAACTGGTGCTAACAGTAGGGGCAGAACTGCTCTGACTGGAAGTGACTGGGTTGGGGCTTACACTCTGGGTGGTATTAGTGTTAGTACTGAGGGGGTTGCAAAGAGTAGTTGTTGGGTTTACATTCAGACTGGGACTGACACCAAGACTGGAGATGGGGTTTTGGTTAAGGCTGGGGGTAGTATTGGAGTTAGCTATAGTGCTTGGGTGTGAGCTGGGAACTAAAGCAGGCTGCAAGTTGGGACTACTGGTAGGGACTGGAACAGCAGGTCTGGGTTTAGCTTCTGATTCATTTACAGTGGCAGCAGTAGGGACAGAGGCTGACACATCTGTACTCTGGGAATTACTGTGGAGTGGCCTGTCTGGATCCAAAGCAGACTTGGGACTGTCTTTTCCCATGACATCCCTAACAGTATTATTCTGTATGGGCCGAAGAGGCATGTTTTGGATACCCGTGTTATCCAGTAACTGGTTGAGGGAGGTTGGAGCTGCCCTGAGAGCAGGTGAGACCTCAGAGTCCTGCATGGGTGCCGGATGTGCTGGCTGCCTGTCAACTGTGCCAGCCTGTTCTCCATCAGGTTTAGGCTGCTGAGGCATGGGGAAACGAGGACTTGCCATCCTGGGAGCTGATAACTCCCTCAAAGGCTGTGGTTGGGGCTGTTGAGGCTGAGGCATCTGTCGCTGCTCTGCTGTCATCATTCCCTGACTTTCCCTGACTACCTCAGCAGGGTTACCTTGAATCCCATGAAGAGGGCTCTGAGTCTGCTGTGCCTCCATGCCCCCACTCACTTGTGAAGCCATTGATACTGGACTTGGGGGCACTGAGGTAGGGGTTAGCATCATGGTTTGCCCCTGAGGGTTGACCAACTGCTGCTGGTGGGGAGGGCATGCGATGGCCATTTTTGCCCCCTTTTGTCTTCCTGGACTTGGGGTGGCTGACTTGCGGCTAGAGGCTGGACTTGACCGCCGACTATTACTAGGACTTGCCCTCTTACCCTGCCCTCCAGGCTGCTTGTCCTGTTTAGCACCTGCCCCCCCTGCTCCAGTGCCAGTAGAGAAAGGCTGCTGACTGTTGTTAGTGTTATTTCCACCCGTACTGCCATTATTGTTGTTGCCTGATAGAGCTAAGCTATGAGCGTGCCCAATAGCTTTCAGAGTTGTTGGGTTAAGACCTTGCTGATCAAATCCCCTGTTTAGGTTAGGCTGCCTGGGAGGCAGAGGAATGTTGATTTTGGGAGGAAACAGCCCTGCAATCGAGGCATTTAGCCTCTCAGGTGAAAGGTTGATTTCAGAGGGCTCAGTACTGGGTGGGCGATTAGTTGGAGTGAGTGGATGGTGGTACGGCCTGGGGCTAGCTCTGTTGGGTGTTTTGGGCCTGGAGCTCTGTGAGGTTGTGGGGACATTAGGGAAATGAATGCCAGGCATGGGGCCTCCTTGTTGAGGCTGAGTGGGTAACTGTTGCTGGGGACTGGCTCCAGTGTGGGGGGGCATTGGTGATGGAACAGGGCCTTGCTTCATCATGTGAGTGTTAGAGCCCTGATTGGCCATCATCTGTTGGGTCCCATTTCCAGGCTGCACCCCCATTTCTGGGCCAACAGGCCTGTCCTGCTTGGCGTGTGCCCCTGCAGCAGCCTCTTCAGATCCAGTGCCTTGGGGACCCTGGCCTAAGTCAGGATGGGACATTCTTCGTGCAGTGCTTGCAAGCTAGAAAAGAGAACAAAAAGTATGTAATGTACAAATACTTAAAATTCAGAATATGAGATGTAAATGGCAATATCATGTTTTCACATGCCACAGCACCCACCTGTGGGTTCACCATCAGGGGCATCCCCCTGGCTTTGTCAGGTGACGGTGGTACCCCTCCATGTCCTTGAAGACTGATCATTACAGGCATGTTACCTTGCTGTGAGACAGGAAGCCTCTGCACCTCAGATGGATTGCCCATGACCACGAGGAGGGAGCTGGCCTCCTGGTGGGATGGACATGCGATTTTTTGCCTGCTCCTGCTGCATCTTCAGCATCATCATCATTTGCTGCTGTTGCTGCTAAAATAAAGATGAAGATTAAGTGTGAACAGATAAACCAAACACTGTCATTAGTGTATATAATAATACTACTAAATAATAGTATTACCTGCTGTTGAAGGTGTGGCTGTTGAGTTTGCTGCTGCTGCTGTTGCTGCTGTTGTTGTTGTTGCTGCAGCTGATGAGGGTGCATCTGGGGCTGAGCTTGACCTGAAGTCTGCGGCCCTGTCATCCCCTGCTGCCCTTGAGCATTTTGGAGACCCTGCATCTGCATCTGTTGCATCTGCTGCTGTTGCTGTATCTGCTGTTGCTGTAATTGTTGTTGCTGCTGTTGCTGTATTTGCTGTTGTTGCATTTGTTGTTGCATTTGTTGCTGTTGCTGCATTTGCTGTTGCTGTATCTGCTGCTGTTGCATGTGCTGAATTTGTTGTTGTTGTTGTTGCTGCTGTTGTTGTTGTTGTTGCTGTTGTTGTTGCTGCTGCTGTTGTTGTTGTTGCTGTTGCTGTTGCTGCTGTTGTTGTTGTTGTTGTTGTTGTTGCTGCTGTTGCTGTTGCTGTTGCTGCTGCTGCTGCTGCTGCTGCATAAATTGCATGGGTACCTGCTGCAATACCCTCTGATCTCCAGCTTGGCCGGGAAAGCCTACATAACGTGTAGAGAAGCATATGTACAAAAAAGATAAAATTACAAACACTGAAAAGTAAGGAATACTGCGAAATTGCTACAATTTAAAAATCAGCCACCAAAATCAGGGACAAAACAGTTGCAAAAATTCATTTACTCAATGTCATTTACCTGCAGGCCTGTTGGCAAAATCAGGTAGTTTTGGACCAGAGTTGTCTAAGCCCAGATTCTGTTCACCACCCAGATTTGGCAGCTCAGAATCCTCCAAGCCAGCAGCCACATCAAGACCCCTAAGAAAGAGAAAATAAATAGATGAGTCAAAGAATCAATGTAACAGCGATAAAACTTACTTAACTTTCTGCCATAACAGAAGCTAAACACAAGTACATATATTACCCAAGTCCCTCTACTTGCTGTTGTCCCTCTCCCTCTTTGGGCTTCTTCTTTCGTGCTGGTTTCTTCTTTTTAGGCTTGGCCTGATTGCCTCCCCCTGCTCCTTGTTTCCCTCCTGGCCCAAACTGGCTGGCTGAGATATCACTCTGCAGCAAGTTGACTAGCAGTGGGCTAGTCAGTGTAACATCCTTGCTGACAGGAAAGCCACCTGGCTGTCCACACTGTGCCCCAATTGGCATTTGGCCTGGGAACTGTGAGTTAAAGTTCATGCCGTGTCCTGCAAAGTGGCCATTCCCCATCTGCATGTGCTGAGGGCCGCCCATCATGCCTTGCTGCTGCTGTGCCTGCATATCAGGGACCATCTGTTGGACTCCCAAGTCCCCTGTCCCACTATTGGGATCTCCCAGAGGATGTGGGTGCTGTTGAGCTGCCTGTTGCTGTTGCTGCTGCAACATGGCCTGTTGCTGCTGTTTCTGCTGCTGCTGTAACTGCTGCTGTTGCAACTGTTGTTGGATAAGAGGGTGACCAGCCGGAAGTCTCATCTGTTGCCCATGCATGCCCATAGCTTGATTAGGATTGCCAGCAATAGGAACCTGTTGGGGCGGTTGCTGATTCATCTGCTGGTGTTGTTGTTGCTGCTGTTGCTGCTGCTGAAGCTGTTGCTGTTGCAACTGGTGCTGTTGCTGCTGTTGTAACTGTTGTTGTTGGAGTTGAGCCATTTGCTGCTGTTGCTGTGGAATCATTTGCTGTGGGCCCACCTGGCTCTGGAACTGAGCCATGTTACCTGGAACGTTTGGCGAGGGGCCGCGCATCATCTGACCAGCCATGACCCCAGCTGGAATCTTGCCCCCAAATGCCTGTTTGTTGCCTTGCATCTGGTTGGCAACCATTTGTTCCATCATCGAGTTTTGTTGCTGTTGTTGCTGCTGCTGCAGGAGCATGGCCGGGTGCCCTTGGCCTCCAACCATCTGACCCTGCCCATGCATCACCCCCTGGCCTTGCTGAGGCATCATCTGCTTGGGTGGGGTCATTCCTCCTCTCTGCCCTTGACCGAGAGGCCTTGAGAGGACAGTCTGACCTCCACCCTGGCCTTGAACCATCTGGCTGGGGGAGGAGGACACGGGCTGGGCCTGATGCTGGAGGCCCATCATCTGGGTCTGGAGGCCAGGCTGTTGCTGGCCCATACTAGGCCCAGTGGTTGTACCAGGGGGTGGACCTGCCATGCTACTTTGTACACCCATAACATTGGGTGGTGCATGCGGTGGACCCTGCATTGAGTTTGGTGTGGAGGCTGATGGCTGAGCTCCTGATGCAAAATGAAGAGGGAAAATATTTTTAAAAATACTTGAATGGGTTTCACAACTGGTACCAAGGAATTATGCCTTCTGCTGGCTATGTGTTAAGACATGGCATGTCAGATGAGGTGATAGACACGTCAAAGCAGTTCATCAAGTCTCAGTGTGAACAACCAATAGACTGCATAGCCAGTACTTGATGAGTTAAGTCTTAAAATATTAAAGCCTCTTAATTTTAAAGCAACAAATTGATGCAGTCTGCGCCTAATGACCCAACGCAGTGTTTTCTTTAAATTTCACTTAAACATGAGTTACTCAACAGCATAGGAAATATATGTAAAATATTATGTGACATTCTAACTTAAGACTAAATAATCAGTAAAATAGGACCATTGTGAAATTTGTTTGTCTTACACTACTTGATCTCAACAAGTCTATGGTGAACTCTGAGGATTACTGATCACAGAAAATGCTTGATTAAACTGTGACAAAGTTTCATGATGTCAGCAGCTTGTATTGCCAGTAACCACAAAACCCATATCAGTTATGTAATAACCAATGTTAAGGCATCTTTGCCAAAAATGTTTGTGATTATGTAACAGCAGATCCCTTAAAATATTGGTACTGGCCTCAAAAATCCAGTTTGGTCTCTTCTCATTTCATGTCATTTTCATTTATTTAACTCAGTCAAAACATATGTATTTCCCTTAAGACATATTTCTATACATCATCAGTGCTTTAGACACTTTACCTGTGTGAGTCATTGGTTGGCTGTTCTGTAGCTGCTGAGGGGCTCCTCCACCAGGCGTTCCTGGAGTGCTGGCACTCACCTGACCTTGGACAAAGTTTGGGGTTGGAAAGCCCATGGGGCGCTTCTGCATGCCTGTAATCAGCATTGATTGATTTTGTTATTTTAAACATCAGAGTACAAAATTTCTAATGACTTAGCATAACATACTAATTTACGATGACCAGAAAACACATTTATTTTAAAAGGTGCATTTCAGTCTAACAAGACACACTTATCAAAAGCAGCCCACCTGGGTGAACCTGGGCCCCAGGCTGTCCATGCTGGGGCATTCCCATGAATCCTTGTTGCATGTTACCCTGTTGGCCAAGAGCTGCTCTTCCTGGTGAACCAACACCCTGGGGAAAACCCTGTGGAGTTGTAGGTCTCTGAGCCATCATGGGAGGAGTTCCTGGCGAACCCTGCTGAAAAGGAGACGAGGAGGAGCCAGGGGACTTGGCAGTGAGATTGCCCTGTGGTCCAGAAGTTGGTGGAAGGGGTGGAGGGGGTCTGGGCTGTCCTGCGACACCACCAGGGCCACCTTGAGGGCCTTTAGGCTGGGGGGCGGCAAACTGACCCATTCCTGGTTGCTGTTGTTGCTGTAATTGACCCGGCCCCATGGCATTGAATACCTGCCCAGCCTGTTGGCTGCCAAATGGGTAAGGAGGCGGAGGATGGCTGGGTGTCTGAACTGTAGCAAGTGGTGGCCGTTGAACCATTTGGGTTTGGGGTGGAGGCTTTCTCCAGGCAGGGCCTCCTTGAGCCGCTTGTGGCTGGAGGACCCCAGTGGACAACTGGTTCCAGCCAGGAGCCATCTGTCCTGATGGGTTGAATGGAGGTCTAGGTCCAAGCTGGGAGAGCTGAGCTTGCTGCTGGGCTTGCTGCTGTTGGTGATGCTGTTGTTGTAGCTGCTGCAATGCAACAGGGTTGAGTGGTCTCCCAGCCTGCAGAGTCATGTGATGGGCAGCCTGAGAAGGCATGGGGCCTGAGCCATGGGGACCAGCCTGAGGGTGCTGAAGCTGCTGTTGCTGCTGAACTGACATACCTGGCATCATTGGGTCCATCACATCTGTGAGAGAGGAGGATGCATTTTTTTTCCCATTACTGCACTGGCCAAGCCATACCATAGTTAAATTACAACCTGCATCATTTGATGCACAAGAAATAAAGACCTGAACCTGTCTGTGAAGATGGTCTCTGAACACGTGGGTGCATCTGTCCACTACTGCCTGGTACCATAGCCTGACCTGCCATGCCAGGCCCAGGGGGAACCATCTGCGGATTAGCCATCCTAATTCCTCCTTCAGGAAATTAATAAGTCATTAAGCGCAAACAGGAAAATAGCCAACACTTGACTAAAATGACTTAACACTGTATAAGCCAATATCTAATTAATGCTTATTTCAAACTTTTTATTCCATGTTGTAACTGAGGGAGAAGGGGAACCAGAGTATGCCTCTTGAGGGCACAAAGGCCAATGTGGTACACGCCCTAACCATTCAGCCATCAGGGCGCCCCAAATAATCACTACTTCAATCAAAAATTCAAGTCCAGTTTCAGTCTAGTTAATATACAGTGAATTTGTGTAATGAATTCCAAAAACTCATACCTGGACCAGGCTGACCTGGAAAGCCAACATCCATTCTCATCTGCCCGGGTCCTCCAATTGGTCCATTTACTCTGACTTCTTGTCCTCTATTTGGTCCCACAGCCACATTGATGGCCCCTTCCCCTGAACATCAACAGAGAGATTTACTACAGGAGGTCCAGTTCGTATCTCTTAGTTTTAAGTGCCACAGATGGGAGAAAAAACAAAACAAACATTGTCTCCTCTCATCCTGTTTTGAAGTGACAAAGACTTTGAAGACTGTCTACCTTCTATCTGCACAGAGAGAATCCCCAGGTCTCTGAGCTGCTGCTGGTTGTTCTGGGCCAACAGTCTGAGCCGCTCAGCAGCATCCCGAGGAATGTTGAAGGTAACCCGCACACTGTTCCACGGCTCCACATGCTGTGGCTGTAGCCTCTCAGAGCCTGAAAGGGGGACAATAAATGGATACACGATGCAATTACAGTGTTTGCAATATGGAATTTTAAAAAAATAAATAAATAGAGAAGTACTGGTCAGAGAACTACAAGGAAAGGATGGGCATAAACTATTGCTGGAATATACAAGAGCAATTAGAAGTGGGGGCATGATAAAATGCACATCTGCAGTGCTTGTAAAACTTGTTTTACAGCCAAGAATCAAACTGGATGAATCCCAGATATTCTGACACAGAATAAAAGACTCCTCTGTGTCAAAACAAATCTCCACAATTGAATCTAAATTTGGCACAAATATAAAATACAAAACAAATGAGGGATGTATTCACCCTATTAACTCTGACATGCCCACATAACCACACTCTGGCATTGCATTTTTATTGACCATTGTCCAAAAAATTTATTCACAACTACTGTGGTTGTTGTAACAGATAAAACATGTAAAGGTTCAAAGGAAAGCACTCGATTCAATAGGGCAACAAGAATCTGTGGACATATTCCTAGATTGACAGCAAGTGCTGCCATCAGTTGATAGCCATATTGGGCAGCTCCCATCTGATAATAATAATTAAATAACAATAATAAAACTAACCCATATCAAGCATGTTAGGTATCCCACTGAGGACAGTGTCAAGTTTTTGTGTGAAGTCCTCATCCTCCATATTCCCTTGAAAGGCAACAAAAACTGTAAAATCTTCTCCATCCTGGCAGGTTTCTTCAAAGCCATCTTGATTGTTGACTTTCTCCTCTTCAGTTACTGTGCTTCCATGGCAACTGTCAGCATCCTCTCCTGCATCATCCCCAACACCAGAGTCCCTGTCGGAATCATTATCTAGTTCCAGGTCCTCTGTCCTCTGGGACAGCTCGGGTGGAGTACGTTGATGTGCCATCCTCCCCTCTAACTAGGAGTGGCGTTTGAACGGTTTTATGCTGAAATTCCACACGACAAAGACATAGATCACTACTCCACCTAATTAACCACTATTGTCCCACACTATTGTCATGGTCGATAAACGACAGGGATGTCACAGTAAAGCGGAAACATTCAGAAATTGAAAACGTACAGTTAGCAGATCAAAAGCGGAATAAGGAGGTAGCTGCATGTTATACGCTGTTCCCTGCAAGCTTAGAGTGAGACAAGGTCAAACTTATAATCTCTTTGTGCAAATCTATGTAAAGTCAATAAGATGACGTTATAGTGAACGTTAACAAAACACCTGTACGTCATTGACATCACTGTGACCGGTGATTCTAAACTTTTAGCAGATGTGTCAAATGAATACAAAAGGACTGTAAGTAGTCAAGATATCTAAACTGCTGTGTGATTTTGTTTTGATATCAAACACACTGTATGAATACCCTATCGTAAACGGTGGACAGCTTAGTTAATATGATCGGCCCAGCAGTAGCACGGGCCTTAGCGCAAACGAAAGCTAACAGTGAATGTTCGAAATCCGCACGACGAACAAAAATATTGCGTGCCCTGTGTCATTGTGCATTTTCACGCCTGTATGAGCGTCACTTAAAACTCAAATTATTAAGTTTCTAGCAGACACCGCATCATCAAAGAGGATAAAATAACGCCAAGGCGGTTCCTGCTGGCTTCTCCGAAAGCTCCGGTTAGCCAACGCTAGCTACGTTAGCTGTGTAGTACTGCAGGTAATTCATCATGAATGCATTGGACCACAACTTATTAGCTTCCATATTCCTTAGCGCTGACATGCTAAATATTATCAGCAGTAAATTACGCCCAAAAAAAGCAAAACCCTTACCACATATATTCATCTGAAAATAAGTTCAACCAGTCGACATCTGCTAGCTAGATTAGCTAACAAAACATGAATCACAAGCAAGTGAACGACATCAAACTAACAGAACGTTGTTTCCGGTGGCGCTTTTCAAAATAAAACCCAATTGAGGAAGGAATAGCAACGCCTCTGAGCGGAAGTTAATAATTGGGTAGTTCAAAAATAAATTCAGTTATGTTTCGTCCAAACGTATCGTCTGCAAAATTATAGCATGTTGGGTATTTCCACTTAAATTTAAAATTTTGGTTCCTACCATATTTACAAGCATTTCTTTAAGTCTAAGAACTTGTTTTTTTTTTTTTTTTTTAACAAATCCAGAGATCCAAAGTTAACATTTTTCTGTGGATACAAATAAAATACACACTTGTGTCTAATCATTGCCATATTCTCTAAAATATGTACAACAGAATCTTGACTCATTGGACAGTGGCCTTCATTAATAATGACAATAGGCTGATATATAATTAGGCTAAGTGGAACTGGTAAAATACATCACCTCATATTTAAAAGTCCAGCCATCCAATAATGCCTAGGCCCATTATCTAGAAAAAGCAAGCTCATTCAATTATTCTACAGTAGGTCATATGGTTAGAGTTAGGGTTGCACATGTATGGATGAAAAAAGTGGCAAAGTATTAGGATGTGTGCAAACGTTTTATTTCTTGGGTTTGGACAGTGCGGATTTTTATTAAAATCAGATACAAATGTAAATGGAATCAAACATGAGGTGTTGTGCAAATGGGTGCCTTAAGGCATGGTACTCTACAGTACAGGAAACAAGTATCAACAGTCATATTGCACTGGTATCCAACAACAGAGACAATGAGGTCGAGGAAGTGTTTGATCAGTCAGCATTGGTCATTCTGGAGTTAATTCAAACCATTTTTATAAATGAAGTGCTTTACAAAAGCAGTTGGTTCTTACTTCAAATATATTACCTAAAATAATTACACCAGTACACAAAAGAAGAAAAAGTAAAAAGTAAAGATGACAGCCTTTTCTAGAATCTGCTGGTCCAATGCATTGTGTTACACCAGTAGAAATAATATATACAGCCCAACAAATATTAATATAAAAATAGACAGACTACATTCAATCCATCTCTAAAGAATCAGATTATTCCCATTCTAAAAACAAGTATCCCCACTCTTAAAAAAGCTCTATGCCACAAGCTTTGAATAAGAACAAAATCATGCAACAACTCAAATTTCTTAAACTATATATTTAAATACATTTATTCTATGATTAGTGATATTTAACACCTGTCAAACTGAAGCAAATCCTCTTGTTGGAGGAAATCAACTGAGATGTGAAGGTCTTACCACATTTTTGTATGACATATTGTGTAAATAACATGTTAGTCTTAACATGGTCCCAAGGAGCCACTTTTTGTTCGAGTTAAAACTCCAGCAGGTGTACCAAACAACATCTAATCACAGTCACACACCATATAGAGAGCAAAAGAGTGGACGGTTTAGCCTCAGTGTTCAGTTTAGGTTCATCTAGTTAGGATGTAATAATGCAGGACTTAATCAGTGGTTTAAATACTACTACTTTCACTGTTCCATGTGATTTATCTTGTGTTATCTGGAATAATGGTGAAATTCAGTGGAAGAACTGAAAAGCAGAAAGGTGGAATAAATGCACCCAGGACCATGCATGTGCTGTAAATGGTGGCTTCCTGGTGTGGCATCATTGCGTTTTCCATATCTGCTCATTCTTATGGAGAATCCATTTCTTCACCATTAATTTATTCCAGAATTCCTAATCATAAATTCAGAGCGCAATAGCTTCAAAAACCATTACACTTGCATCTACTTCCTTTTTCTCATACCCACTAAGTAAATCCACCCTAAACCTCTAAAGTTTATTGCTTTCTTTAAGTGGAACTGGAATGCATCAGGTCTTAATTTATGAGCACGCATTGCATTTCTATACCCTGCTCTGCATAATACAGGCTGCAGACTTTGACTGATGCCATTTAGGGGATGGACATATATTATCAACACTATCTAGGCTGGGACTAAACATTATGTGAGGCTGTCAGAGAGGGCAGACCAACATCGGTATATGAAATAGTGCTCCTTTGCAGTTTTTAATGTGTCAGCAAACAAATTTATCAGTGGATCCCTATTAGTTTCCTACAAAATCATCCCAGAGAAAGATGTATGTCATTTTGTTGAATGTTTTTTTCTGTCAAAGAGTAATACTCTGCTGTTTGCTTTTGATTGATCAGCATCTTCCTTACTCCCTTCAACAAACATGAATTATAGTGTTACTCTTACCCCTTCTTTATGTGTTAGTATGGGGAGCACATTAGGGGATGTTGGACATAGTGAGGGCAGAGGCATCAGGGCTACGGGGGTCCTTTACCCCAATGATGAGGTCATTGGTTCTGCGGGTGCCCTCCACCAATGAGAGCACATCTCTTGTCTCAACTTTGTGACCTTTGGCCTGCAGCACCTCCACGTCTTCAATCAGAAACTCAGCTGTAAGAAAGAAGAAGAAAGTGGGAGAGGGAGGAACTGTGTAAGACTTCCTTTACGCCTGTTATTCAAATGTAATGTAGATCTGGTCAAGGAAAATAACACTCAGTGCAAGTTCACACAGCAGGTGTAGCAGTCACAGTGCGTTCAGATTGTATGTCGATGAGGACTTTGAGTCATGCAGGTCACAGTATATCATGTTTAAAACTAAGCACATTTCCAGTAGCCTTGACTTAGAACTTAAAACTATGATCAGATTATATTTAGACCTCAGCCCGATCCAAAACTTCAGATCCAGGAACATCCTGATCTTTGCTGTGTGCTGGATCACCTTGCTTATGTATCAGAAACTAATATTGATCATTCCTGGTGCCAGCAAAAAATGTGAATATATATGTGTGATATGGGTTTTGCAGCATTTTTGAACATATCATGATATTTTATGCCAATTTCACAGGGGAGTCATAACACTATGCTATACCATGGTAACTCTACTGTACAATGTATGCCATGTTTGTTCTTGATGAGAATAGAGGTACTTGCTACCTTCCCAACTACTTATCTGCTTTGCATAGTGTACACAAAACTGTGATCTGATGACATTGTAAATAGCTGCCCAAGGGCAGTGTAGGAATATGATTATATAAGAACTGTAATTAGAAACATAGTCCCAAACCATTCACAGTTTTTTGAAAGAACTTAGGCCAAAACCACACAATGGATGAATAATTTAAAAAACTCACCGTCCACCAGGAGGATGTTGGGCTGCAGCTGTGGGTGGAGTCTCCCATATGATAAACTGTCACTCATGTTTTTACGTGAAGACAAAACATTCATCAGCACCTGTGAAGGATAAGAAAACAATACATATATAGAATAATGCAGAATAAATAAATCCATCCATCCATTTTCAGCCACAGCATTTTCCAGCTCCTTCTTGGGGATCCAGAGAGATATATAATCTCTCTAAATTATAGATTATCTGTTATATTTTATGTTTCATTTGACAGAACAATGGGGCCAAAACAAAATGCACTTCTAGAAAGATGTATTTACACAGTGATAAAAATCAAAAATCAGTCATGAATGTAATGAATGCTCCCAGTATGTAAATAACCTGTGTAATGCCACTGAGACTTTTGTCTCCATTGGAAGATCCAACGGCCACGTATGTGCCACATAACCCCACGGCTGGCCTCACTGCTGTGGGCATCAAAAAGGACATGGGCCTCTTCCCAGGCTGGAGGTTGTTGTGCTGGAGAAAATGAGAGACTATGAGAACCAAGAGAAAGTATGATAAATTTGCCAATGAGAAAATGATAATCAAACAAAAAAGGCACAATTACTGGGTTAGGTGATGAACCCTGTGTTTTATTAGGCCAGGAGAAGTCCAGGATCTGGCTGTTCAAAAGGATTCCTGAAGGAGTCACTATCCTGCTGCCAAATGGTTTGTTTAAGGAGCTACAAAAGCCAAAAGGAAAGGTCTTAGTCTAAGTTTTCCAATGATATCAATTCAACCTTAAGTATCACAGGGGTGTGCTTAAACCGGAAATGTGCAATAGCAGCTCAGCTAAAGCTTGGCATACCTCATGACAGACACAATGTGATCGTCTGGGCCCATGACCATGACCTGGGCAGCTGTTGCACCCTCCTCCAGGGTAAATGACTGAGTGTAATGGCTGACAGGGAACGCCTGAGAGTCATTGATCTTCTGGCGGAACAGGGACGCCTGTGATTTGCTTGAAGACGCAACACAATACAGGGTTTGATGAAAATGCCTCACTGAATTAGGATGGACATAAACATTATATATTATATATGAGATGAATAATATCTACCTCTGCATTTTGGCGACAATCTCTGAGACAGAAGAGTCGTACATAGGGTCTCCAAGCCCACTAGCCAGGCCCAAAGCTATCTTCAAAGACTAGGAAAGTAAAACAAAATGAAGACAAATATCACATCAATTACTGCACTTGGTATATTGTTTATGCTGTATAGGGATGAAGCAGTTAGTATACTACCTCTGCAATCCAGTGGTAGGTGCTGTTCCTGGGAACCTGGCTGGTGATATTGTAGCCTTCCAGGATGTTGAGCGCAGTGATCAAGGCAACACCTGCGTGTGGGGCCGGGGCCGACATCACATGATGTCCTTCAGAAACACCAACAAATCATAATAAGGAGGATTTAATGATTTCTATAGTGACATTGAGTGATTTCAGTGGTAAAATGAAAGATGATAAGGCACAGAATAACAACAGAAATGATGTGTACAAACTCCAATGCAAAGGAGAATTCTAAAACTTCAACATACTGCAACAAACGTTTTGCATGCATCTGTGTACTAAAGAAAGCAACCTTCTAAAATAATTACAAAAATGCAATGAAACCAGAATTATACAACAGATGAGAAAAATGGAACAATGTGAGGAAAAAGAACATTTGAATGTACAGCATACACAGGATGCGAGTCATGTCCATTAAACATTACGGTATTTGCATTTGGGTCAACAACAGCAAATGCTTATGTAAACAAAATATTCACATTAGCAGGTGTACACTGTTTACACGCATTACCTTGTCAACATGCACGTCTTTGAGCATTACGAAATACTTATTTGAATGAAAGTGTTTTTACAGAAACATTAAACTTAAACTATTCAGGTTAAGTCAAGTTAATGCTGTGTGAACATATGGAGTTTTCCTCTCACAGCTCTGATATACAGTATTTACTACCTACAGCTTCAGGGTTCTCAAACTGAATTTGCTGGGAGTTGTAATACTTGGAAATCTGGCTGAACACTATACTCACTCTCAAGACCCATGTGGAACACCTGTCAAGCAAACCGAAGATCAATATTGGCTTTTTGTATAGAAACAAAGTGTTCCCCAATGGGTAATTTAGAATGACATTCTTGATAATGGTGATATTCTATACATGCATGCATCTCCCACCACCTTAAAGCCTCTTATCTCTGTGTAACTCTATGTGTTTACTCATACACAGGTCTAACTTGAAAGATGTGTGCATAGAGAAAACCTGTTTAAATAAAGGATTAAATAAATAAATAAAAAGTCTGAACAGGGATTTACCCTGATAGGTGATCTCTGCTGGCTGTCGTAAGACTGTGCTGTAGTTTCCAAAGTCATCATCTGTCAGCACTCCGCCTTTTTCTTGCACCTATCAAAAATGCATGATGAGTTTAAATGTAAAGTTGATGAGTTATCCTGTCCACTGTCGTCACTAACAGGGCAATTCAAGAGTCAAAAATATTTCACTCATTTGATGTTCTACTATTTTACCCAGTAGACTCACACATTTATTCATAGTCAAATAATGAACAGCTCTCATGATAACAGTACATGTTTACATATATAAGGAGCTGATTTTAAATACACTGTTTTTGTTGAACTGCATGTTAATTACAGAGCAAATTTTCAAATAATATTCCATATTTAGGTTCAGATCTCATTTTGTAAGATTCTAATCATTCATTTAGGCCCCACAGTTATGAGTAATATTTACCTGACATCATATTTTGTCACAATATGACAGATATTGAATTATTATCACACCCTGGCCAAAATGTAAAAAAGCTGAAGTCAGGGATTTAGTGTTTGAGTCAAGTATGACTAGGGCTGTGCAGAATTCATGACTTCTTATATAATCATAGTGGGAGACAGGGGAAACAAATTGTCCTTACTGCAGCTGCCATCTCCTGAGTCAGGTTTCCACTGTAGAACTCTGATATGCCTTTATCTGCAACAGCATCCAATATGGATGCCAAATCAAGCCGCCTGGTGAACAATCCAGAGCGGGCAGCCTGGCCATTGGGAAGGAACAAGTCCCGAAATGCATCAGAGATGTTTTGATGTACAACTTTAGAGAGAGCTTCAGCTGCAGAGAGATGGGAGAGAAAGATGAGATCATCTTATCTTTGTATTCATTTTATTGAGGAACAACACTGAGGCCGGGACATAAGGCTGGCGTGCTTTTAACCGCATGAGCAGTGACATAAGCGACAGTGACTTCACCCAATGATTTATACTACATCACACTACACTTACCCAAGTCAGAGGTAACATTAAATCCATTTCTGGCCACATCAGCTGCCATGGTAACCACATCCTTCCACGGCATCCTGAGGAAATCAGAGGTTGTGCGAGTCTGGCTTAGCTTACAAGTGTTTAAAACCAACACATACAATCTGAACTCCTCATTTTTCAGAGAGATTATATTGCCAAGCTGATGACCAACAATAGCCCATCATAACGCTTATTCTCCATGCATGGATCAGGCAAGTTAGATAGTGCTGCAACATCATCCTCAGCAGCTGAGGCATCAGGACAACGGTAATTACACAGCATCAGTATAATTGTAGCCCAACACCCCATGTCTTTTCTTTTAACACAGCTGGTGATACCTTCATTATCAAATCTCAGTCCTTTATTTCTAAGCACTGAAACAAGCACAAGCTTTGCTATTCTTGTCTTACTAACACAAGACAAAATGAAGGAACACAATATATCATATTGTTTTATTTATAGAGGGCACTTGAAACACAGGTGTGTCACAAAGTGAAACAAACAATATGTAAGAATAAAAGAATGCAGACAATCCAGAAACTAGCATTAGGACTGAAACTATCAATAGCATGAGAAGAGATAGAACTAATTATAGTTACTGTACCTGCCATAGAGCTGGTGTGCCTGATGCATCCCACTGAGCATGCCTGGTACTCCTACCAGCAGACCAGGCTGAAATGCAACAAGAACAGTGTGCAGATGTTATATTGATACATAACAATAATTAGATTGAAGGGTACTCCAGAAAAATGTCATACAATATGATCAAGGTTTGTCTGCAACATCTCCTCGTGGATAGCAGATGGGGCCGTCTCTCTGAAATCGATGACCCTCGTCTCATTCTTACGGATGTCGTGCACCAACATAACTCCACCACTGTATAAGACATCAACAGAGCATTAAGTTGTCTCCTCATTTGTATCCAGCCAGGTCTAAGAAATGCAGTGGTAGTCCTGTTCATAAGAGATGGGTATGTTTTCCTGGCACTCACCCTCCTATACCAGAAGTGTGAGGGTGGACGATTCCCAAACAGAGGGCAGCGGTGATGGCAGCATCGACACTGGACCCCTGCTTCCCCAGAACGTCAAAGCCTAGAGATGTGCACTGAGCCACATCTGTCACCACCGCTCCCTGGTTAAAAACCTTACAATGAACAGAGACAGAAGAGAGAAGCTCTTAATATGTCTTTATAATGATTTGGGCTTGTGTGGGAGGAGGTACCACAATCCCGTAATTAGTTGAGAAAAGCAACAACATTGCGACATAGTTACAAAAGTACATCTGCAAGGGAACACACCTACACACACACACACACACCCCTACCTGTGGGTCTCCAAAGTAGATCTGCATGATGAGAGCTACAGTAACTCCTGTGGCAAAGGTAAGACAGGCAGTGATGATGACTGTCAGTCCATCTCGCTGGCAAGCACATTCGTCCGTAAAGGGGTCTCTGCTGGTCTCCTGCAGGGGCGCAATGTCATGGCTGGCCAGGTCAGAGGCAGAGGAAGGGAGACGTTGGAGGCGAGCTGACTTCAGAAACAGATCTGGGTCTGGGACATGCAGCATAAACCAAAAGGCTTAGACTAAACAGGAAACAGCTGGACAACCACCATTTTTGATATGTTGAATATGTTCTATTCCTTCACACCAAACTCCATTCAAAATTCTGTCCATTTTAAGTGGACAAAAGGACAGAGGGACAAAAACCTATTTCTGAATTCTGCATGTGTGCAAAGTAGCACCTGTGTAGTTCAAATTTGAACTGTAACAATTTATTGATTGATTAGAAATTGACCTGCAGCTACTGTGATAATTGATTAAGGATTATTTAGATTAAAACGTCCAAATATTTTCAGGTTCCCATGACAAAGATATGAGGATTTGCCACAATAAATATATAAATATCTTTGTTTTTTTAATTAATCAATTAATTGATCATGAAAACCATCAATAGTTGCAGCCCTACTTTGAATTCAACCCTTAAATAATTTGCAGCAGTAAGTGGTGAAAACAACACAGCATAATTTAAATGACAGTGTTGCTTCATGGATCCACATCCAGGCACCCGAAGACATAAATTTATAATGTTTGTGGAAGGCATTGCGTAGAATGGTGTCTAACTCACCTGTATCTTGCTCACTTAGGACGTTGTCATCGTCTTTACGGGATTTGAGGGTGTTTTCCCCGGACATCGTATCGTCCTCTGGCAGCCTGGGGAAGCTGGTGATGCTCATGTAGTCCACTGGAGAGTAGGCACTTCCCAAGGTTGTCTCCGGATTTGCATCTTTATCCGCCACACATCCACTCGGGTACCCTGCCATGATTTCAGGAGCAGGACTGTGCATGACTACTGTTGATCTTGCAGTCGCACAGTTAACCTATCTTTATCTTTGAGGGTGTGAGGAAGTAATTAAAGTAGAACATCCATATTTCCAGTCACATCTGTTTCTTGCCTGGGATGCTCAGCCACTGCCACTGTCATCCAGCCGTAAAATCCCTAAAATACACCCCTATGAAGCACTACTGTTGCTGTGCTGTCCTGAGGAATTACTTCATCTGCAACATCACAATTCTCCTACAACAGGGATTTGTAGTTTCCTTGAGTGTTGCTGACACCTTTACTACAAGATCACTGCAGTTGCTTCTTCTCAGAGAATATTTATAGGCCAAGACACGGGTGTGTAGCTCCGATGATGATGCATTTTTCCAGCCCTGTAAGCTGCCACCTGCGGAGGATAACAAAGCATGTAACTTCACTGGTTATCGACACGGAATTTCCTACGAGAAGCAAGCGTCCAACCTTTCAACTTATATCCTCCTCGGTTTAACTTGCAGGGTCATTACACTAAGCAAACATAGCTTGCTGCAAATATTGACATGCGACAATATGTCTGCCTCTGTGTGTCTACGCCGCAGGAAATCGATAAACTATATTGATGGTTGGTTATATTTTAAAAGAACATTTGTTTTACCTTTTAAACACCAAACACAAAGCCAGCCCACAAGGTGCAGCTGCTATCTGCGTATCCTGTTTCTTCACCGCGCTGTCACAAGCTAACACATCTTTCTGTTAATTCTGTAAGAAACATGCGGCTACAGAGAGCTCGGAGCTAACTCGGTGTTACTTACAGTTGCTGTAAAATACCAGTAGTCACATAAAAACCATCCCTGGACGGTGTTATTATGGAGGGGTTTCTGGCAGGGCCGGTGTAGGTGAGGTGAGTGCAGCTCTCCGTCACCAGGACTACAACAGCTCCTGAATCACGACACCTCAGCACAGGGAAGTTAGCTTCACATTGCAGCTCCGCACAACCGGTATGACTTGTATAGTAGATAGCTAGCTGGACTTTCGGCACATGTTTTTGAAGACGCCTTAGACTGTTGTCAGAGTATCCAGGGTAACTTAGAAATATTTTTAAATATGCAACTCACATTAAAGTACTCTTAGACTGCATATATTCGCAACCGAAATACGGCTGTTGGACGTACTGCCGCCTTGGTACCAATATCAGACTTCGCTTCATGGCAAATGATGATCCACTAAATCTCATCTCCACAGCTGATGACCAAATCCCCTTTCAGCACAGGTGGGTTAAGTTATTTCCCATTCAATGTTGTAACTCTTGGCAATGCTGAAACTATCCAAGAAGGCAAGTCATCCAAGTTTCCCCGTTAAGTATTTTTGATTGTGACTGCTCCACCGGATAAACAGGTTATAGAGGGTTTGCAGAGTACCAGCTCCAATTACAAACCTGTCCCTCCCATAAACCTCCTGGGGGGGCAACAACTGTTATTTCGGTTCCTACTGGACCTACTGGACACATTAGCTGATATTGCTGATAGCTGATAGTGTGGTGGAGATATGGTTTTTGGCCCCCTGGGCAGTTGCCTGCTTTTCTCACGTTATAATCCAGCCCTTTAATTGGCCCTAATCTTTTCTTTTTCTCGAGCTTTTAAATAGGTGGCAGAAGCTCTAGGAGTCTCAGTGTGCAATGCTGTGATCCCTCAACAGGAAATTATTTTACTTGCCTCAGTCCACAGAAAGGTCAGAGATCAGATACAATGGACTCAGCATCTGTCTCAGCACAGCACAGCACACCACACCAAAGCTTATCCACTCTGCTGCAGCAATAGATGTTATTCTTATTCTTACGCTCTATTTGGCTCATTTAAACCCAGTCACCCTTCATACATCGTATGCCTACTTTTATTTTCTCTCTTTGTCAAACCTCTTTCTTCCTCTGTCTAATACAATACACAGCAAGTCCATGTTGTACTTGATAGCACCCCACCCATATTCAGTCCACAGACTGTATTTACACTCCATTACCACACCCGTCTGTTCACCTCTTCTCTTTTTTGCATACTGTAAACTTCCGCCTGCATTCATACAGTCACCTCTGAGGCTGACAGTGCTGGAATGTAACAAATTACCTTCACTGAAGTACAGTAGTTAAGTACAATTATGAGGTACTTGTTCTTTACTTTCCATTTTAAGATGCTTTAAGATGACTTCATACTTCTGCTTCTCCAGGTCCTGAAAGGAAATATTGTACTATTTATTCCACTTCATTTATTTGATAGCTAGTTACTTTGCAAATTAAGTCCATTATAAAATATGATGCATTGTTAAAGATTTAACCACCCAAATGTATATAAATAAGCTACAACATTAAAATAATGCTCAGTAATAATTATCAAATTATATTAAAAAAATGTTAATATAATATATATACTGAGGGAGATCACTCTGCTGCATAATAAGTGCTGTAATCACA
The DNA here is from genome assembly GCF_001640805.2 of Lates calcarifer. Taxonomy (NCBI): domain Eukaryota; kingdom Metazoa; phylum Chordata; class Actinopteri; family Centropomidae; genus Lates; species Lates calcarifer. The sequence continues at coordinate 15,976,092 of NC_066838.1, read as the reverse complement.
TTTTGCTGATAATACTTCCTTACTTTTACTCGAGCATAATTTTAATGCTGATCTTTTACTCGTAGTTAAGTGTTTTTACATTGTGATGTTGCTAATTTTACTTAAGTAAAGGATGCGAATGCTAATCCCACTCCCCTCTGCTCTCCCGCAGAAAAATAATGACACAAGATTCAGGTGTTAACCTGAGAATTTATTGTTGTTGTTGTTGTTTTTTTGGCGGGTACCTGTGTTTTCTGAATGGGTGCTGGAAAACCCATCCGTTGACTTTTGCATAGGTCTTGCCTGTCAGTGGACGACTATCCACTTTGGGGATGGAAAAATCAGTACATCACAAAAACCATGCAGAAATAGTGAAAGGCACAATCACCATAGATATCAGATACACCAAATTTTATATGTCTATATATTTCATTTTTATGGGGGGGAGGGGTGTACTAATTGAGATGTAACATGGGCAAAACCCCAAGTGTTTTTAAGCTGCCATCATTTCAGGGCACAACAAAAAACATATGAAACTCCCCAGACATTCAACGCCTTTCATTTAAAACATCCTATTGGTGAACAACTGTTCTAATACCTATATAGGGAAAATACAAGCATATTTTATTGTATTTTTCTGATACATTTAATATCATTTTTTTTTAAATATATAAACTATCTGTCTCCTGCCTCATCCTTTCCCTGCCCACATCTCTCATGTAATATAGGCTCCACACACTAGGTGACCACTCCCTCTCCCCGTTATAGGATGACCTCCACTCTTGAATCACACCTTTCAATAATCACACACAACATACTGAGAACACGTCGCCTTTTTACATGACACTGGTGAGAAAAGGAATAAAAACGGAGGAAAACAGGACAGGTTTGCAGTGGCAGAGGTATCTGCGGTGATCTTATTCACACATCCTCATTTGATCTCTTTCAAATGTTTTCACTCTGCACTCACTTCTTTTTTTTACAACAGGCAAACAAAATTCAACCTCTGAGGCACAGTCAGAATAGTAAGCCTCTAGGGTATGAGGAAGCCTAATTGTCAAAGAGATCACTATGTGGGTGTGTGCGTATAAGACTCATAATCTCCGATGCATCCCTGGCACCATTCAGAGGATTCAACAGGATACATAATAGCCATCTTTGAAAACATAACAAAAAAGGTAAGAATCATAATTACATGATAAATCATCAGAGACATTTAAAAGAATATTGGCGGAAATGAAAAATGTGTGGTATGTAATTCAAGGGAAAATAATTAATCTTATTTATCTGGATGTTCTGAATGAGAAAATACATTTCCATTTTCCAAACAATCTGAATGAATCCCTAGACTCTCAGTCTGTCCTTTGAACACACCAGTACAGATTCTATTAAAATCATGTCATTGTACTGTATCCTCACCAGCATCCATGCAGCAAATGCTGTGCTAAGTGGACCCTCTGGAGGGCAGTGTTTGCCTATGGCACATCAACTCTGAGTCTAGTGCTGCTTGTATGGTGCGTCTCAACAAAATAAGACTGAAGTTGGGGCAAAAAAGCCCACCACTTTTGGCCACTGAAATGCCCTCTTGGTTTGTTAATGAGCACAGAGGTGAGGCAGAGAGAGGATTCCAATCAGTCCCATCGGACACAACGTTGTGGACTCAAATCCTGAGAGGCTTTGACATCTAACGAAGCGTTATAAATTGTTTTTTTTTTTTTTTTAAATATTTACAAGAGAAATAAACGACCATTATTCATGTTTTTTTAAGAGTTTCTAGCATTTAACGTGTCAGTACACCTTCTCACACACATTTTGAATCAAAATAAAAAGAAAAGGAACAAAAATCACAAAAGAAAAAAACAAAAATAAAACAAGCACACAGCACACCGCTAAAACTTTGACTCACAAAATGTATGACAGTGCAAACTTACATCCATGTCTCAAATAATTTACAAACATTAGTATACACTTCAGCACCATTGTTTACTATTGTTGTTGAACACATATCAGTAAGCTAGATCTTTAAGTGGACACTGTTAGAGCTCGATGTGCTAACGAGAGTGGGACAGACAGTAATGGAGCAGATGCTGGAAAGAAATGAGTCCCACGTCCATGAGGAAGGTGCTGGGGGGGAAGATGCTTGTTGTTGGGCTTTATAAGGAGATGTTTACTTCCCCCCTTTTTTTCCTAACAATTGGACATCAGTGACTTTATTCAACGAAAGAGATTGATGTGTAAATAGATCGTACTTTCTTTTTGGTGTTCACATGGATAACATAAGATCACAGCACACTGTGTGGATGAATGTGACCGATGTGTGCTGGGCACATTACTTTAGTTTACAAAGCACCCATTTAATGATCATCATGCTGTGTATGATCCATATGGGGAGTGATTTTTAATTTGTTGGCATTAAAAGCCAAATGTGTACTTTCTCTTTGTCTGACAGGAACAGACTTTCTTTTCTTTCTTTCGTGGAACCAAAAACTGTAAAATAATATTATAATTTTCAAGATAAAATGAGCAGAAAACAGTGTGACAAAACAAAATAAAGAGTTACCCTCAATACCGCTCTTTACTTACAATAACCTGCCATACCCTGTAACCCAAAGGCAAGCCATACATCCTGTCATTGCATTCATAATCCTTGTCAATGATAATTTTATGACTGCCCATTACACCTACTTTTATTTGCACAAAAGGATTACTCATTATCAAGAAACATAAAAAGAGCTATTTTCTACATGCTCTTCATAAGAGTTTCCTGTTGAATTTAATAATTCCCAGGCTGCTCTGAGGGTTACATAACACTTTCCTTTCCCATTTCATTATAACCACGTTCATTTTAATACTACTTCTAATTCATCGTGTCATTTCTTTTACTCTTTAGTCTGTTTTGCTCATTCTCTCACCACCTTCTACTTGCTCTCAACCTTCACAGAATGAGAAGAGAGGAATCTCACAACACTTGTTTCCTGTGATGAAATGGGTTGCCCCACGTTTCCCCACCTTTGCCTTTTACTTTGCATGTCGGCAAACCAAAGTGGAGAGAAACAAATTTGTAGTCATTTTCCTCTCACTCTCAGCACACACGGTATATATCCTTCCCCCTTAATAAAAATAAAGTCATATTTTGATAGAATCACTTTTAACTTAAAGTGTTGAAGACATGATGAGTTGTTTCCGCTGAAAGGATGATAAGACTTAAATTGTCGCTGTCTTGTGTCAGTTCCACCAGAACAGTCTGTCCCTCCATTAAAGAGTAAAGTACACTTGGTTATTTCAGTTTCAAATCATTAAGTATTTGGGGATTTGGGAAAAATCATGACCTCAGGAAAACCAGAAGAAAGGAGAATATTTTACTAAGATAGGAAAAAATTAGTAGAGCTAAAATTTTTTGTTGTTTTTCAGACATTATTGTTGCTAAGTATAACCTGTGTAAATATTTTTTGAAGACTTTTTTTTAGTTGTTTGGATACTGCAATGGACAATAAGTATATAAAGGTCTACACAGATCTACTCAGAGGGCTAGTTTATAACGGCAGAATGGGGCATAAAACTACCAGATGGAGCCACTTTGTGTATAAACCAAAACAAAAGAGCTACTGGTCTACTGGTATCTGAGTTAATGTGATATAATGTGCAGAAATGAAAGCAAATATTCTGTGGGTGAAAATATATAATCATATGTGTCTTCGGGTTTGTGTCTAATGCCCTCAGAGTAAACGATGCCCCCCTGGTTGCTCGGGAGTTTAGTGGCAGAAGTTACGCTTGCTGGGCTGGTGAAGGAAGGTGTTTCTGGCGTGGGCCGCGTGGCGGGGGACCTGCTCCCTGGTGCGGTTTTGGCGTTGGATGCGGTTGCGGCCCAGATGGCGCCTCTCCATGCGGGCTTTGCTACGCTGGACCCTAGCCACCTGGGTGACCTTCGCCAGAGCTCCGGCCTGGGCAGCTGCTCCGCGGGTCACCCTGGTGGGCATAGTGCTGCAGGCGGCGGGGACAGCAGCGGGTTCAGCCACTCTGCTGCAAGGACAAGAGGAGGTGTGATTGTTGTGACATTCATGCTGATGCTGAAAAAGGAGGTGAAGGTGAAACGAAGCTAGCATTTTTTTTTTTAAAGTGCTATTTCTCACCTCACGCTGCTTGCCAGGCTGATGATGCTTTCCTCTCCCACCACAGACAGGTTGCTGTTGGAGACCATGGACAGGTTGTTTGGGGACACGTACACGGACATGCTGGGATGCTCAATGAGCAGGTCCTCCATCGGGCTGGCCTCTGCTGTGGCTCCCTCTGCAGTGAAACAGGGGGGAGGGGTGACAAACCAGCTCTCATCCATGCAGCCTCTTTCTGAGCCTGCCTTACTGCTACCCCCACTGCCCCCACACTCACTCCCAGAGCCAGGGGACATTGACGGGGTGGAGTAGGGCGTGGACAGTCTGGCCCGCCTCGGAAGGGTGACAGGTGTAGCGGCACCCAGGTCTGATGGGCTAGCGCTGGGGCAAGACAGGGGGTCTGATGATGCTACCGCACCTCGTGCCTGACCTTTATGCGTCCTACGGCGTTTATGAGGTGGGCGGGGAATGGGGGCCTGGCACTCAGTCCTCGTACGTGTGTCTTGATGATGTGATAGGTTACTGTCTGGGAATGATTGTGCAATTGGCAGGGCTCCCGTCTCATCCTCTGTCTGCATCATGCAGTCAGACTCTCCTGGGCGCATGGCAGTGATGAGATCAGGGATGGGACGGCCAGTCAAGACAGATGTTTCAGGTGGGAGGGGGCAGGGGGAGTTGCAGAAATGATGCAAATGTAGTAGATTTTCAAAGAGCCATGCGGGTTGAAGGGGGGCAATTTTAAAGGGATCACATACGCACGCGCACACATACCAGTGTGGAGAATGTAAGGGTGTTTAAAAAAATTGGAGGAGGGGAAGAAGGGGGGTGGGGGGTGGGGTAGGGAAACACAAGACATAAAAGAGTCACATCATTAGTTGTGTTGACCCTCTAAGGCTGTGTTTATGTCAGCGACGTAATGTTCGACTCTGCTGAGAGGTACTTTTATATTGCGTTTGATGTTTTGGTTGGCTTCTGAACAGGCAAAACAAATTTTCATACTCAGTAATTGCCTTTGTCATGATTGAGATCATAAACAAAGACGAAGGAGATGTATGTTCACAGAGAATCACGTGTTTCCGTCCTCTGGCAGACAACACCTTTGGTATGGCAGCCATATGGGTGAGCACTACTGTGGTTGCGCCACGCCCTGACTGACTCTTCACCCCACCCCATCATTGCCTCTACACTTTAAATGTTAGTCAGTATTACAGACATGCAAAACAGAGCAAACGTATTTCTCAGCTGCCTAAATCTTTTAGTATAATTTGACTATTTCCCAGTTTGGCGTAGCCTTTAAAATGCCACACCAACCCCTCCAATCCAACCCTGGGACTCACCAGGCAGATTGACGAGCATCCATCCCTCCTCGTCAGCCTCCGTCACGCACGGGTTGGGTCCCTTCAGCTCAGCTGCCACCTCTTCTACCTCGCCAAACAACAGGTTGCTCAGACGCTGAAACATGACTGCTTGTACTGTCAAGGGTCGATGACTTGGGTGCTGTTTGTTGTCCACAAAGAAAAAGCTGTAGCTGCCTTTTTGAGTCTCTTATTTGTGTTTATGTATCGCTTGTTGCTGTTTTATGCAATTTGTCGTCTAATCTTTTGAGTCTCTCTTTTTTTTCACTTGAAGCCCTTTGCTGGATCTCAGTTTTGACAAACAGGAGTGGACAGGCTTCTGTAGTGCAAATGTAAGGTTTCACTTGGTTTGGAGCAAAGGCCTGGAGGGAGAGAGAGAGAGGGTGGTTAGTGGTAATAAGAAGATAAGGTGCATCACTGTCAACACATTTAAAAAAAGCTATCTAAAAAAAGACAAGTCATTTATTGGGTTAATTTCCTGGTGCTTAGTCAGAGTACATTAGATAAGCAGCGTGAGTGTGCAATGTGTGTGGTAAGAGCTTCCTTAGGGTTATTTCAAGACACATTACAAGCTGAAACTTTTTTTTCTCACTCCAGCCTCGGTGCATGTTGATATGACAGATTGACACTAACAATGTGTCATTGAAAACAGAAGAAGTTTAGTTATTTTTTAAGTGAAAACTGCATTTCTTAAAACCTGATGACTTGGTGTTTTGTCCACTTGGGGATAGTGCAACACGCTATAAAAACACTGACATATTATCACCTTATAAAACTGATATGGTGAACATGCAAACACACCAGTTAACACATCCAGCAGACAGCATGATCATTCATTTGAAGTGATGTTTCTGGCCACCAGATGTTTTGGTCTCCACTAGCTTCTGAGGAAAATATCTGGCTCTTAAGCAGCTAAACTCTCCAATAGGTTTGCCAGCTAGTGGCTAATGTTGTCTGTCTGCTGTATACAGATGGTTTTGTCTGAGCTTTCTCACTGTAAATGAACTGAACTGAAACTGATTCCTGGTGCATCTGGGATGATAATGAGAGCGGTGAGACTGAACCTACACATTGAAGTTGGGGACCACAAAACCACAACAATGGGGAAGAACTGAGGGAAACTCCAGAGTCTGGCTCCATTATTAATTAGTGGGTTTGTCACTACGAGTGAACAGTTTCACATACACATAGTTATTTGAGCCATTGTTGATATAAAAATAGTCATTATAGTGGCTTTAAAAGCTTGATTGTACATTTTGGCTCTGAAAGAGTAATGCACAACAGGTCAGACAGTTTTTCAACCCATAATGGAGCATGTATATGAAATTATATCTCCATTTAAACTTGCACCTGACAGCATGTAACCTGAAGTGTGAAATACACTGGCAGAGGACCACTGAGCTACAGTATGTGGTCATCAATGAGAATGTGTTTAATGTAGAAAGAAATTCATCAGCAAATAAGGAGCTGGTGGACAATGGCTGCAGTCCCTTCCCCCATGAAATTTAGATAACCAATCAGCACAAGTCTCAGGACAGATGGACAGGCTGGAGAAGAAGAGGAGGAGGAGGTGGAAGGAGGTGAGACAAAGGGCCATACTCTTGTAAAGTCAAACAAAGTGAGTGTGCACAGTGTTAAAATGCAAAGAAAGACAGAAACATGGGGACAGAAGGTGCAGAGGCAAAGGACAAGTGCCTGACCTAAATGTGAATATGATGATGTAATGTTGAACAGATGTTTGACAATACATGTTCAAAGGCTGAGTTGTGTTTATTTAAACTGAGTGCAGAGGAGGGAATGACTGAACAGATCAGAGTGTGAAACCTCTGCCAATACCTGTTGACACACTTAAAGACATCGCTTGAATTTTAAATCAGATTAGCTTCATTTAAATGAATATTTATGAATTGACAGAGGTTAGTTAAACTGAAGGGGCACAGATTAAAAGGTGAAACAAAGTGCATCTGTGACAGATTTTTAAACATGGAAGGAGATATGCATGGATGCTTGTTGGGAAGCTGACACTTTCTGTCCATATTAGGAGACTCATCATGGAAAAGACATCCTAATTGCAACCATTCCTCTGAGACTTCTTGTGTCAGAAGGAATAATAGTCATTTTAATGAATAAAGTCACTGTCAAAGAGTTTGTTTTCATGGGTGTATGCTTGAGAAAACAAGAGAAACTGTTCACCAGTTGTTTATGAAAGGTGGGGATAAAATGGAGCAAAAGCCAAAAAGAGAGAAGCCTCTTCCAAAAAAAAAAAAAAAAAAAAAAAAAATCATTATCCTACTATGGTAAATAGCAGGCTCTTAACTGTATTTGTAATACTCTGGGTTATATGAGTTCATTTTGACTCCATTTTCAGGTCATGTTTTTTAAAAAATGCTATCTGGTCAATTAAATAAAAAGACCAATGGTTGTTATATTTTGGGGGAATTTGCTGAGAAAATCCAAGAAGTTACTGTGAACTGAGGCACTGCAGTCCATCCTCAACACTGAGATTGTTTTAAATGCATTCCCGAGACTAATAGAAACTTAAGTCATGAGACCATGACCAAAAAATCTAGATAAACAAAATTTTGGTGAAAAGGCCTGAGGGCTGCTTTGAATAAGGCGCAGTAGACATCACACTCAAACATGGACTAAACGCAACACTCCTTTGATTATATATATATATATATATATACATATAATCAAAGGAGTGTTGTGTATATATATAATCACTTAAGTGGCTGTACAAGCTAACTCAGGGCTATCTGACTAGTGTAAATATAGCCACTGATAGTGCCAACAGGGAACAAACAACAGCCACATTGATATGGCTTATATCCTGGAGGAGAAAGTCCCTGAATATATGGCATAGGTTGTGTAGAAGCATTACATAACAACTACCACCCATAAACTCTAATAAATGTCCTTTGAAATAAGGATTCAGTGGGGGAGAGCAGAGGGATAAATGCAGAGCATTCAGTTGAAAACTCAAGACAGTGTTGGCTGATCTAAGTCTGACTGTCTTGGCCCGGTTTCAATAACTCTTTTCTGTTTTGTTCCCCATTTGTCCTTATTCATGTGTATCGCATTAATCTTTTTGTGAGTATGGAACTATCTTGTGCATATTTATCATGTTGGAAATATCAAATTTAGATGCCATGCTGTTTTATATGTCTATTTTATTCTATTCTTAGGATGCAATTTAACATCTGGCAAGGCACAACAGGTCTAAATTAGCCCTCCAGGCTAACTCTGGCTCATGTTTTTCCATTGATCAGTGAGCACAGGATTACACCAGCCCATGTTTCTGAAAGAGATACTGTCTTATGTTTATTTGCACATGTGCCACAAAGCCACCTTATAAACACGCACAAATGCACATCCTGTTATATAGAAAGGATATTGACTGATTGATTTATCTTTATTTTGACATTGGTCCTTTAAAAAAAAGTGGGCGTGGTGGAGCGAGATGGGAGGGAACTCGCGGAATAAAAACAAGACGCATGTGGCGTCATCTTTACGTCACTGACGCTGACAGAGAGGCTCCAGCTTATTAGGCGACCGGAGGAAAAAAAAAGTCTGAGAAGCGAACATAGCGAAAATATAAGATCTTATGACAGTGTATATGCAACCTACGCGGGTTGTTCTATCTGATCTGCATTTTGCAACACTGAGCCGAAATCAATCGATATATGTACGGTCGCTACTGTCGACGGTTATCGTCTGGACTTGAATCCACTGACATTAGGAAAAAAAAAATGCAGCTCACAGCGACAATGTTTACATCTCGAATACACGAAGATGTCCTGGATTTATGTAGCAAAATAATACATCGACCTCGACCGCAGACTGTCGACAGCCGAGAGAAGACAAGACTTTCTGTGTATGGTATCCAGGTTAAACATGAATTATCCGTATAAGCTCTCTCCAGCTGAAGGGTCAAAGCAATGACAGTTGTGGCTCAGCGACTCTGCACGAAAGACATCGACTGGATAGGCTCACGACAATGCAATCAAAGTGTTTTTTCTCTGGATAGCATAAGTGACTATATATATATATATATATATATATATATATATATATATATACAAGGTCCGCCTCCCAGAAAAAAAACATCAACATCCGCCATCGACTTGACTCCACATCAGTATTTGGTGCAATTTGCAAAACAACGGCTGCTGGTGTCCTGTAGGATACAGCCAACACGTATACAGGCCGGTGTCATTTTTCAGAATATAGGACGTCGAATCCACCTCATTAAACCGTTTGGTTTGGGACGCTAGCTATACTGCTTTCAGCTCTATTCATGACCTAATAATAGGTCATTACCAATTATACCGCACAACAGTTAAAGATAGGTAATGTAATGAGTCAGTGACAGACAAAGCGACGTAATTCTGTTATGATACATGTTCTATGATTTCGTGATGGCTGATATATCTGATGGATACTTTCTGTGGATAAGCCTGTGAGGAATGCAGCAGCTTCACTGGCAGAGACATGTAGCTTGATACCTCTATGAGCACATAGTTTGACACAAAAGACACCAGTTATGAAATTTAAAGCACAAAAAAAAAGAATGGCTTACCTGCCTTTGCAATATTATTCAAGTTGTAAACGAGATCTCACACACAGTAGAAACGACAACAATTCTTAAAGCATAGCTTTAGATAGCCTTTAAGTGAGGTAGTTAAAACACCATTATACAAAAATAAAAGGCTTTCTTCTTAGAAGAAGGGCTTCGTGTAAAAATTTTACACGGATGTTTTCAGATCATAACATCTGCAGCTTTTTTCCTCCTTTCCTCTTATTTTTTTCCGCTGCAAATTCTGCTTCTGTTTATTGCTGCCTCCAGCTGATCCTCGGATCAGAATGTAGAACGTACAAAACAGCTGATTGTGAGATCACAATACTCTCGGCCCCGCCTCTCCGCCCCGCCCACAGCAAACAAACCGGCCAATCAGAATTTTACACCAGCCACAAGCAGGGCCTCTAGGTAACAGGGTGGGGGCAGGGCGAGAGGAGCTGTCAACCTGCAACCCAGATGGAAACGTTGACTTCGGTCGAAGGCTGATCCGTGATCAGCTTCTACTTTCACCATCCCCTGCTGCACTAAGTCAGGACAGGGGGGATGGTAAACTGATCCCGGGTCTGTGCTTACATAGCTCCAAATACAGGCCTCCTACAGCAGAAAGATGAAGATCTGTTGACAGCAGAGTGATTAAATTGTCAACTTGGTGCTTAATTAAATAAATTCAGACACACAGAGAGGCAGAAGCTGAAACGTCTGCAACTCACCTGTTATATCAGTCACTGAACAGACTTTGGACCACAGACAGCGCACATTTATCTCTGTGTTGTATATGTATATGTGAATTCTTATTTTAAAGTGTGACACTACATAATTTTCATTTTATCTGTATTTATTTATTTGTGTTAGTTTTTATTTCTAATCAGGTGCTGAATATTGTAAAACATAATAAACAAGCTAATCTTCTTTGCATATTCTCATCTGTGTGTCAGTGTCATAAAATGAATTATTTACTGAAACAAATGTTGATGCCAACCCTTAAATATTCTATTTATTGAATAGTTCCAGTTCACAGCTTTCCTTGTCTGCAGATGCTGGTGATGTTACTTTAAATTTCATTTGTAAATAGATCCTCATTCCCCTCCCCCTCAACATCCCTCTTTTCACTGTGCCTTGATGGGGAGGACCTCCACGTGCCATTCAACTTATACCAGCCAATCACATTGGCTTTCTCTGAATGCAGCATTTGAGTGACCAATGAGCTGTGGAAAAAACCCTGGTGGTCACTCTGACACACTGCAGTCTGTAAAGCTTAAAGAATATCCACCTTCTTTTATTATAGCAGATTGTGAAAACTGATAACTGTGGGTGTGTTTTTAGGTGAAAGATTATCTTGCGTTGTGTCCGTATTAAGTCTATAGAATATTACACATAAACCTCAAGAGTGTTATATCCTATACTCACAGTTTGCTTGTGTTTATTTTAATTGATGATTTATTTCATATGCACATTTAATGCAGCAGTCTAAAACTGAAAAACAGAATAAAACAGATGTGACAGGATAGATCAAGAATCCACAGACTTATACCATGGAGGAAGCAAGAAACAAACAAAACATACCCGTTAAACATGATTTGGCAGAATACAAGGAAAAAGAAATGACAATCAAAAACACACTGAAAGATGAGAAAAGTTTATGTCCACTTGCATCCTGACAAGGCTTGTTGTGGAACAGTGAATTCTTCTAGTAAAGCAGGAACACACTACACGATTGATCACTTAATTATCATCAAAATCTGGCCAGGACATCAGGTTTTCAAGATCTTTCATCTGCACTAGCCAGCTCAAAACTGGGAGGGGTCACCCAGACAGTCGGTGCATATTATCCTGTACTGTACGGGGGTGGGGAGGTGGGGGGTTAGGATTCCTCCCTGCCCACTGAAACTCAGGCCAGTAGGAGCCTTCATGATGATATCACCCATATTGTTAATCAGAAAAATGCCTGCAATTGAGCTTTAATCAGTTACTGTGTGGTGCTAGTTACGCCTGGTTTGAGATCTTAATATATCTCCTCCTATATTAGTCAACCACAGCTCAAGAAGAAACTGTAGTTTTATGGTTAGTAGAGAGCCTATGGTACAGTGTGGTTATATTATATTAAGTAAAGTCTACTTTACACTACCTGGAACTTTTACTTCAGTACAGCTAACTGGGATTAACACAGACTCTTGGTGTGCTGCATACTTAAGCTTTTGACTATGAAAATGACATGTTTTGTTGGACTATGCATGGCATTCAGTTTATGTCATCTTAAGTCTTATAATACATGTGAATGTGAATAATCAGGCCTGGCTGTGCGACTGGATGTTTTGAAAACAAATGAACCACGAGACCTAACAGGTTCGTGCCTCCAGCTGCCCATGTCTCACACAGATTTCTTTTCAATCCACTTTTTTCTACTAGTCTTTGTCATGTTATTACCACACCGGCGAGAGAGACGATAGCCAGAATCCAGCACAGTATGAGCTCTCTAAAGGAAGGATGATAAGGTTTCGGCCTATACAGTTACCAGGTGCTAGGCAACTCACGCAGACACACACACATTGACCCTACAGTGATGATGATATCCAAACCCCCGGTAACACGGTGAACACAAACATTTAGCAAGAACAGTTTGTGCATCTGCGCTTGGGTTAATGTTTGTGCTCCCAAACTAATCAGAAGAAGTCGCAAACAGGCCGAGCAGAACTTGTTATGTCATGTCCTTGTTGCACGTTTTACCATGTCAGCAACTTATCATGCACAATAAATACAATTCACAACGTTATCCTTTAATGGATGTGATCACAACTACATCATTCACAAATACACACTGCTCAAGGATACAGAAAGATAGGAGATTATGGTTTCCCATTGTTTTCCTCTTTTCCTTTATCCATGTCAGATTTTTCACTGAGGGTTTCCCACAGTTTCCTAAGCTGGTTGGAGAAATAGGTGAAAGGTCACAGCAGTGTCGCCATCTCTCTCCCTGTCCCTCTCTCTCTCTCTCTCTCTCGCTCTCTCTCTCTGCGTGTGTTCATGTTCATGAATGTGACATGTAGCTCTTGTTTAGCAGCGTGCCCGTCCTTGCCCCGGCTGACACAGCTCACTGAGGCATGTGCATAAACATAGAGGACTCCCAACCAATCAAACCCTTGCATTGTAAACACTGCTATTTTGTCTGCGGTTAAAGACCGAGGCGTGGCAATGGACAGGTTGACTCAGAGGTCGAGCTTGTTGTGTGTGTCAATGCTTGAAACAGACTGTGTAAGGAACTTGTTTTTGCGAGAGGCCATTTGACAGCTCATCCCTTCCTGTGTGGACAAAGAAGATCCTGATGGGACACTGTGTGTGTAGGAGACAGTACTAACACTACTTGTTTACAGAGGCATATATTCTGCTGAGTTAAGTTTCTGTGTTTGATCTGTAGACAAGAAAAACTGTGTGTAGGGATGCATTTGTAAAAAGACAAACTGAAAACATAGAAAGGAATAAAGTGGTAAAGGCGTGTCCACTCATCTCCCATTTTTGGGGTTCATGCCATGTTAGCACACTAGCATAATTAGGTTGATGAAATATAATAAACCACATAAATCCCAATTTCAAAAGTGTCAAATCACTTGTCTTTTTTTTTATTTTATTTTTTTTATTTCCATGTTGAACTCACCTTTTTATGTAGTTATGAAGACTCCACCTGCCTATGCAGTTTTTTAATTTTGGTGCCTCTCTCTCCTCTCTCTTCTCAGGCCTCTCGGCACCCTGCATGGCTAGCTGCTAGCTGGTGATAAGACAGCAGCCCCAGAAGATACTAGGTCAGACCTGCTTTCTGTGTTACCACTACCTCACAGTGCCAGCAGCAGAGTAAATGACCTGCATATGGCACAGCAGGGCTGCTCAGGTTGCAGATCTGTAGGCTGACCATTTAGAGGAATAGTTTTATATTTTGGGAAACACACTCATTAGCTCTTTTGTTGGGGTAGTTGAGAATATCAATATCACGCTCACATTAACTATGAAGCTAAAGGTGAAATCTGTGAACAACAAGCCTGGTACAAATCAACTGTGGTGGTGGAACTACTTAGGTGTTTTACTTGAGTAAAAGTACTAGTACATAAGACAGCAAATGATTGTGAAATGTGATGAAAGTGATTCTTTCTTCATTATGCATTTGTTGATTAATCCGTAATTCTGATGCATATTGCATCAGAATTACGCTGAGCTCTAACTGAAACTGTCACAGTGCTTGTTTTGTCCGAGCAATAGTCCAAAATTACTGTAATTATTAAAGGGAAAAGCAGCAAGATATCAGATTTAGAAAGCTGAAATAAAATGTTGCCATTCCTAAAGCTTTTAGTTTTCGCCTTAAGAGTTGTATGTGCATGTCTCTCTGGGCCTTGACTTACAGCGGTATCAACTTTCTCATCTAACTTCCAGTGACAATGCGAATAAGAGTATTTCTCAAATGGTCAAACTATTCCATCAAAATATCAGTAAAGAGATCTCTATCTGCATCTACATCAGAATCTATGAAATACACCATGATTATATGTAATGAAAAAGACAGTGACAAACCAGAACATGCAAAATATCAAGATTTATGCAAATCTCACAGGGGGATATGGAAAAGCATCTGCAGGAAGTTCAATAGTTGATTGTGCTGCTGTTGCCAAATATGATCCTTTAAAGCTGCAACACTTTGATGTTTGGTCCAGATGTCTTTGTGTGTGTGTGTGTGCACATGTGTCCATGTGTGTGTGATAGAGACAGTGGTAGAAAGTAACAAATTACAGTTACTATTGTATTGTATTGTGTTTGTGCTGTAGAGTTTTGAAGTACTTGTGCTTTATCTGAGTATCTCTTTGATATTACTTTATACTTCCACTCCATTACATTTAAAGGTAAAATGTACTTTTGATAGCAAAAGTTGCACAAATTCATTGGATTTAGCTTTTCAAATTTGTTGACCAGCTGCTTTCTCTTGTTTTCTTTTACTGTGGTAAACTGAACTGCTATTTTGAATCCTGCAAGCAAAAATATTTTTAAACTCCAAACCCGGTTATGATATAAAATAAGGATTAATTTATACTTAAGAGAAAGTGTCATTAAGTTATTGGCTTATCTCTCCCCTCGCCATTCCCTTTTGGTACTGTCCACTGTCGTGTCTGTGGCCTCAGATAAAGAATTTCTTTTTGCGTCTCATATTGCATACAGTCTGTCTGTACATGCTGCCCCTCTGCAGCATTCTACAGTCCCTAGATAACCCTCCACCACACACCCAAACACTTGTCCACTATTCCTTACTCAGCACAGACTCAACATGGTGGCCTCTTGTCACCAATCCAAAGACACGCAACAAAAACAGAGTTAATATCAACCACTGTCCCTCCCTCCTCCTGGGAGACATCTCTGCAGGCACTGGGTGTTTAACATGCCACACAGAAGTGGGGTAGAAGAAGCTGCGAATGGTGTTGGTCCCTCACCCTTTCTCCTCCTTGCCTTCTTTGCTTCCTTCTCTCCTCTGCAGCCCCCCTAAGGTCCTCATGCCATGCATGCATCCCATGGGTCTGTCCCTACAAGGCTAAAGCAAACAGGGCCTAGGAAGTGCTGTCCTTGGCAAGCCTGAGCTGATAAACACAGCATGAGTGAGGACAGGCTGTGCTCTCCAGAGGGGGACGACAGCCCCTCATTCACGCTCCCCTGGAGGATATTATGAAACTTAACGAGGGGAGCTATTTTAAATTCTCCACAGGATTAGGGTACCTCTGGAGATGAGAAAGCACTGTAATTTCAGCGACTTGTGTCTGACTGGGTTTATCTCAGAAATACTGTGTAATAGGTGGGCTGTGCGTCTTTGATTAAATTTGTCCTCACCCTTACCTATTTGTTATTTCCTTACAGTTGGCGTGGGAAGAAGAGGAGCCCCTTCCTCAGATGTGTCCCCTAGCTGAAACCAAAACATGACCTGCAGATTAAAAATAGCTGAGCAAGGATTAGCAAGGATTAAATCAAAGAAAACTGAGCTACACTTTCTTTTCCACTCATTCACATCCTGACGTCAATACATCTCTTTTGTTTACAAACCAGCACTAAAAACAGACCAGAGTATCTTGAGCTGGAGCATTTGGGGACTTTTTTAACCCATTCAGAAAAACATGTCACGACGTGGCTAATAGACACACACATGCACACACTTTACATGGGTTGAAACCATCTAAAGTTGTGACCTGAAATTACATAACTTGGCCTCCGTCAGAACAAAAATATCCCCCTCGAGTCATCTCTCCTTACGGGTATAAAGTTCTCCAGCTCTGCGCGTATAGTCACGTTTATATAGACTTCAGCGCAGCGAGTTATACAAGCGGGGATGTAGCTCAGTGGTAGAGCGCATGCTTTGCATGTATGAGGCCCCGGGTTCAATCCCCGGCATCTCCACTCTTTTGGAAGTAATGTTTCTTTTTTTTTTTTTTCTTCATATGGTAACAGGTAGTACGTCGTTTGTGGGGAAAAAACAATCAGTATGTCATACGCGGACGTTTAACGAAGGTTAACGTTAACTTTGCATTATTATTCTCACCATTCATCATAGCGTTAGTCTGCACCTAAACGTGATTTTATTTTGAATTTTATTTTATCGACATATAAGTGAACGTAAACTAAATCAAATCTAGACCTGTTTGTTTTATGCTACATTTGTTAGCTTTGTTGACAAGTAGGCTAACTGATACAATGCAAGTAGATACAGCGAGTAATAAAAAGTCAGTACAATGAGATATGAAATATGACGCTGTATGGGACATGAGAATGAGAAACAAAATGTGGATGTGATTATAAAATATCATTCGAGTGTAATTTGTGATACAATGTTTTTAAGTATGTTGTATAAAAGAAAGTAGTGTACTATATAGTTCAATAACTATGGTTTGATATAAGTAACAAAAGTGTCAGTCTCAAGTGTCCATTTACTAACTTTATGTTATTGCATATACTTTTGTAGAGACTGAACTCCCACTCTCAAATGTTTAGATACAGTGTCCTGAGAGGTGTAGTGTTCCTCATGACATGACATGACTTTTTCACAGCACACAGACTGACTATAGTAGGAAAACACAGGTGTTACTGATAACATTAATTATCTCTCAGTAGTCCGAGAAAGACACAACAATGTGACAGTGAGCCAGCATGTATGATACCAGTAAAATTAATTTTACTCCTACACTTTTCCTTTTCTCTGTTGTGATATGTCAAAAATGTCTTTGATGAAGAAGGTCTATTTTGTATTTTTTGCCTCTATGTAGTATTTAATCTGTCTTAGCATGAAAAATGGATGTAACCAGGGGCCTGGAGAGACATGGCCGCTAAGCCAGAGCCTCTGTTTAACTATTAAATGTCACACTGAGACAAGTCAGTAACAAACCTGCAAAAACTTCCTCTGAAGTGGAAGGAGTAATAACTTACCCCTTCAACTTTAATTTAATTTTTGGGTTTGTTTTAGGTTTTCTGAAGGTAGTTTCTGTCTTCTGCTCCAATTTCTTTGACCACGCTGATAAAAATGTCTACAACTGTGTTAACAAGTTGATACTTGGTAGAAATGTGGCGAAGGCAGCTGAGTGTGCAGCTTGTGTTTTCACATGGACATACAGTGCTATTCATACCTGCTCATCTACATTGTGCTGTGGTGTGTCACCTGCTTGTTTATATTCTTTTGGTCTTAGTTAGTCTAGTTAATTAGACCAAAGGAAATTCTTTACATAGCATATAACCATTTAGGCCTAGCCCTTTGCTTGCTGGTAACTGTGCTGATTTGTGTGAGTTATGTAATAAATTACAAAACAAACAAAAAAATTAATCAAATGTGTACTCATTTAACATACAGGTTACATGTGAAACACTATTTCACATGTAAAAGTAATGGAATTTATGGATGTTTTATTTGCCATATGATACAGGCACATGTGATTTACAGATATTTAACACATAAAACACAAAATTCATATGTGCTTACAAATGCCCAGGTACCAGTTGTCTGTCCAAGCGTCTCACAAGCAGATGATGATATCTGCTGCATAGGCAAATTTTCTATATATGTGTGTGAGTGTTTGTCACAGGCACAAGGACATTATTATATACACAGCGGGTAAATTAATGGTAAATTTTAAGGAATGTTAAGGGAGTAATTTATTATTATAGGTGTCAAACAACACAGAACAAACTCTCTATCTCCATTACTTGAACCGTTCTTTTTATAGTGTAACCTGTATGTATGTATATTTTTATCGTGCAGTGTGTTGAATTTTGGTGCTTATGGACCAAAGGATTAAAACTGAAGTGAATTATTTTAAGATGATGGCTTCTCAGACACTAACTTTATCTTAGCATTCACTTTGTATTAGCCATTGAAACCCAGTTTATAGCGAAGGTGTTTAAATCAAAGATTTTGCTGCCTTGGCATGCTGTCAGAGGAAGGAATGAAAAGATCTACAGAAACCCAGAGGGCAATGGTCATTTTGGAACTGGGTAAAAAAGTTATAAAGAGTGACACATACATGCACAAGCTCACCTAGGAAAAAATAAGGCTGACATATATTAATGTCATCTGCTTTTAGCAAGTTGGTTGAGGCTAGATGTCCAGCAGGACACTCTATCTGCTATGAAACAAGACCACTCTGTGGGTCAGACCTTCACTCGTAGGTGCCGTAACTGCTTAACCCACATACTATGTCTGTACATAATGACCTAAAAGAAGCACCTTTACATAAATGACATATATCCTTTCCCCCAGGTGTCAAGCTAACATTCCTGAAGGTGGAAAAGGAGAAACATCAGTCACTCCTATTTGAAGCCTTAGCAGCCTACTGTATTTTAGTTGAAGGTCACATTGCAGAATGCATGTAATATATATCTGTGGAAAATGTGCCCCAATTTTCCCTTTAAGAAACCTAAAATTCATCAATTTATTGTTTAACAAAACGGAGACAAGAAACAAGCATTATCAGAAAACCACATTCATTTCAGCATGAGCCAGTCTCAGTCTGAAAGAGCTGAAAGGTCCCAGAGTTTAAATATCAGAGGCCAAATCTGCTTTATACACATTAAAGTGTTCTACTAAATTTGTGTAGTTGGTTTTCCAAGAAAGGCTTGTCAGTGGGAGCATAAGGAAACATCATTTGCATAAAACAAATAAGAAAAGGAAAACAGGTTTGGTGTATCACCAAGTCACCAGTGAACATGTTGTATTGTCCAACCTGAAGGTTTTGATGCTGAGTCATCAGACACCACAGGTCGATGTGGATCTGTCACCTTGTGCTGGATTATAACCAGCATTGTGGACCTTCAGCTTCAGGGCTGGGAACAGCACACACACACCCACACACACCCACACACACACACACACACACACACACACACACATTCCACAGTGTCTAGTCTCTATAATTTAGCCCATGATGTCTCTGTGTATGAACACCTGTTTGTGGTACTATTATCAGGTTGTGCAAGGTTGATGCAACTCAGTCACATATTTCATTATTTGTGACAACCATGTAACTGCTGAGTGATACTAACTTCCTCTGACTGAATGTGACCTTTGCACCTGTGGTAACATGCTACATATTTATACAGTCAAGATGATCATGTATTTGACCCCTGATTTAACCACTGACCTGGAAACATGGTATTATTGGTCTTTGATTGCCCCCTTGTGGTTCATTTCGGAATAGTCCTTCAGTGGATCAGTTCACCACTTGAACAGTGGGAGGCGCCACTTCATAGTTTGTTCTTCTCTAGTCTAGTCTTAAAGTTACAGAGCTCTAAGTACCAACAGATCATTGATGAGTGCTTTTACATGTTAATTATTATTGTTATTATTATTGTTGTTGTTGTTGTTGATGTTGTTGTTGTTGTTGTTGTTATTGTTATTGTTGTTGTTGTTGTTGTTGTTTTTTTAAATCAAATTTTGGATTCTCGTCTGGCTAGCTTGAAAAAAACCACTGAATTTAAGAGATGCTACGGCAGGAGTGCATCACATCATTTCTGCAGATTTGTCATCTGCACATTCATGCTGCTATTCCACTACACCCCAAAGGTGTTTTATTAGATTCAGGTCTGGTGACTCAGGAGGCCACTGACGTACACTAAACTCACTGTCATGTTCATGAAACCAGTTTGGGACTTCTGCTTTGTGACATGGTGCATTATCATACTTACCATTAGAAGATGGATAAATTTCAGATATAAAGGGATGCACATAGTCAGTAACAATACAACAAGGCAATCATAAGTGCTTTACATAAGACCACACAAGGGAATATAAAAGAATAGATTGAGACTACTGATGATGTTAGGAGGTAAGGAAGACACAAAAGTACTCACACACTCCTCCTCTCCTCCTCCTCTTTCCTTCCTCTTCTTTTCTGGAATATTGCTCTGAATGAGAAGAACTGAAAATATTGCCACTCTCACTGAAATATTATCAAAATAGTCTGAGTCACCATTCATCCTCTGCTTGATCATTGCTGACACTGTGTTTGTACAAAATCATTTTAACACACCATCACAAATGGACATTAACTTTGAAGGAGCTAGTGCACAAACTGTGGCAAACATGGGTTATATTTGTTGATGCTGGGCATGATGTATGTTGCCATGACTTATGACATTGTTACTCTTGAACATATATAACAGTTTATTATGCTTCAATAAACTCACATGTCAAAGTTCTGATTTCAAGGGACAAATGCTCTTATGGTACTTATCATTCAACAGAACACACTGGCCATTTGGGATTTTCCCTCAAATTTAAGGCCATTTGGTTCATTAGCTATGAGTAAAAGAAGGAAAACCCTAAAAATGCAAGGAAAAGTGCTTCATTGAAAAAAAACAAGCTTGAATTCTCATGATTGAAAACCAGACCATGCATACACCAAAGATTCTCTGGATCAGCAGGATCCACGAAGAAAACCAGAGCATGATCAACACAATGTGCCTTGAATTTCCATGTGGATTTTATGCCTTCTTTTTTTATCACTTTGAAAAATAGAATAACACTTTAAAGAAATGTTTTTAACCCTTTTAATTACAGTCATAATCCCTGCCCTCTTTTGAAAGGTAACTCTTTAAGTTTTACAACCAGAAAGTCAGAATGTTACAGAGACACAAACATGCTAGAAATGGATGTTTTTTGACTGACCTACTTATTTTGGCACAAAAAATGGGAACGTAAGTGGAAAACACTTTAGAGCCATAGCCACAAATCTGAACCAATTCTGTGCTAACAGTTGTTGCAGTGATATGGGGACCCTGCATTGCTTTTACAGAGACAGAATCAGGAAGTGTGGCGCTTTCAAATAATGTGTAATTTGTCATGGTTTGAGTCCAGTGCAGACTAATACACACCTAAAATAGTGCTACCAAGGCCAAACTGTCTCACAGGTGGGACAGTGTATTTTTAAAGGTTGTCTACCTTTGACAAAATTATACTTAAACACAGTACTTAGGTAAATGTATTTAACACCAGGAAAAACATTTGTGTCATATACTCATTTATATATTCATTAAGACCACCATAGGGTAAAAGGATAGGCAGTTTTTTAGCCAAATTACCCTGCTGTGTATTACACTGGGCTGAATATTATATAGCAAAATATCTAATCTGCTGTTGGAGCCGAGCAGGGAGACCATACCTCAGTCTGCAGACACGCAGACATGTTGGCTGCTTCTCTCCATGTCAAAGTGTCTTTGATTGATTTTCCCTAAAACATGTGAGGGTCTAATGGACAGACTTGAAAAGAGAGTGTGTACACACTACACAGCATGTGTGTGGGAGTGTGCGGCCATACTCTGCATTCCTATGGGATAATCTTATCTTCCCCCTGCTGGGCTTATGGACCTCTGAACTATAGAGCAACACTCAGACACATACACACACACACACTCCCAGTCTACATGCATAAACAAACAAACAAACATGGAGTGGTGAAGCAGTGTAAAGCAATTTATACACAGTAGAAATAATAGTCTGTCAAGTTCATAGCTTCACAAGCTTGTTTTGTGGGTGAGTTGAGGATAAAATCAGAGACAGGTAACAAGTTACAGTCTAATAAAACTTGATGTACAGACAATGTTTTATCACTGAGCACCACAGAGGAGTCTACAGACCAAAGTGGACATTTTTGAGACTCACCCAAATGTAAGTGGGCTCTAAACTGGCTTTACTTGAAGAGAAAAAACAACTCTGATAGTAGCTGCTAATCACAGACTCGTCAGGTTTCTTTCAGATTCAACTAGAAGCATCTTGGGAGATCTGTTGTATCTTTTGAATCATCAATCAATGTACAAAGACAACTTGATTCGATTAAACTTCGTTGTTGTTGGTGTGTCTTTGGAACAACCTGCATAAACATCAAATGTAAATGAGCTGGAGTGGTCGTTACCTGCCGTCTGAATGAACTGAATGGTAACAATGCAGCTGGTTGTTCGAAGGCTATCAGCAGCTAGGTTTTAAAATGTAAAACGTGGATTTAAGCTGCACCTCTGTACTTGTCAGGTGTTAGCTGGGGAGTTGGCTCTTTTTTCAAACACATGAAGGAACACTGGAGCACAATATGGCCACCACCCACCCATCCCATCCACCATGATTTAGTTCAAATGCTAAAAAACAACAAAGTTTATGATAGGCAACGTATTCAGTTCTTAGGGGACACAGGTTGATGCATGTATATCAGCATGAAAACTAAAATAATGATGCAATTAATTAACTGTTTAAACTGTCAAAATCCACTTTTAATTCCAGGGAGCCACACTCCTTTTGACAGGGAATTATTTAACTTCCACCTTGTTGGAGTTCTTTTTTGGCATTAGCCAGTAAAATCTTTCCAAGATTACGACATGAGGACATGCCTCCCACATTTAGTCAAGCAGACAGTGTGAGCCTCTGTGGGAACACCGGCTGGTTCATCCCTGAGGCCAGAGAGGAAAAGAACATCTGTTCAGAGCAGAAAACGTTTCATGTCTTCACGTCCTCCGTGTCATGAGGTCACTCCAGCCCAGTTGTAACACAAATTGTCTGCAGTCAGACAAACTGCTGTCTTCCAAAGAGCAAATTCAACAGTGTGTAATCAGCTGTTTTCACTCTTACACTCTGTGTGTGTGTGTGTGTGTGTGTGTGTGTGTGTGTCAGGTCAGGTGGATGCTTCATTTTGTCTTTATATCTGTTTGTGTGTGAGGGAAGAGATCATCACAGTAATATCTACAGACCTCCTACATAAACCACCACCAAACACCGTTTGCACCGTTAGGGTCCTCAGCAGCAAACACACACACACACACACACACACACACACACACACACAAAACTCAGATTACTTTCACGTGTGTCTTTGCTATTTGCTTTTTGTTTTTACTGCTGTCCTGCCCTCATGACCTCCAGTCGACGTGGCGTCGGCGTCAACAAGCTCTCTAACGACGTGTGAACTTTTGGGCATGCCGCGACAATGGCGCCTTTAGACAGGTGCATATACCCACCCACTACCCCCGTCACCAACCACCGCTCATCCACCCTGCCACCGATGGGCTTTTGACTCTCTTTGCAATGCTAAACTGGACCACTGAGGACTGTGACATTCCTGTGTAATGGCTGGCACCTGATTTTCAGACTCACAGGCTGTGTGCACCTACAAAGTTAAAATAACGGAGATGGTCTAATGTCCATATCACAGCATCATGTCACAAAATCATCCACTTTTAGTTACTTTTAATTGATAAAATATGCAACACAAAATGCTTTATATAAAAGTGAACGACAATTATTGTGAAATAATTATAAACACAGTAAAATAAGATAAACATGGAGATATAATAAAACGATGTTTTTAAGGGGACAAGATAAACAAACTAAGAAATGACAAAAAGATGTGATGAATATCCACAATAATCCCTCTTTTCCCTGTTGTAATATGATTGCTTTCCAGTGGACTTAGGTATCCTCAGCTCATCTTATTTGGAAAATATAATTTTGGCTGTGCAACAGTTACAATATAGCTACTTGGAGAAAAAAGGATAAAACACTGTGTAAAACCATTAAAACCCATTTCCTCTCGGGGCATTATCCCGGCTCGCCCCATTTCATGCCACCTAAAGGCACAAGATTTAACAGGGCCCTGTCTGGGTTTACATCATCATATTGTTCCTGTCAATTTTACCTCAGGTCGTGCTGTGAGCAAGCTGCAGAACAGCACCTCTTTTATCTAACCGGGCTTATTCCCCGCAGAGAGGCGAAGGGAACCGCGGTCAGGATGAACTGGATGCTTTGTACTGATGGGAGCAAGAGCGACGAGAACGGAGCGTTTGTCTCCTGTTCCCTCTCCTAAACGTCTCCTCCTCTCACCGGGGTGCGTAAAAGCCCCGAGCAACAGGCACACAAAAGAGCAGAGCCGTCATAAAAAAAAGTCTCTTTGGTGGTGTAAGAGTCTCAGTGTCCTTAAACGATTGCAAAAGCGCACAACGTGAGGTAAACTGTAATCTAATCTGCTCAGAAAGGTAACAGAGAGCAGCCACATTAATTATAGTGTCAATTAACTCGCAGCTGTGATGAAATTACCATAAGTATTTAAACGAGTGATGGAAGCATTGGCGAGCGTGCACATATTTTACTCACTGACCACAAATTTCTGCACTTTTATCATTAATATTATTCCAGAGATGTGTGTAGAAATGTTGTGCACAGTGCCATAGTTAATTTATAGTATCAGCCGACAGAGGACGCTCCAGCTTTAGTTTGTCACGGCACAATTTGTCAAGGAGTGGACAAATTAGTGCAACACAGCTGTCCATTAAATCCTGCCTGGTTTGACCCCGTCTGTCTTATCTGCTACATAGTCACTGCTCTGATTCTTTTCCACAGTGAAAAGCACATTTTACAAGGGTCAGGTATAAAAAAATATTTTGTCCGTGTTTTACACTGAATCACACAATCATCTATTCACATTTAATACTAACAATAAGTGTATGCCTGTAGGTTAAAAAGCAGGTCAATAGAACCGTGAAATGCATACTAGATTTGCGTTTTGCGGCAGCTTTTGGCGCAATGGGCACCTGCGGTGAATGGGGCTGGTGGCGCCCTGTAACACACGGGGTGTGTCTTCAGGGGGCGGAGATCTGCCCACCCACCCCGCCGCCTCCCCCCTCTGGTTACTATATGAAGAGGCAACTTTGCGATTCTTTCAGCGAGATACCTTCAAGCTTGGTAGTGGTCTCACTGCGGTCTCTCCAAGCGTCTTCTCTCAGTGGAATCTGCAGCTGCCCGAGGAGCAGATCCCTGCATCTGAGCTCGCTCCGCCGTGGGAATTATTACTATTTTTAATTTATCGGAGAAGCCAGACCTCAACATGCCTCGGTCATTTCTTGTGAAGAAATATTTTTCCATCAAGAAGCCATACTACAGGGAGAGCCAGCTGGAGAGTCAAACTGGTAAGAATTTGCACTGATTTGATGCATCTGACATGTAGAGTGAATCACAGTCAGCAAGACATGAGCTGTTCAAAGCTCAGGACTCAAAATTACCTTCATATACAAAACATGCTGCAAGATAAAGTGGAGTTTTATCTTGCATTTAGCTTCCTGGGTGCAAAACATACAGTGTTTCCAGTCAAGTGGAAAATGTGCTAATGGAAAAGCTAGACAGTCAGGCCTGTAACAAGACACCAAGAATGAAAACAAGTTTAGTGCTTTATTAGATTATCTGTCAATTTAAGTGAAATCTCACCTGACTTCCTTTCCTCTGTGTTGCCAGCTTTTGTCCCAGAAAGCCTTCCCCGGGCTGAACTTCCAACACAGAACAACAGCTCAGCCTTGACATGCTACCCCACCAACCCATTCTTCAACAGCATGGACACCCTGCCCGCGCCTCTCTCCCCTGTCACCCCGGTGTCTCTGCCCCCCTCACCCCTGGGTCCCCTGGACCTCAGCAGCTCCCCCTCCAGCAGTAGCGGCAGCGAGGAAGAGGAGGACGGGGGGCGCAGCTCGGATCCCCCCAGCCCGGACATCATCCAGCACGTCTACCACTGTCTCCACTGCAGTAAGAGCTACAGCAGCCTCTCTGCCCTGTC
Organism: Lates calcarifer; assembly: GCF_001640805.2. Classification (NCBI taxonomy): domain Eukaryota; kingdom Metazoa; phylum Chordata; class Actinopteri; family Centropomidae; genus Lates; species Lates calcarifer. The sequence continues at coordinate 15,949,985 of NC_066838.1, read as the reverse complement.
CCACCATCAGATGTCCCACCACCAGCTCCCACACTGTGCCCCGCTGCAGGAGACACCCTCTCTTCCCGCTGAGGCTTCTGCGCGCCCAGCCTTCCACTGCAAACACTGCCCCAAGGAGTACACCAGCCTCGGAGCCCTGAAGATGCACATTCGCTCACACACTCTGCCCTGTGTGTGCCCCACCTGCGGGAAGGCCTTCTCTAGGCCGTGGCTGCTCAGAGGACACATTCGCACACACACAGGTATGCACCAAAAAGCAACTTTGCCAGAGTATTGATTTCCAATCTCCTTTTGCTTGCAAGTGTAACAGTTGGTTGCATCATGTGCTCATTGATATTCATTGATGTCTCTGACGTGTGAGCAAACGTTATTGCTTAGCATGGCACAATCTAATCTCAGCCTCACAGTAGTTCTGCATGAAAAAGGGCAAATCTGCATGAACTAAGTTAGTGTTCCTGCTCTTTTGTTTGTCTTCTGGAGATCATTTGTAAAACAATGACCAGAGGACAGACTTTTTGTTTGTTAATGAAGTACTTTCCTGAGGCTCACAGTTCTTCTTTTTGTCTTCTTCCAACCAGGTGAACGCCCCTTTGCTTGTCAACACTGTAATCGAGCTTTTGCCGACCGCTCCAACCTTCGCGCCCACCTGCAGACTCACTCCGAGGTGAAGAAGTACCAGTGCGGCTCCTGCTCGCGGACCTTCAGCCGCATGTCCCTGCTGCACAAACACAACGCCTCTGGATGCTGCCCGGCCTCATAAGGCTCACATTCCCTGGACTGCTCTCATGAGCCAGTTGAAGCTGCTTGCTGGTTCTGAATCACCCCCCACCACCCTCCCTCCTACTGATTAGAGCCAATACACCCAGAGGACATTTGGAAGCCAGCTCGTTTCAAAGCCATGACAGAACAACTGGAGTTCTGTTGCTTTTATAAAAAGACTCTAAGTGCCTTTAATATTTCAAGACTGTAGGTTTATCAGATTTTTTTGTGAGGTCATACTGGCTATTTGCAGCATATTTTTGCTGCGTTCTGTCAACTGTTTGTATGTGTCTGTGTGTGATTTGAGGGCAGCTGGACATGCAGTTAATTCCCAGGAAACTCCATTGGTGCCGGCCGGTCCGGGACTCTGGCCATGTTGCAGCTGCTTGGGTGTGTTTGTGTGTGTCTGTGGTGTATGCAGGGATGTCATTCCTCACCATACTATACATACATGGCATGTGTGTGGAAATGAGCAAGTGTCTGTGTGTGTGTGTTGAGACAGCTGTCTGTGTATGGTGTACTGTGGAGGCAGGGCGCTGAGAGACGAGCTGGCTGTGACCTCGACGACAGGTGACCCTCCGCTCGCCTCTCCTCCCGCCACAAACACTTTCCACACACAATCATTGTGTCGTCAGACATGAAAGGACCACTTTAAAGGTTGACCAAAAAACACAATTTGCCTTCACCAATATTGTCATTTATTTAGACATGTTTTTTTTGACCTACAGTTTTTATAAACTATTTTGCTGAACATGCCAAGAAATCTGTGCCTTTTTAAGGTTGTGTATTTTTCTTCCATGTGTAAATAAAAGCTTTTTTTAAAATATAAAAAAATGTGTGGACCTACTTATTATGTGCTCTAATATTAATTAGTATTTCAACATGCATTGTATGGACTAATGAGTTCATCGGGACAGACATGACAGTTTCTGAATGGGAAGACAGAGCGGTGTGTGTGTTAGGAGGAGCTGGGACAGGTTTGTGCGATGCTGAGTGATAAGGGGAACACCTGCACACACCTGCCAGGCTGTCAGCACACACACATATAGAGGCACACATGCTAAAAAGGCTGGGGGGTGTTGCACAGTGACTGCAGGTGGGAGAAGAAAAGGAGGTGAACGTAAGATTCAAGCATAAAAAAGGGAAGGAAGATGCTGAGCAAAGACCAGAGTGAGTAAGTTTATGCTGGAGGAGGGGGGGAATAAAAGTCAGTGTGAAATTAGCTGAGTGTGGGAATCCCACTGACCCACTTCCTGTTGTAGGAGCGGCCACAGATGGAAGCAGGAAACTTTAGGCTCGTGACCAAAATGGCCCTGGACCGTAGCGAAAAATCCTCGGGACTAACACGGGTCCGCTCAGTCTGGTGCGGCCATCTGCTCCGTGATGGTTAAACTCCGGTTACCTTGTAGGAACTTTTGGAGGAAGTCCGCGCTCATGATCCCAGCTGAGGGTGAACATCCAGGGTGCACATATGGTAGCAATGTGTCTGCACTCCCCGCTGCCCTCCTGACCCACACACACTGACGCCAGCGTGTCTTGAGTGAGGTAACAGCGCGTTTCCTCCAATAGCTCCTAGCGTTGAGAGGTGGATGCACATGTGTGTGTGTGTGTGTGTGAGGCTCTCAAAAAGCTTTGGGATCAGATTGCATGACTTAGCTTGCCCAATGTAAACAGCACCCGAAAGACTAGACACATGTGCACACTCAGAGTCGCACATACAAACATACGCCTACTGAATAAATGTCTCCACTTTGATCAAGGGGGATTTTTTCATTTGTCTGTCTTATACCTCTCTGGGCTGTTTTGGAAGCGAGAGGTGAGAGTCATTTAACTGCTGCACACCTACGCAGGCAGTGAGTCAGAGAGGCAGAGAAACGGGCCACAGGGGACTAAACTCTGCCTGAACTGTTGACGAGGGTGTCACTTTTGCTGGGCACAGAGACGAGGGGCAGCGGGGTCGGATGGGTTAAAAGATGGATCAGACGTATAACATGTCAAATAATCCCACAGAGTTTAATGATATTCCATTTTCTCCCTTCGGACATATAAACTCTGCCTCCGCAAATTTGTACAAAAAACATTTCACTAAACAGGCTGTCACTTCTGATACGTTGCGGGCCGTTTTGAAATTTAACTCTGACATCTCGCTGGGGGGGTGGGCATTTTTCTGGTTTGCAGTGCGTAGGAGGCAGTCTATCACCGTGTAGCTTTGAGGCAATGAGATCACTGGACCTGTCACCTTTCTTTTCCAGTGTGTGTGTATGTGTGTGTGTAATATCATATTGGCCTCCTCAAAGTGTTTTAATGTTCGCAGCGTCACGCATGCGGCCCCTGACTAATGTGACATTCTTGAGCCATTAGTGACAGACATACAATACTACAGTGTAGGAGAGAGGGAGAGAGAGAGAGAGAGAAAGGGAGGGAGGGAGGAAGGGAGGGCTTCTCTGTTCTTGCAGTCTGCTCTTGAGTTAAACTAATAATTAAATTTTCCTGTAACAGGAAATAATGTTATGCTGACCTAATTACAAAGAAAAGGGGATTGCCCATTCATTTTAATCTCTCACATGTGTTATTCCCATGGAAAGAATGTCTAACAGTAATTGCCTCGCTCTAATAAATGAAAACAATAAAAATTCAATTGCTCTTTTTTGTGGATACTTAAGTAAAGCCTGGATGTTGTTTCATGTACAGAGAATACCGGTTTGGTTTTGTGTACACGAAAGCTGATGTTTGACAATTTGCAGCCGGATGAGTTTTATTTTGTTAAGAGTGCCGTCATCTTGGAAACAGAAAATATATGCTTCTCTCTAAACAATCATGCCGTGTAGAGTTGTAAGTGGAGCATTGCATGTGTGGAACAGAGTAGATTACAGGGAAGCGTAAACTCCACTCTCTTGATTTGAGTAATGGGAAGCAGCAGTGCGCTGTATGTCAGCAATGAGGCAAACCTTTTCCAACACGTAGGGACTAACATTTTTGAAAGCTGAAATTGCAGTTTTCTCCCTCTGCTGCTTTGCTGTCAGCGCATGTGTTTGCGGTAATGTTTGGGACACAGGAAGTGGCCTGTCAGTCTTGTATAAACACAGCCCCTCTCCGAAAAAGTGCTGATATGAAGCATCTGGGTGCGGCCACAGCTGTTTGTGTGTACACAGATGTATGAGTGCGTCTGTGGGTGTCTGTGAGGTGGAGGTTCCTCTCTGCCAGGGGGCTCATAGTGGCCCTCATCGGGTGAGAGGGAGCGTACAGTATATTGCTGAAATCAGAGCTGGCTGTATTTTGTGGAGCTGAATCACTGGAGGATCACATTCGAGCCAAGAGGGTTAAGTCACTGGGTTAAAGTTTCAAACCATCTTACAAGCTACAGCACTCTTACACAATGCCGCTGTCCAAAGACACTCTCCTCTGTTTGGAGGTTGGCACTCAGTCCCAACGGACTCTCTCATCTGCCTTTATCCTGTAAAACATATAAAAATATCTCCTCATTTCAAGTTTGACAAAAATGTCCAGCCTGTGGAAAGTAAAGGGGGGATGTAGGATGGAGAAACTAAATGGCCTGAGGTTTGAAAAAGAGTAGGAACTGGGGATAAGAAGATAATAATGGGAGGAGGACAAGTTGAAGCAACGAGGGAGAAGAGATTGAGGGAAAGAGACTGGACACTGGGGAATGAGGATGAGGAGGAGGGATGTTGGTGGGTGTCTGGTGAAGAATGAGTGTTTCTGTTTGCGGGACGTTTATCAAATCAGTTGGGAGTAGAATTTGCAGAGGAATGCCACATGTTGCAATGTAGACTTGATCAATGACATGTGCTGCGAGGGCAGAGAGATATGCTCACTGTGCTGCGAATGCCTTTCTGCTGAGGATCTACAACTCTGGATGGTGTTCATGCACACAGACATCCACATGCACACAAAGAGCTCAGGTCTCCGGACAAATAAACCAGTTTTAACCAAGGACAGGATATAGCCTCTAGGAGGGGGTACACGCCATTTCCTGCCCACCTCCGCACTCCTGCTGTCCCCTTCAATGGTGTGTGTGTGTGTGTGTGTGTGTGTGTGTGTGTGTGCGTATCTGTGTGTGTGTTATGTGGCTGGTACTGTGTTTCCTCCTAAACACAGACCCTCTCTGTCCCACAGGGTCAGAGGGTAGAGGATGAGCCATAAAGGGACAGGAGAGTAAACAGATGAGATACACAGTGTGTAACAGATTTCCAACCTTGTGCCATCCAGAGCTGTGTAATACATTTCCATCACACCCAAATAGTTAGAGGAGCTATTTGTAAGTTCTGCTATTGCTACATTTCCAATGTTAGCATTGACAGCTGTTTACTCAGAGGCCTACAATAAATGTTGCAAGCTGAGTATTCAGCTTTATTGTTTACTTGCTAAGAACACTCTTCAGTTCTACGTAAATTAGCATGCTATCAGTTATGATAAGTAGTATTTTTTTTTCATATTATTATAAAATATATTGTTTTTATGATTATATTGATATTTTTTTTTTATTTTTTTTTTTTTTATTAGTGCATTGACAATGTATTTTTTATTATTATTTATAAAAATAATGTGGGTTTATGCAATAGGAGAGGAAAGGAGGGGGAAAATGAGGGATAGAAGATGGATGAGGTTTTGCCACACATTGCTGCTCAAAGATATGGACATACAGTATATCAATGGAAACACAGATAATAAAACATTTCACAGCAGCCTAAATCAACAACATATTAAAGACATACACATCTACTTTGGTATAAACATTATCTGTAATGGTTGATGCATGGTATATATCATCATATTGGTCAACTCTTAAGAGACAGTATTACATACACTCAAGCAGTGCTGGAAAGTAACTAAGTACAATTACTCAAGTACTGTACTTCAGTTTTAAGGTGCTTGCGTTTATTTGAGAGTAATGTAACATGTAACACTGTCACTTTATACTTCGACCTGTAGTTAAGTAAAGGATCTGTGTACTTCTTCTACCACCACACTTAACTGTACACAACACAAGGTTGATAAATAGAGGTGATCCATGTCACAGTCACCTCAGGTTTGAATATCACACACATACAATGCTGCTCGCAGTCTCTCACCATCTGGAACGCTTACACTTTGTCTGATTAATGTTATGTAATGTCAATGAGAAGGGAGACAGCATGGTTTATTGTGTGGTGGTACAATGTGGGAGATGGTTCACATCAGCTTAATGAAGGTGTCATGAATATTTTAATATAAGGACTTTTGTAGCTATTGGCTGTTAGTTTTACATGTTGTTCCAATAGTGGGAGGCTAAAAGATAATGTGCATATAGCTACGAAAATGAAAATATTCAGCAGACTGTACATCAATAGATAGTTTCCTTGATGTTCAACACTTTCCATCGTTGCCCTTTACTTGAGAATAGATGATAAAGACTGATAAAATGTGTTCAAAGTTGAAGTATCTTAACCTTTATTAGAAGTTATTCTACTTTTTAGAGCCCTTGTTCCAGTTGCATGACCTCACAGTCTCAATACACCCACATTTGTTGCACAGAGCAAAGTGATTGTGGTTGCATCAGTGGTAATGTGACCGTGGCTTAACACACTTCATTTCACTGATTACAGCACCTTCACCCAGAAAAGTGTGGGGGGGGGGGGCGAGTCAGTGAAACACAGGGATTGCTAGGAGTGAAACCCTTTGGGCTTTGATTTTCCGAGCACTGCTGGTTAATAAGAAATCAGTGATATCCTGCACATTCAGTTGTTAAACCATCTATTGTCCTGTATTTCTACTGCGAGCCAACCAGGCTTAGATGTGGCGCAGGAAAAGGAGTGTCAGGGGCCGCCGAATGTGCACGAACCACACACAGAGTAAGCTAAGCCAGCAAGTCATGACATGAGAGAATAAGGGAGGACGAACAGAGAGTAGGATGTGTAGAGAGTACATACTGGGGTGGGGGGTGTTACTAAGAAAGCAAGTGTCAGAATAGATGTGAAAGAATGAGTGACACGGTGAATTATAATAATAGGAATGGAGAGGGTATCAAAATAAGAAGAATGCTGTTGTGTTTTGCTTGGACCTCTGGACAAGTCTGTGTTACACTTGGCAGCTGAGAGCAGAAAATCTCCTGTGCTGATTATTTTTTCTTCTTCTCTTTCATCCCTCTCTTCTCTCTCACCTCATGTTGTGTCATTCTTTCTCTCCTTCGCTCCTTCTTATTTACCACAGGTATTCAGGTATTTGCCCCCAGGGTGCTGCTGGTGGTGCTGAGAGGTGCAAGGTGCACTTTTGTCCTCCTGTCAGGGCCTGTGTGGGCCTAGGGGGGCGCCAGCCGAAGGACCGGGACAGTTCTATTGTCCCGGTGCATTCCAGTCAATGAAGGATATGGTAGGATAAGGAGGGAGGGCTGTTGGTTTGGGGTGGGGGGGATCAGCCTTTGAGTTGAGGAACTAGAGGTTGTGTGCATGTGTGTGTGTGTGTGTGTGTGTGTGAGTGTGTGTGTGGTGTGACTACAGAAAGCACAGATTGCCTCCCCTCTCCTCCTCCTTCTCCCTCCTTGTCCCGTTCTGTCCTGTCCCTTGAGGAGCCGCAGGGCAGGCGAATGCACCTGCCTGAAACCCACACCCCAGGGCCAGACGCCTATCTCCCCCATCTCCAAGGTTTTATAGAAACACTGCATGTGCCACACACACTGGTGTCCACTTACACACTTTTAAAAGGAGAGTACAGAGGGACGTTCAGTCATGTTGTGCTCTGCGTATTAGAAATTAGAATTTAAAATCAGCTGAAAGAGTTTCTGAATTTCTAATGTGGAGCAGGCTGAGTCAGAGAACAGTTTACTGAGCTGCCTCCTTAAAGGGCAACTTCCCCAATTTTACATATAAAAGTCTGCGAACAAGTGGAGGGAGCTAAAATTATGGGAGCAAAGGGAGCAAAAATTATGTTGCTTAAGTGAGCATTGGTTGGGGTTGAAAATGATTTTGAAAGTTTGATACTGAGAGACAAAAAAAGTTGGAGTTGTGAGGAGGTTGAAGTTAACAGACCTCTGTAGCATTTTCCTCTGTAGCCGGCTTCATACTTTGCCCAAACTACATGTCTGACACTCAGATAGCCTCAGAAAACCCATCCACCCACTCCTCTCTGATGTCAGATAAGGAGGTCTGTGTCCGATTGTTTCTGTAACTTTCCTAAACCAGCAATCCAACATTTACACCTATTCCACACCGCTGTGGTGAGGTCAGAAAGAAGCCAAGGACTTAAGAACTTCCTTTGAGTTTCAATGAACAACAGTCAGCCTTGAGGTCTTCATCTGGACTCGATAGTGAAGCTGTTTCCTTTGTAGTCTCATTCAATCCTTGAACAGTTTTTATAACTGACTGTGTTTCAGCAGAACAACAAGCCACATGATCCACAGAGACACTTAAGCTACCGTGCATGGAAAACAATAATTAATCACATCCAGAGACACTCTCTACTCGCTTCCCCCCTTTCTCTCTGTCACACACACTTTTTCATGGTAACCAAATCCCCACATAGGGCCTTGTGTTGCATGTCTACTGCTCAATCCATGTGTCCCCTCACCTCTCACATTATGATCACATTACTTTGCTAGAGTTGAGCTTGCCATGTTTTCCTTGGCAAAACAAGAAGCAGCCCTGGTTTGTCATTGTGAGCAGATTCACATTGCATGAGAGGCTAGTTGGTCTAACGTTGCATGTCAGAACACATGGTCAGGCTGATGTGCATGCTTTTGTGTGTCTGTGTGTGTGTGTGTGTGTGTAACTAGACCCTCTTGTGCAAGTAGGGACAGGTGTGTCACCACCTGACCACACCCCCAGGCCACACAGGCACCTCCTGTCCCTAACACCTGTCCCCTTCATCTGGGCAAAGACCTGTATACCCCTCCTCTCTCTCTCTGTCACAGACAAACACACACACACACTGGCTGAGGTTTGGGAGGAAAGCAGGTTGCTGGACTGTGACGAAGCAAGGAGGATCAGATCAGGCGGTACGGTGGCCAGTATGTCTTGAGTATCCACACAGCTGTCCCTCTGAAACTAGAACTCCATCGAAGCGTCCGGCTCAAACTCTCTGTCTGCCCCACAATGTGGTGTCATCTCTGCCCACATGGTGACATTGCTGCAAGCTGTTGAAGAGCTGCTTCAGGCCATCACATCCCTGTGGCAACAGATGGGAAAGTATCAAAACATACCTTCTCTCCATGTCCAACAATGACAATAACATTTTCTTTCTTTTTTATTTCCAACTTGGACTATCACCATCATATCACTGCAGGACAAGCTACAAAAATGTTCAGATTTCACAAAATATATCTCTGTTTGGGAGATTTAAAGCAGCTATAGATGCTGTGTCTTATTTAATCATTGTGATTTTTTGCTAAAGTTTTGATTTTTAGGAATATTTAGATGAAATAGTTTACAGCATACAGGTAAGAAACAAAGACATTGTTGCTTACTTTGACTTTGATTCTCCCACTCCAAAAGACATGCTCAGTTTTATTGTATGGTTATCAAAATGCTTCATATTTCAGTGCAAATATAGGTAACAATCTCCATGTGAATTTCATAACTTTTTTGTTTGAATTATCTCATTACAACATTGTTTTGAAAGTACTTGCATTCAAAAAGGTCCACACAGGGAAACTTGCAGCCAAAAATCATATGAAGTCTTTCTGTATGGTTAAGTTATTTCAGCATGCAGGCTGTATTTTATATTCTAAACAATTCTGATATATAATTCTATATAATATAATTCTCCTACCTTCATGCTGCACTCACATCATATGGGAAGGATGGTGGAGATGGCAAAGATTCCTTGTTAAAATCCTGTGCATGAGCAATACAATTGAAAATACTATGGCTGTTAAATTTGTTTTTAATCTCTGGCTGATGTGAGGCTCCCATATTTATTTGGTTTTTAGAGACTTCCATATTAGTAAGTGCCAAGTTGGACATATTGGAGCATTCAGAAAAATCCCCAGTCATAATTATGACTTAGATGTTGATATCCACACAATTTTACAAGTCGGAAACTTGTAATTACGATTACTCAGATGTGAAATGAATGCAGCATTATTTAAGCCATGAATGAGAATAACACAAATACTCAGATCACACAGGCTGTAAATAATCCTTATTCTATCTATGCGTATATTAAAAGAGAAACCAGGCACTTGATAAAGTTGTTACCCAAACTGTCTGTGTTATAAATATCCACTAGATTTAGCAGGCTATAGATTAGATGATTATAACATGCAAGAAATGCTAACGTTTGATTTATCTACAAATAAATGAGGTAATAAGTCTTAACTGGTGGTTTGTTTACAACCTGTGTGATCATATCTGACTGTGTTGCTCGGGCTGTTGGACTCCTCTCTAATGATGTCACTATGTCCTCAGGTATCAACTGAAGTTGATGAGTAACATGTTATTATAACTGATAAGAGTGATGGCCAGAAATGTGAAATGAGACCAAGTTATAAAGAAAATAATTTTCCTTTAGGTATTTCTATGTGTGTGTATGAGAGAGAGAGTGGGAGAGAGAAAGGGAGGGAGAGGTCAAAGCAGCCTGAAGGCCATTGTAAATTCCTCGCTGGCTCAACCAAAGACATTCTTCTCAGTTGTTTTTCTTTCTAATCTCTATGCTCAGATTACCAGCTAGAGGGCCTGACCAGATGAGAGGAGAACAGGGTGGCATGCATGCACGCACATGTGCCCAAACACGCGCAAACACACATACACCAGGTTTACGAACATGCACTGTGTAGCAAAAACACAAACACCGCAGTACGCTGTGTCACTGGGTGCTGCAGCTCGTTAATGGAAGATATCAGTTCCACCTGGTAGATGTGCATTGATTGAGGTTGAATTTAGTGTCACACAAATGAAACAAAAACACCACAGACACACTGAAGTCATTACTTGAGTGCTTGTTTTTTGAAACCTAAAGAAAACAACCCCCCCTGTGGAGAATACTGAGAGGATTCCCACATGACAGCCACCCAAACACATACACACACAACACAACACAGTATTTGAAACTAAAATCTTCCCATAAAGCCTTTCCAGATGTGCCCAAATCAGTTTCACTGCAATGATGCTGTTCCACTGTGATTCACTGTTAGGTTTAGATCTGTTAAGATCTGTTAATTGGCAAAACAAAACATAAAAACCTGCTGTTTATTTTCTCATTTGCAGAGTAAGCAAAGTGGAGTTGCCTTAGTGCAAATTGTGAGCATGAAGAGGTAGGCAGAAAGCCAACCAAAATATTTAAATAAAAAAATTAATTTATTTAAGACAATCAAGCATTTATTTGTTATTTTTTTAACATTTAATTTTTTTTTTTTTACACTGTAATATATTTGATACCCAGCACAACTGGTCCCTTATGTGCAAGAAAAACTGATCAGTGGATTTTTGGTACAAATTTTAACTATGACCATATTGTCATTGAAGCTTATGTGAAGAACAATTCAATAAAAAGTAAAACAAAAAAGTGGTATCTCAGAGGACATAAGGTTTCGCTTTTAATGTTTAGGTGAGACAATTTATTGATTTATTGCCCATTATATGGTGATCTAAGTGCTGTATTTTGGTGGATAATTATAAAATACTTTAGTTGTGTTTTATTGTGTTTTGTTTTGGCAGATTTATTTGTAGAGGATGGGAAAAGAGACAGAGTTTTGGTATTTATATCTATGTATTTCTGGTGTCCATTGCTTTGTGCATAAAAAGGACTGTCTTTGAGTCCATACTCTGTTAAGATGACATTGTAATTGATTTATAGGGCTATTTAGTTCATTATTTTGCTCCTTAAATTAACTGTTTGTTCTTTCTGCTTTGTTTTAAAGTACCACACCTTGAATTTCATAAATAACTGTGAATGTCTCTGAAGAACAGTCTACATAAAAATGAGTACTTTAAGAATAAAGACAACAGTTACTAGAAGTTCATATTTAAGCCTCATCCTCTAAATACTAGAGGTACATCTCCTTGAAACTGTAGTCATTAGTGATTATGTTCCACTTCAATGTTTCAGCTACCAGCTGTGGGATGTTACAAAGAGCCCGTCAGTTTTCAGATAACTTTAGATAAATGTTCTATGTTAGTGCTGGCACTGCCTACAAAGACCACAAATCATGGTTGTTTCCACTTCACAACAGAGCATTAAAGGAGTGATGATGAAACAACAGAGGGAATGTTTGCAGGGAATGTCTGAAAAATGAGAACCAAGGATACCGCTGTATCCTTTCTCTGTCCAGTCTCTGTCTTCAGTTGTTTTGACCTTTTGCCTCGCCTCAGTCAAACTTCTATACTTGCAGGGAAACACTCACTACAAAGCTCTTGCACTGTGGACAGGTGTGTCCCATCATAAACTCTGACTGTGAAAGACTGGATAATAATTCTGCCAAACAACTTTTCAGTTTTAAGTACTTCATCAGGTAAAATAGATAGGGACCATTTGGGACCTCATTCCACCATCAGGAAACCACAAACAAGAACAGTGCAAGTGGCTTTTGTACAGGGATGACAACGCCAGACGACCATCCTTGGAGGAACACTGTGGCCAAGAGGGAGCATAAGCCTGTATGACTGAGTTCAAATAGATGGGTGCAGACCCAATAGTCGCTCTGTAGGTGAGCATTAGTGACTTGAATTTGACAGCCATGGGTAGCCAGTGGAGGTCAGTAAGCAGTGGAATGACATTTGCCCTTTTAGACTGATCAAAGACCAGACGTGCTGCCATGTCTGTAGAATTTACACACAGCTGTCTTTTTAAAAACTGAACCAAGCAATCAGAAATAACTGGAATGAAAAGAGCAGAAAATGTATCCAACTACACGTTACAATCAGTCTGTCCTCTTACTGCTCTTAAAAATGGTGAGTTACTTCAGGCTAATGTCCCTGTCCTGTGATGCTGTAAACGTTCTCTTGCAACACATGCCCACAGATCCCAAACAGCTGGGTAAATCTTGCAGTCCTGGTGTCCTGGTGTCCTGGTGTCCTGGTGACAGCGGACGGGGGGCTGAGGGCTCAGTGTGGGCTCAGCAAGGTGCTCCGCCAGGGGGCAAAGGCCACCCGCCACTCCAGGAGCCATCGGTCAGACCAGAATTAAATCTCTGGCAGTCTCTGTTGCCACTTTGGTTTCCACTGTGGTATAAAAACCCATGGGATTCAGCTCTGTGCAGATGGCACATGTGTAATTTAACAGGTTGTGTCCATCTGAAACTTTTTTCTTACATTAAAGTAATTACTGGGTTTCGTATTTGTAGTCTTTCCTATTTTCCCCTCCCCCCTTTTGACCCAACTTGCAGTGCTAAAAGACACACAACTAATTATCTTAGAAGTAACACCTGATACTGAAAGCGGGAACTGACTATGGAGGGGGGGACAACAAAGGGAGGGCAAAGTAGATAAAACATACTAGTTAAGTAGTTACCCACACCTTAGTTCAGACCCCCACCGTCTTGGTATAGCTCAGGCTCGGCAGGCTGAACCAGCATGAGTCCTCACACTTCAACAGGTGTGGGAGGAAGAAAGAGGGAAAGGGAGTGAAAGATGAAAAGAAGGGAGAAAAAAGGAGTCTGAGCACCTGTTTAGGACTCCCATGCCTCCCTTTTGCAGGCCGGGGCTTGCACTGCCCTGCCCAAAACAACACATTCATGTCTCACTGCCTGCTCAGCTATGTGAAGCAGCACTGGGGTCAATTTTCAGGGGTTAAGGATAAACAGAAATGGGGGGAAAAAGTCAAGACGGACCAGTAATTATTGCCAGTAATTACTGATGGTTAAGGTAGTGAATCAAAATCAACTGCAGGTCCACAGAAATTCTCATTTTGCTACGGAGTAGCACATGCATACCTGAATGAATGGTGAAAGACAAATCATTTGTGCCCAAACTGCAGGTGTATCCATTACAAAAGAATTGATTGTTACTATTGTGGACTCCAGTATCCATCAGTTTCCATGTGACTGGATCTTACCTGGATCCTAAGTGAATATTCAGTCATGGTGTGAAACATTTTTAGGTATCACAAAAAATGATAATTACGTTTTTAATTCTTTTAATTCTTTTTAATTCTTTGTTTGCATTTTATTACTATGCCAATTCTCACACATAATTTATCTACCACTTGGTCTATATGCCAAATTAAATATTGCCAAGGATTTTTTTTTTTTTTTAAATGACACTGACATTATCAGGCTCAAATTTTAATACATTTTCAAACATTTGAAAAAAATGTCCCTGTCTTAAAATGGTAAACAGCAATAATGAAATCTGAACAAACTATAAAATAGTTGTTATTTAAATTTGCATTTACTGCTTAATATCATGGAGATGTATCTAACAATTGCTGCCGTTTAGGACACAATTTACACCATCATAACTGCTGATTAAAGAACCAGGCCTGACATACAGTTTACACTGGGATGACAAGGTCTACTAAATGGTACAAAACATTAATCTGATGCATCTTTGAAACCATGTTTTCAAGGCTGATTTACAGAAATTACCATGAAGAGCAGGTGCTGGTTTAACTATTTCAGAGTTATTCCAACATTATTCTCCACATCCACAACATTCATGGCCTGGTCATCTGATCTGACCACCACAGTTAAGCATATCAGAGGTCTGGAGGAGCCTTCTACCTCTCCTTAATGCCCCCACCTCAAATCTAACAACACACACTCACACAATAACAGCATGCCTACAGAGCTCACTGAGGCTCATTAACCTCCTGGTGGTGGTGGGGGGGTCAGGGGCATCAAAGTGGCAGGATCACTGCAGACTCACCCAGCAATCCTACCATGGGGGTCTGGAGCCGCAGCGTCTCACCCCCTAATGAGAGGCCATGACATGCACACATCCACACACAGTTTGACCCCTCAGGACCAGCTGGAAAAGAGAGTCTGACATGCCTGTCGCAGCTCTCCTCCCCCCTCACCTCCCTCCATTCCTCTCCCAAACTCCACACATTCCAGCTACAACACAGTGGCTTGCAGAAAATCACCACTGGCTCAGTTACATCTCACCTACCGAATTTACCTCAAGCCAGAGGGAGAACCTGGGGGATGGACAGAAAGATGGAAACAAAGAGAGTCTTTAAATTCAGGAGCACAGAATACAGTTTGATTTAGAGCCACAAATAACAATTATATCCACTGCCAATCTATCTGCCAATCATTTCCTCAATTAATCCAGTGATTAATCCAGTGGTCTGTAAAACATCAGAAAATGATAAATGTTGGTTTCCAGTTCTTACAACCCTTCTGTCTTTGTCTTCATGTGTTCATACACTATTGAGAATCTGGAACATGGAAATGTTTTGTTTTTTTTTTGCCTGAAAATGTCTTAAAGAATGACAGAACTTGATTTAAAATAGCTGCTTATTCATTTTCCATCAGTCAGTGGATCAACTTTTATTTTAAACTCTAGTTCAATGTCCACTATTTCCCTCAATTCGACCTTGACAATAGATTTTCAAATTCTGGAGAGCACCAGTTTTTCATACAGATGAGTCTCAGATCACTTTGCAGTTAATACAAATGTTTGCCGTTTACTTGACAAATCTGCAAGTGATCCTGTAAAGTGAAGTAGTTAATAGCAGAAATCAGAGCATAGTACACCTATCAATGACTGTAAGCTACAATGTGTTATTGAAAGTATTTTTCTTTCAGTGTTATTCAGGCCATAGATATGGACAGCGACAAAGAAGCGAACAGGAAGCTGGAAGTCCACTGACTTCTTGCAGTTAAAATGGGATTTATTTTAGTTCTTGTCTGAAATGAGAAGAGAAAAAAACACACCTTTCTGTCAGTCAGTGCAACTGATGGGAAGTGGCAAACTCAGAGGCATGTGGGATATAGGAGGGAAGGGGTGGGGGGTGGGGGGACATGGGGTGAGTCAGGACAGGAAAATGAAGGGGGGTGGGGGGGGGGGTTGGAATTGCTCTCTGCCAGAAAGGCAAGTGCAGCAGCAGCAGTGGGGTGAAGGCGGGGGTGCAGGGTCGAGGGAAGAGGCACCTTGCAACAGCTGGTCTCAATTATCCGTGGAGGGGCTGCTGAGCGTACAGGAGCATGTATGTATGTGAGTGTGTGTGTGTGTCAGGTTGAGGCATCGCAGGGGGAGGGCTGAGACCACTGGCGCCAGGAGGGGAGCAACAGGTCAGGGAGGATGAAGATTATAAAAATACTAGCAGGCAGTTGGCCTTGGTCCTGCACAGTTTGAGTGTGTGTAGTGGATATTCCTTGCCTGCCACAGTGCCACAGGATGTGGACGAGTGTGTGTGTGTGTGTGTGTGTGTGTGAGTGTGTGTGTGTGCCCACAGTGCATCAGGGCTGTGTGTTTCTGCTTACATCCTGTGAAATAACTTTCCTGGTTGAATAACAACAGCTCATCCCGCATGTTTATCAATCAGAGTTGTCTCAGTAGTTCAGATTATTTAAATATGTAACATTCAATTTGAAGCATAGTTAGGTCCCAGAATGTTAGTTTATTTATTTTTTTTAAAGATGTTTAGTGATTGATTTGAACTTTTGACAGTAAAATAATGAAACAAATGCAGAAATGAAATCCTTACTTTTCCCAGTAGAACAAGTTCACTTTCTGCTACAGAGCAAATCTTTGCTCTATTTGCATATAAATGACTTTGTGTTATGATAAGTGCGTGTCCTATATTCTTATCGTAATGGATATATTGAATCAAACAGTGATCAATTATTATTATTGGAGAGTTACTGGGCCACATAAATGTAAAGAGAAAGACAAGACAAAGCGCATCAGTACAAGTGGTTCAGCTGCTGCCTCAGTGCCTGAACCACAGCACTGAGACAGACGTAAAGTAGCTTGGGACAAATGAGTGTATGCTGCCCTCTGGTGTTCAAGTAGTCTTATTACGGGACACAACTGAGGAGGACGTGAAGGCAGAAAGTGTTCTCATCCTCTTCTGAGTATTCAAATATAATAAATAAATAAATGTATTTGTATTTTTTACAGTGTAGTATCGAAAATGTCGCTTAAGTAAAATCCCTGAATACTTCTTCCACCACTGGCCCTCTGAAAAGGGGAACTAGATCTTGATGATCCGTCTTATAAGGTCAAACCATCTGTACGCACGCGCCAGCAGCCCCTAAAATTAGAGCGCGCCCATATTCTCACTTCTACGGTAAAAGAATAGATAAGGCTTGGGCATGGAAAACTTTGATGCGCTGTTTGAGTCCCTCACCTTCCCGACACAGTAGCAGGGGGCAAATATCAAATGGGCATGCCAAACATAGCCCCACAGAAAACTACACGCCCGAGCCTCCTCTCTATAGTCTGATAAATTTGTTGTAACGTTGCTTCACGTGGCATTTTCAACGCGTTGTTTGTGTCACCACTCATTTTCAGGGAGTCGTACTTTAACTCTACCGTAAATATCAGAATACGGGTGACTTCATAAGGCGGAAATTCGACTGAAAGCTGCGTGTTAAGAAGTCAGACAGCGTGACTGACAATGTTACATCATTTTACTGTAAATTTCTCGGAACCAGGTTCACACTGCAGACTCCAACAACATAAGAGCTGGAATTAACTCAGCAGGTGAAGTGATTACAGTTGACTACGCCTCTATACAAGCGTGTATACAATGAATGGACGGATAAAAGCGTGTGGATATCAAGTTCTTGGCTAATAACAGGTAAATAATTGGGCGAGGGAGGGTTGAAGGCGTGTAGGGTAGGCCCTGTTGTTGCCCTGTTGAGTATATGATCTTTTAGACTATATGTTTTTATTATATTCTTGTAAGTCACCTAAATTTGTAACTGTGTTTTGAAAGTAAAGTGTCATACCCCCTCTAGTCGAAAAATGACTCAAACTTCATTACTGCCTTTAATGACCTGCTCTGTAATGATACCTTTCGTCTTTGAGAAATAAGACGTAATAATACATAACGTAATAATACATAAAATGATAGGTTGGCTATTATTTCTGATGAGGCTGCTGCTGTTTTGTTATTGTTACTGAGAGTTTCCTACATGGCAAGATCCCAGTTTACAGTCAGGAGATGATGATGTCAGCGTCTTCAGTGCAGCACATTGAAACTTTTGTTTACTTTGTAATGTAGATGACCCACTCACCTAAATCAGTCAAGGCATGTTCACCACCTGGTCCCTGGGCACAGACACAGACATTTGTGTTCGTGTCTTTGTATAGCTGTTTTGTCTTTGCTCTCTGACATTTAAATAAGATCTATTAACAGCCACCTCGTACAGTGGCTCTTTACCCGGTAGACCCATTCTGTAATCCATTCAGACTCCTCTTACAAAGCACTTTCAATGTACACAGTAAATTTGTCCAAAGTTTTGGTAATCTATAGAAGCATACTATGTTGAGTCACACTGTTTTCAGTCTCTGATGATTGCTCTTGTTACTGACTTGACTTAGACCAGAGATGAGTGTCCATGGCAAGGATGAGGAGGGTAGAGCAAAGTCTCTAGTATCCACCTGTCTGTCCCTGAAGAGTGATCATTCCATAGACATTCCTCTTGCCTTCAAGAATGAACCTGGAATATTCAACACAACGTAAGAGTTCTCCTTATTCTCTTATCCTTGTGGAATAAATCAAGTGATTAGCTGTGTGTGTGTGTGTGTGTGTGTGTGTGTGTTCTACAATTTTATGCCCAATGCAGAGTGTATATTTTTATATTATAAGCTATAAAGCTATAAAATGTTCCTTTCAGCAAAAAGAGTGGCAGATACACTCTTGGAATTGTTTGAGTTTGCATTATTTTTGATAGTTTCCAACTGTCCAACTATCTGATGTAAAATCTTAATAGTATTAAAACACACACACACACACACACACACACACACACACACACAAACAAGTGGAAGTAGCTGCTCTGTTTCTACATTGGGTTGATTCAATGCTCGTCTGTAAACTGAGTTTTAGATCAAATACAACTTACAAAACTGGACAGCACAGTTAGTTCTCATTTAGTGCAACTCATCTTACTGACACAAACATATTCATGTGAATTGAAGAGTGAAGTGATGCACACTCTTTCTCTTTTCATCATTTTTGATTCTCCAATGTTTCATCAGAGATGGCCTTAAGTAGGGGAAATCCTGCTGGAAATGCAATATTACATCAGTGTATGTTTTTAAGGAAATAACAATTGAACCTAACAGATTTGACAGCATTCTCCTCTATTGTACAACTTTCCCACTGTAGTTCAGGCATATGAATACATCATTAGTTAGTTTCAGGTTAGATCAAGGAAACCCGCCTTAAACCCTCCACAAACTGACGTATGATAGACATATTACTTCAGTTGCTTCACTGCATCTTATTTGTATTTATGGACACAATAACTGCTGTGATCATCTGATCCCATCTTTAGTAAGTGTGTAAAGTGTATAAATATGAATGAAATGAATACCCTCACATTATAAAAATACTGTTTTTACTGAGGACCACTACTGATAATTATGACATAGTGATTCTACAGTCTATATTTTGCTATTTGACAATATACCCAGCATTGTTAACAAAAATAATAACAAAATTTTGAATTAAATAGAAAAATGTCTTCATTTTCACAGACAGAGGAAAAGGACTAGTGATGTTATCGACGAGCAGCTGTCATGCTGTGTTTTGTGCCAGGAGGTCCTGAGGGATCCAGTCTCCACCAGCTGTGGACACTTCTTCTGCAGGAAATGCATTGAATCATGCTGGGAACCTTGTGATTCAGCAGGAGATTTCTCATGTCCCCAATGTGGTAAACGATCCAGAAAAAGTCCTGAACTGCAGACACCCAGTCAAACCATCACTGAGCCCTGTAAGTGTCTACTTTTACAGAACTGTTTGTGTTAGTCTAGTCACCTTTTTCATTTTTTCTTTTGTATAACATACAACATGTAAAGCACATTTAAAATGTTTCAGCATTTCAGAAAATACAAAACTTATTATCAAATGTATACATTTTATGTTGGCACTGAAATGACTGCCAGCACTTTATTACACCATTAACAGTATGTATAGGTTTAAATGCAGCTTATTTTGAACGTAGTATGGGAATTATACTGTAAATTTAGTTACAATGTAATGATTAGAAAATGGTAGGGCATGATGTTTGAAGAGCCAAGCACTCTGTGTTGTATGTTCTCCACAGTTATTGTTATCTGACGACAGCACGTTTGATTTTATGCCGCGTTAACTTGACATGGGAGTTGCTGCTGGCCTCACTTGCATATAACAGAAATTAGTAACTGTTAAGGTGTTGACACTGGCAGAATCTTTTTATCAAGAAGAACATTTAGTTGATACAGTTATCCTCACCATAGACAACCAAAGCAACTGATAAATTATTGTTAAATAATGAATGAAGTTAATAATTAATGAAGTACCAAACAAAGCCTCTAATCATTTGCCATCTAGTGTAGGTCACATGTGATAGCATAAATTACATTCCCTTTGCAGTACAGCAGTCTATTGTAGCTCTCTTACTTTTCCTCTGTATTTGGTAGTAGCTATTTTCTCTCAGAAATAATGCACTAGAGGACATGTCACTCTCTGGGGCAATGTTTTTATTACGGTTGACTTAGTTCAATTTCAGTGCAAGTAGAGATGGTGCAACTGCACAAAATGGTGAGCTGAGTGTGAAACTGTCATGGCAGGTGGTAACAGTACAGGCAACAAGGATCCAAATGCAGACACACAAGCAGGCAGTGAAGAACCTTTAATAGATTAAATGATAGGGACCAGGCTTATAGACAGGCAGATAGCAGACAGGCAGACAACAGGTAAATATACACAGGTAGAAGGAGTGGGAGTCCACTATGAACAGCACGACAGGAAACACATTAGCAGATGATCTGACAACTGAGAAAAAGGGCTGGTAAAGATCCCAGGGAGCAAATGAGGGAGATGAGGGACAGGTTCGTGGATGGGCGGGAAGTTTCAATGACTGGAAAATGAAAAACAGGTGAGCAGGTGGGTATGGAGATAGGGAGAAAGTTTGGGGACATCTGGTGGGAAGATGGAGAATGACAGGTGACAGCACTGGAGGGAAACAAAGCAGGAGGGTTAGCAGATTATTACAGAAACTTATAGCAATCAGTACTGACTTTACGCTTAAAGTTACAGCCAAACTGCTAATTCTTTTTAGGACATGCAGTATTTTTAATTTTTTTTCACTTGTTTCAGTGACTGGCAGTCTGCAAGAGGTTTTAGGTAATCATAGGAACAGTCTAAGAAAGAGATGTGAATTTGCAATAGAAGGAACTACTGAAGCAGGATCTCGAACCCACCTGAATAGGATCTACACTGAGCTCTACATCACTGAGGGACAATGCGAAGGAGTTAATATCCAACATGAGGTTTGGCAACTTGAGACAATATCCAAAATGGAGACCCTGCATGACACTCCAATCAAATGCCATGACATCTTTAAGGTCTTACCTGGCCAAAAGAGATTCATCAGAGTAGCTCTGACGAATGGCATTGCTGGCATCGGTAAAACCTTCTCTGTGCAGAAGTTTACTCTGGACTGGGCAGAGGGCTTAGAAAATCAAGATGTCAGCCTGGTGATTCTGCTCTCATTTCGGGAGCTGAACTTGATCAGAGAGAAGCAGTACAGTCTTCTCAGGCTACTTCACGATTTTGATCCGACACTACACATGGTCACAGCAGAAAAGCTTGCTGTTTGCAAGGTTTTGTTAATCTTTGACGGCCTGGATGAAAGCAGACTTTTGTTGGATTTCCAGAACAATGAGGTTGTGTCAGATGTCACACAGGTATCGTCAATCAACATGTTGTTTATAAATCTCATCAAGGGGAATCTACTTCCCTCAGCTCTCCTTTGGATAACTACAAGACCTGCAGCAGCCAATCAGATCCCGTCTTCATATGTTGACAGGGTAACAGAAGTACGAGGATTCACGGACACTCAGAAAGAGGAGTACTTCCGGAGGAGATTCACTGAGGAGTCAGTGTCAAGCAGAGTCATCTCCCACATCAAGGCATCCAGGAGCCTCTACATTATGTGTCACATCCCAGTTTTCTGTTGGATCACTGCTACAGTTCTGGAGCATATGATGACTACAAACCAAAAAGAGCTTCCCAAGACACTGACTGACATGTACTCACACTTTCTCTTGGTTCAGACCAAGAGGAAGAAACAGAAGTATAATAAGCAGCATGTCATGATCCAACAGGAGTCAATGCAGACTGACAGAGAAGTCCTTCTGAAGTTGGGGAGACTTGCATTTGAACATCTGGAAAAAGGGAACATCATGTTCTACCAAGAGGACTTGGAGCGATGTGGTCTTGATGTCAGAGAGGCCTTAGTTTTCTCAGGACTGTGCACAGAGATCTTCAAAAGAGAGCGTGTTCTCTTTCAGAAAACGATTTACTGCTTTGTTCATTTAAGCATTCAAGAGTTTCTTGCTGCTGTCTACATAGTTCACTGTTACTTGAACAAGAGTATAGAAGTACTGGTGACATTTCTTGGAGAAGACTGGGATACAAACAGCAGTGACCCAGGTCTGGATAGCTTCCTCAGCAGAGTTGTGGACAAATCTCTCAACAGTGGAAATGGCCACCTGGACCTCTTTGTTCGCTTCCTACATGGCCTGCTATTGGAGTCCAACCATCATCTCTTAGGAGGTCTACTGGGCTGGACAGCTAGCAGTCCAGAGAGCATCCAGAGAGTGATCAACAACCTGAAGAAGATGAATGCTTATGATATCTCTCCTGACAGAAGCATCAACATCTTCCACTGTTTGATGGAGATGAATGACCACTCAGTACATCAGGAGATCCAAGAGTATCTGCAGTCAGAGAACAGATCAGAGAAGAAACTCACTAAGACTCATTGCTCGGCTCTTGCCTACATGCTGCAGATGTCAGACAAGGTTCTAGATATGTTGGATCTGAAGAAGTACAACACGTCAGGTGATGGAAGACGGAGATTGCTCCCAGCTGTCAGAAACTGCAGAGATGCTCGGTTAGTCCAGATGTGAATATTAAAAATGTAAAGTTAATTTTATGTTATGCCATTTTTGTTACAGTACAGATAATTAGTTTCTCATATACTTGTTCATTATAAACATATCATTGTGTATAATACATAAGCTTATTAATTCCATTCTATCAATGATAAAGACTGTGAACTGCAATTGAAAGCTCTGAAAGGGCCAGTAAGTGGACCTTTGAGTAGACATTAGTTTGCCATTTGGGTAAAATTTGCAACTCTGTTCTCTTATGACATATATATATGTATGTGTGTGTGTGTGTGTGTGTGTGTATTTCTATTACTCAGTTGATTGTGTTTATACATACATACATTAAATATGTATTTGCAGACTCTCTGGCTGTGGACTCTCTGAGCAGCATTGTAAAGTTCTGTCCTCAGCTCTGATGTCAAACCCCTCTCATCTACGAGGGTTGGATCTGAGTGAAAATGACTATCTGCTGGATTCAGGAGTGAAGCTCCTGTCTGTGGGTTTGCAGAGTCCAAACTGCAGACTGGAGATACTAAGGTAGGGTGAATGATGGATTCTTAGCCTGTAACATCTTTGTGGGCCGGTAGCCAACACTGTGTGGACCACTACCAGTTGTGGTCTGATCATTGAATCACTGGATTAGAGCACAGCAACATTTAGCTACAGATTTAGACCCAAAGGAATCTGATTTAACAATGTGTTTTGTCTTTTTTGTATTTTTTTAGACTGAAAAACTGCAGTTTGTCAGAAAGTTGTTGTGATTCTCTGGCGTCAGCCCTGAAGTCCCCCTCGTCTCAACTGAGAGAGCTGGACCTAAGTAACAACAACTATCTGAAGGATTCAGGGGTGGAGATTCTCTCTGCTGGACTGGAGAGTCCTCACTGTAGACTGGAGACTCTGAGGTGAGACAGCATTTTCTTAACATCAGTGGGACAGCATAGAAGCATACATTCAATATATTTACATGCTAAAAATGTTTCTTTAAAATTCTATTAATTCTATCTTTTATTTTCAAAATTCAATAACTACATTTTTTATATTTTATCTAGATTAAGTTGCTGCAGACTGTCAGAGAGCTGCTGTGCACATCTGGCCTCAGCTATCAAGTCCAACCCGTCCCATATGAGAGAACTAGACCTAAGTAAGAACAAACTGAAAGATTTGGGAGTAAATCGACTTTGTGCTGCACTGGGGAATCCTCAATGCCAACTAAAGACTCTGAGGTGAGTTCACATGTAGATCAGATCTTTAACAAGAAAAAAATTTGTTCTTGCATGCATAAAGTTCTACTTTTTACAGGTTTTAACAGGCTCCCTAGGCTGTCACTCACTGTTATGTGGATCAGTGCAATGGAATTTATATTGTATTGTTTATTAATTTAAGTAGTAGCACAAGAGAAAAACTCTCTCTCTGTGTCTGCCTGAAAGTGTTTCTTGTCATCACATTGCTGATTCTGCATTTGAAATGCTCTTGTCATCACCTCTGACTGTCTGTCTACTTCAGAGTTTTAGAGGGTTTGAGAAATGTCGGATCAGGATCGGACAACCAGAGTACATCCTAAGTGTCTGAGGTGACATGCATGTGTTATTTTTCCAGACATCTACCCTTTGCAGGTTGTCAGAGATGGGTAGTTGATGGAGACTGCTTCTAGTACTATGCAGTCAAACTGTTTCCTGTCCCCTGCGACTTGTAATAGGGTGCGAGAGTGGCTGCTTACATTTGTCCTTGTCACAATCATCACAGCTTTTTGGTCTGGCATCATGGCAGGGAGTAAGTGTCTGTCTTTGCCCATTTATCTCTATAGAGCCTATGTGAAACAGCTTGACTGTATGAGGAAGAGCAATTCAATTCAGTTCAATTCAATTTTATTTCTATAGTGCCAAATCACAACAAAAGTCTTCTCAAGGCACTTTTCATATAGCACAGATCTAGACCATTCTCTTTAAAATATGGTATTTACAGAGAGAGACCCTAGGGAGACACTAGGTGCCAGTTGCAAGGAAAAACTTCCTTTTAAGAGGGAGAACCCTGGACTCAGGGTGGGCGGCCATCTGCCTTGACCGGAGCAAAGGATGCCTTTGGCAAGCTAAGCTCTGTAGGCACAGGTGAAGCCATGTAACCTTTCACACCTTGAGTTGCAGTCCCTAAGAATGCCAGAGTAAGGTGAGACAGCCATTTATATGGGCAATATGAGGGGAACTGAATGGGCCTGTCCTGGGTTTGTTTTCACTATAGTGTATCAGATTTAATTTTAGCCATACAATTACAGGCTCGATAGATGTGGACTGACAGAGAACTGCTGTACTGCTCTGGCCTCAACTCTCAAGTCCAACCCCTCCAGCCTGAGAGAGTTGGAACTGAGTAGTAATGACCTGCAGGATGCAGGAGTGAAGTTGCTGTGTACAGGACTGGAGAGTCCACACTGCAGACTGGAAGCTCTGAGGTCAGTCAGCATGTTTTCAGTTTGGCAATAACAAAACATGACAATAAAATTAATATTGCACTGACATTTTGATAACAACAGAGCCGATTTGCTATTGTGCTATTATGTAAAACTACATTGCTGTAAAATAACGGGGAACAAAAAGCATTATCCTCCTCACTCTCAAGTCACTGCTTAAACCAAGCAATAACATGTTATCATCATTATTCATTATATCACAATACTGTGCCACAGCCATCTGATAAACAATTTAGAAAAACTCACTTGGTAGTGGAGTAAAAAGTGCAGTATTTTCCCCACAAAATCAAAAGTAGTGGAGAAGAGACAAGCATAAAATAGGAATACTGGAAGTAATGTATCAAGTATCTCTATTTTTGTACAGCACTTAAAAATGTACATTGTTACTTTCCACCACTCCTGATGCCCAGGGTAGAGCTTTGTAAAACTTTTTTGTATGCGATGAAACAATTTAAATTCCTGTTTCATAACCAGGAAATGAGAGCAATTAACAGTTAATGGTGGTATTTTGAGGAGCTTTTTTTTTCTTAATTTAAGCCACAAAACCCTGCAGTGTCATGTTAAATAAAAACGGTAGCTGCTAAATATATGTGTTTGGTATCTTTGGAAGTCTTGAATAAAAATTTTTTATAATGTTTTATGAGTTTGAATAGTACTTTGTAGTGGTGAACTTGTGGCTACATGATTGAAGAGGTTATTTAGTACTGCTTTTTTCTTGTTGCATGAGGATATTTTGACTTCCTGTTTTGAACTTTTTTGTTTTATTTTTGTTTTTAAGCAGCATATTAACATAGTGTATTCTCTAACTAAATGTTTGATTCTTTGATTTAGATTGAGATCCTGCTGGTTGTCAGAGAGTTGCTGTGCTTCTCTGGCTTCAGCTTTGATGTCAAACCCCTCCAGTCTGAGAGAGCTTGACCTGGGTGAAAATGACCTACAGGATTCAGGAGTTGAGCAGCTGTCTCCTGGATTGAAGAGTCCACATTGTAGACTAGAGACTCTGAGGTAAGGTTCCTGTAACGAGATTAAAACCTTTTTAGAAGGAGGATATACTGTTGTGGTGGATTTTGCAGTTAAAAATGTTATTTAAGTGCGGTTGGTGCATGTAGCTGGTATCTCTGTTCTCTTACATCAATATATTTATTAATTTGGCGAAAACAGGAAAAAACTATTGACCAATATGCTTCACTGACACAGTAGTAATACCAAATGTGACATGAATGGGAAAGCCCCCCATAAAAGTCTTCTGATGTCTGCAGGTTGATGCGCTGTCGGCTCACAGATGAAGGCTGTACTTTTCTGGCATCAGCTTTTAAGTCCAATCCATCCTACCTGAAAGAGCTGGACCTGAGTAAAAACACCCTGCAGGAATCAGGAGCAAAGCTGCTGTCTGGTTTCCTGGAAAGTCCGCACTGTAGACTGGAGACTCTCAGGTTGGAAGCATGTTTGAGTCAGTCTACTAATTTCAGTAATGTTGTATAAAACAGAGTTGGTGGCAAACCACATATTCTGCAGCTGCATTCTGCAGTCAGAGGCTTAATGTGATAATGTGTTTGATTTAATCTGTAGCTGATTTTTGTTTATCCCTACAGAATGGAAGAAGTGTAAAACTGGAGTGTGTCCATCTGACAAAAATGCAACTTTTCACTGGCCATGACATGTTGCTGACTCTGAGCCTGCCACAGTCACCACGTCACTACAACACCGCAGCTGTGCCTTAACCCCAGTCAGAGATTTGTTGTGTTTGAATCAGTTTTTCCATGTATTTCCTCAGATGCCAGAAGACTATTTTGACTTTATACTGACTGCTCATATGTTTAGAGAAATTCTTTGTCACAGTTAACTGTTCTTCCTGTTTAAAAAGTACTTGTTTCAGTATGAAAAGCCTCTTTGTGCTTGCAGGAGGCATGGTTATTTCTGTGCTGTGGCAGAGGGACGTAACCGCATTGTTGTAAGTACACCTGTTCATTAGTTGGTGATAAAACATATTAATTGGTTTAAAATGTACTTTGAAATGTCTGTATATAGTCAGGTTATAGTTAATTTTTCTCAGTGCTTTTTTAGTTGACTTTTTGGGTGTATAGAATGCTGCCAGGTCTTCTCAGTTTGTTAAGAGAATAGTTTTGACATTTTAGGAAATAATGCTTCTGTGCATTATTGCTTGGGTGGAAAGTAGCAAGATAAGAATATCAATACCACTCTTGAGCCTCTATGTTATATATGAAGCTACAGTATTGGCTGGTTAGTTTAGCTTAGCACAAATACGGAAAT
The DNA here is from genome assembly GCF_001640805.2 of Lates calcarifer. Classification (NCBI taxonomy): domain Eukaryota; kingdom Metazoa; phylum Chordata; class Actinopteri; family Centropomidae; genus Lates; species Lates calcarifer. The sequence continues at coordinate 15,922,508 of NC_066838.1, read as the reverse complement.
AAGGAACAAAGGGAAACAGCTAGCCTGGACCTGCTCAGCAATAATTCCAGACATCCAGCAGAGAGTCCAGGAAGTTACTGCTCCCAGCCAAGAAATATGATACCTCCATAAAATAACAATTTGTTGTTGTTAAGATCACTTTTTGTACAGATTGAACAAATAAGATAATACATATTAAAGCAACAAAGAACTGATTTGCAATAGGGAGGCTTGGGCCTCTTTTATTCCCACTCTGCGTTGTGAATGCCTGTTCTCGCACTTTGGCAGTAACAATATCTGTTGCAGAGTGAAAAAGATTATATGTAGTTACTTAATATAACTGTTGTTTCAGTGCTTTTTAACTTATGTGTATAGATTTGTTTTAACAGACTTAATTTCCTGGTCTAATATATTTTGAATAAGTCAATCACAAGTTAGCAAGACAGAAAACCCTGTTCTTACCCACACACTGACCAATGTGCTGCAAAGTATATTTGTTTGATGTAAGTGATGGGGGGGCATTAATATTTAGTGCATGATGCTCTCAACACACTTACCTACACAAGGACACAACTGAGAGAAAGAGTTTTATTTTCAAGCTTTTTTAGCCCCTTTCCATAGGAATAACCTTTACAGGATCTCCCAAAACCCTTTGGTAGATTTCCCTTTACATTCTTTCAAAAATATTTCTCACAGTCAAACACAAGAAAACAACCAGCTATGAGGCAAGTTTGATGAGGTTTCATCATGTTAATGGAAATAGAGGAAAACATCTTAAATGGTATCCAAAACCCCGCTTAAGATGCTGCACATATCTGTAAGGTGGAGACAGCAATATGCAAGCTGTGCTACTTAGTATAGGAACAATAAATAACTAAATAACACACTCAAACCAAGAAACCCAGAGAAAAATAAATACATTCAAAGTAAGATCAAATCAAATTTCCCAATACTTCCACAATTAAAAATAAATGCTCACCTTAAGGTCAGAAACTGTGTTTGTTCATATAAAGTGACTTTTGACTGCAGATTTGAAATACCTCTATAGAAAGCTTGACAGTTTAAAAAAAAACCTTAGCTTATGTGGAAGATGAATAAAACAATGCCCTGAAACCCATTTGCTGTATATCCTGAAATATATCATGTGCATATTCTGTTTCAGAGTAAAATATTTTAACTGACCATGATTTATTGTTCATAATTCAAATGCTTGATAGGCTGTTGCTTAGCACATGGTATACAACAATTCAACTTAAAAATGGGACACCTGCAGTTCTAAATGAGTCTAAAATAAAAGCCTAATTAAAATGATCAAACAAAATCGATATGCGTATGATACTGAAGAATATTGAATCTCTCATTTTTCTAAAAACCCTGAGTTCAGTTCAGGCCCTCGACATTTTTGAAATGCTGAAATCATTTCTTTTTTGGTGTAAAAACCTTTCAGCTTTGCTGTGCTCATCAACACACTCACCTTGTAGAAAAATATAATATTCACTCAATGCTATGTCATCTACCAAATGTGTAACAGCGGGGTCTTTGCTCTCTTTCTCTTACTTAAAAAGCTGAGTTTTGGCTTTTTTCTGTCCATTCATTCTAATGCCATTTACTTCTCTAGGGCCGCCATCTTCGCCGTCCTCGCCTTCATTTTTGTTTGACCAGCTGGCTTTCAGAGGGGTCAGCTCAGGTGCAATTATGTCTCCATCCTGTGTGTGAATAAACACAGAAGACATCCATATTGATAAGGGCAGTGTAGCGTGTACAGAGTGTCATTACTGATGCAGGGGAACAACATTGCAATAACTCTGATATAATTCTTCCTTCCCAGCCCAATAATACATGTGGACTGGAGGAGGAATCTAACCACTAGATGCTAAATTCAACTATTGAAACACATCTTTAAATTTTTACCTCCTCTTTCAGGTTCTCTCTGTTTCTACGTCACAGTTTTCCTTAATGTATTAATTATTGGTTCATGCTTGTTGTGCAGCAGCTACAACAACAGGCTCACTCCAGCAACAATTTGCAAAAGACTCAGATTCTGAGATAGAAATGTAAATGAAGTGCTTCCATCTCAGCCTGCCATTTTATTACTTCACCTCACATAGCTTCACTAAGATATTTTTGGCTCTCCACTGTGATTTGCCATATGAGCTGAAAGACTGTGGCATTCTTTATAATGATAAACTTGTGTTACAACATCTTTAGCCCTCTCTACTCTGAGGAAGAGAGATTACAATACATTAATGAAATCTATAGTCATTTATTTGAATAATACATAGAAATCCACAAAGCAAATTTCCACAGTTTTGAAAAACATTGTTTAAACCAGCAATATGTGATTGTTTTTTTTTTTGGCCACTTGGGGGCAGTAGGGACAAGCTGTGAACACACTGACATATCACTATTTTAGTTAATATGGGAAACTTGTCAGTCACTTATTTACCCACCCAACAGTTACGGAGCACCATTCATTTGGAGTTGTGCGTCTATCTACTCAGTTAATTCAAGTCTAATATTGACTCCTTTCGCTTCTGAGGGCAATGTCTGTCTCTTTTAGCTGCTAAATGCTACACCAGCTGCTCGCTAACTCTGTCTGCAGTTTGGTGCTCAGTAGACTGTACAGTGGGAGTTTAAAGCCTTCTCTCTGCAAAAACAGCTGCCTGCTGCCTTGAGAATGAACCAGGACAGTTTAACAATAAGATGAACCTCACTCTGAAGCTCTGTAAAGTCAAGAGGAGTGTAGATTTAGATGATAATTTTCTGTTGGCTCGTCACTCTAACCGTTAAACCTTTCAGTTTGTTATTATAACAACATAATTTCTATCTGCTTTAAATCCGCTTGTGGCCACTATTAACCGTGCTCTCCAGTCTGCAGGAATTTGAATCATATGACTGCTGTGCTCTTGGTCTACGTGTGAATTTTTGAGGGTTTGATTGGACGCAGAATACAAACATTGTGACCTCACATAATTGTACAATTCTCGACACTGCAGCAGATAAATGTTACCTGAGGTTTTGAGAAGTTCTTGTTCATGCACCACTGGACAAAGTGCTTCTTGGCAGCATCCATACTCTTATCATCCGTCTTCTTACAGTAGACCCTGATCAGCTCCTCAGCAAATTGTTCTGGAAGAAGTTTTGACACCTGACGAGAATGACAGCAACAAAGAGTTTTTGTCGATTTAAACTTAAAATAGAGGCAGCACAAGGAACATACAACCAGGTAACTCACACAAGTAAAGATTACGATGTGAATTCAGCAATAGCTCTGACCTGGTTCTTGCGAATCTGGATGGCTGTAGTTGGGTCGTCCTTGCAATAGAAACGCACATTGTTGACAGGGTTCTTCTCCTTCATCCCATAGTCCATAACAATGACCTGAAAGAGAAGGGGAAGTTTTTAGATCTACAAGTGCAGTGGGCCACAAAAGGGAAGGCATTACCTTACAAATCAGATGATGATAACACTAAAATTCACAATAAACAAAAGGTAATTCTCTCTTCTGGAGCTATGAGTAAGTGTAGTTAATGTTTTGAAGTATTTAAAAGTTATTCGATTAAAAACTCACATTAACTACAAAGTCCTCTGGCTTCAGATTGACGTCATAGGCGCCACTCTGAGGGATGGTCTGAGCCAATTCTGCTTCCCAGTTGTGAATCATCTCCTTAGAGTTGTGTGAGAGAGAGGTGGAGGAGTCAAGATATGTAGAAGGATAAATAACATATATACAACCACAAAATGAGAAATCTCTCTGGCTGAAGTTCAGTTCAGTTTTGTTTAACTGTTAGTACTATTGTCATGGGCATCACACACCCTGGCAGTATATTATAGGTTGTTGACATTTTTGACAATTGCTAAATTGTCTAAGTAATTGAAATGCCCAATATTTGCTTATTCCAGCTTTTCAAACAAGAGGCTTGTCTTTGTTTTATACCTTAGTGAATTGCATTTCTTTGGGTTTAGTATTGCTGCTTGGACAAAACAAGCAACTGGGAAAACTGTAGGAAATGCAACAATCAAATACAGACACACACCTGAGTGGCATGCAGGGGTTTCTCTGCCTGGGTTTGGCCCAGACACTTGTAGAGGCGTCGACAGATGATGTTGCGCAGAATCTGCCTCGCTTCAGCCAGCTCCACGGAGGACGAGTGGAGGATTTGTTCAAACACATGATCTACATATGACAAGCAGAAGTTAGCAAATCATAATTCAACACAGACACAAAACACAGGAAGTGTAAATGCAAAAATAGTGCTATGAAAGTGGTTATTAGTGCATTAGTGAAGATTTTCAATGATGAAACTAACACCACACAGAGGTATCTACAGACCTGTCAACTTGCTGTAGGCCTCCATGTCATCTATGGCTGTAGAGAGAGTGAAGATCTTCCCTCCTGAGCCTTCAATCTGGATGTGCGGATCTGCTTTTAAAAAGGCCTCTGTGATCCTGGATAAACACACCTAACACATCAGCCCTTTTGAAAGCATTTCGCTGCATACAATACAGGAGAAATAATCACAAGGCAAAGTAAACAAGCTTTCAGAGGAAATAGCTACTCACATGGTCTCTATGATGTTTCCCACTTTGTGCTGATAGGCTCTTCTGTGGAGACAGTTCCTTGTGTGGAACATGTCGTACAGGTTGCCCACCTCCTGTGAAAATAATTAACTGTTTTAGTCACTAATGATTGCCGTTTTGAAAACTGATCAAAAAGCAGATGTAGCAAAATCAGCACCTTGTCCCGAGTACAGATGTGTTTCTGCCCGTCCACCTCACACACCCTGGCAAACTTCAGGAAGCGGCGATAATCGAAGTTATTCTGGATGCCCAGGTGGTAGCAGTCCCTAGGAATAGATAGAGTGCAGAGACAGGTCATTTAACTAAAAAGAAAAATATGAGTTTTTAATTTATGATTTAGGACAGTTATTAAATGAACTAAAAAAAATAAATGAGCCTCACCTGGCAAAGTAATCCCACTTATCCACATCAATGCCATTTCTCTTGTTAGCCACGATTTCGTAGAGGAAGGACTTGTCTTCTGGACGGCCTTTGTACTGCCACTGTGGAGAATCCCACCTTTGAATAAAGCTCCTGCAGTGGGAACACCCTAAATAATGCTGACTGACTTGATTTCACACAGGTAGAACTAGTAGTTACCTTCTGGCCTTGAGCTGCTTTAGTGTCCTGTGGTCCAGCAATCTGCTCCTTAATGAAGTCCAGGTCCTCAGGCAGCACCAGGCCGTGCTGCTTCATCACCGGCTTCAAGCCATTGTCATCAACCAGGTGGTCAAACATGGCTAAAGAGGCAATCTCATGCTGCAACGTACACAGACTCAATTATTAATGTGGGAATATGCGTGGTCACAATTTGAAAATGAAAGCAAAATAACTCATTACTCAAACAGAAATAGCTTATCTCAGCTAAAACATGACAGAATAAAATGTGAATGCTTGTCTTATCTGTCACGTTTGCTGGACGGCAGGTCTGTGGTCATAACTTACATAATGACTGTGTGTTTAATAGTTCTTATCAGTGATGCTTATCATTCTGAACACTACAACCACTACCTTAGCTGTCATGATTACAAGTCAAGTGATGTCAACTGCTCTGCATGGTAGCCTTGTTTTACAAAAATTATAACTGCCAATAAAAAGCTTTAGCAATAAACACTGTTTATTGCTGTAAGTACCATATGGTAGAGCAGGTTTTATATAACTTTAAATGGAAATATGAAAGCAGGGCAAACTGTGCCCTTATTTTGATGAAGTCTTTCGGTTGCAGTGGACGACATTATATGGCAGATAAAAGCACTCGAGCTTTAACCATCCCCACAGTGGGTGACTACAAGAGAGCACAAGGTGTTTCTCAGTTACACTTCAAAAATAGCGAGTCCAAAGGCCGTCTACTTTTTCCAGACAGTAGCTGTAACAGATTGTTCCCATTTTTCCTCCATACACCACCATATGATATGTTGCTGAAGTAGTCAGTGCCTTATTTCAAGAACGCTAGAATGGGGAAGTTAAATAGTGAGATCTTTGGGTAAACAAACTGAACTGAGATTATCCTTTGCTGTACTACGACTCGATATATTCGTCTGGGATAGGGTGTGGTATTTGCGGATCCTTGGCTGCCAAATAATTTTCTGAAGAAACATGAAGTTGCAGCAAAACAGAAAATGGGGGAAATCAAACAACCAGAAGACTAGAGGTAGTGGACACTGCAATATGCTGCTGAGAAAACGTGGATTCAGATAATCAGCCTCTGCAACTAATGACTCAGAAGAAAGGAACTAATGCCTGTACAAGGTCTAATCCATAGAGTATTTTTTATTTTGGCTTGCTGATTACACAGCACTGTAGTTCACTGGCTCTCTTTGTGGCTTTTAACGAATGTGTTGTCTTAACAGGGTGATGTGCTGAACTGTACGTGACCTTGTGTGTCTCCTTAACTCCCTTGTTGATTTTGTTTGACACTTACAGCATATGGCAAAGGACAAGAGAAGTATATTTCAGTTTCTCACCTTCCAGGTAACTCCCGGACGTGCTCTGGGGATGAACATCCCATCGAACATATGGGAAAATGGCCCATGTCCTGACAGGAAGTAGCACATATAAAAATTGATTTTGTTGTGTGTGTGTGCGCATCTGTTTGTGTAAACTTCAGACTAATCTGCTTGTGTTCTGTTCTCAAATGGAAAACAGAAGATAACAAAATTCACTTTCCTTTTCACTCACACACACATCCAGTGACTAAAAGGTTAAAACCTGGAACATGTCAGGATCTGTGTGTGACTCACCCAGGTCATGGCAGAGCCCAGCGATCTGCACACAAAGGATGTCTCTGCGAGAGATTAGGAGTTCTGGCTGCCTCTCATTCAGAGCTTGTACGAGTCGTCCAGCCAGGTAACCCACCCTGTTCCAACGAAAACACGACAACACATGACAAATACATAATAACTGAATAACTTGGTAACAATATATCCATCAGACAGTCTTTTTGGTTGCTTCTTTCCTTGCAAAGAATTTATTCAAACATCTGCTGATCGACCATCCTGCAAGGATGAACATGGTCATTTGAAGTGTCGCAGCTTTTCACCATTTCATCATTTCTCAGCATCACATTGCCAGCAGTCTTTTTTCTGGTACTGAGATGTACTCAGGCCGTTGCTCCTAAAGTTGTGCAACTATGGTATTCTGAAATCCAAATATATTTCCCAATCAAATTATTATTGAGAGAAAAGAAGTTGTATTTTGTATCGGTGAGTCACCTTTTATTATACTTGTGTTTGTCACTTTTATGACTTCATTTTTGTCATCAGCAATTGATGTCATGATTTGAGTTTTACTATGGTTTTACTGCTTTATATGTGTACTGAACAGCAAAGCAACGTTGGCTCATGATGCCCTTGTGATAAAGCCTAATCAATAAACAGCATGTCTGACCGAGGACATACCCGATGCAGTGCTCAAAGCGGTTGTGGGATGCGCCAGGAAAAACAAAGTAGGTCCCTCCAAGCTGCTTGATGTTTCGTAGCCTCTGGAACTGAGGTGTGTCTATGATTTTGATGAGAAGTGGGTGTAACTCCACATGCCCGTGGATGGGATCATTAAACACCTGGCAGAAAACAGTCACAGTCACAACGGTTATGAAAACACAAAAAAGACCTGCTTCGCTATTCTTAGTCATAGCAGAGGTGTGCCAATATGCAGTCTCTCTTTTAATATTTGCGTGGCAGGGTGGTTTGGACATATTTTCATGCATAACGCCTGAACAGAGGCATATACATATAATAACACACTTTACAAACAAAAAATACAAAGGTCTGTGCAACATAAAAATAAAATGCAGAATAAAACCAAGCAAAGTAGTCAGACATAAGTAGGTGTGACACTGGATAAAACAGGAGGGATTATCTACAATCTGGGAATGCTGTATAGTCAAGGTGTAATTTGAAAAGTGATTTAAAAGAGCAGATCTCCTGCAGGTCATTAAGGTGTCTCTGAACCGTGACATAAAAGCTAAATCACTGTGATTCACACTTGCTTGCTGTTTATCCTACAAACCCTGTTATGTCTTCCATATCTCTACAGCCTTGAAAGAGCAGCACTGTGATGCAGTTGTTACCTTGCTTGGCTCAGCTTCTATCTGCCACAGCTTCCTGAGGCTGTGTAGGATCTGCAGACGGTCACCGAGGTACCTGGACAGAGTGAAATAAAAGAACATGGAGAGAAACAGCAGAGGAAGAAGAAAAGTGGTGTGAAACATCAAAGTAACCCACATGGGATCTTGCCATCCTTTGACACCATTGTTAGAGCTTTAGGGGGAACTGGTTTGGGTCACATGTATTCCTACCCACAAGACAATTTTTTTTAGAAATCCCACATCAAGGACACACTTACTCTATGCCAATCTTCTCCAGCTCAGCATCCCCGAGATACCTCAGCCCGACTCCAGTTATTTTTTGTGCTGGATAATAGAGCAAACATGTCAGTTTTGATGTTAGCTCATGTCACAGCATCTAGTTAGCGTTAAATATAAGCAGCTCCCAGTTAACTAGCAATATTCAGACCAACAGTGAGATGCTGACTCGTAAATTTAAGCGGTCAAACCAGAACACAAACCTCTAAACTTATTTTCCCAAGCTCCAAGACCTTCTCGTCGTAGGTACTGACACGTTTCCTCCACTCCCCATCGCATGTAGTCCGAGTCCTGCAGCCGGACCATTGACACTCTCTTCTCCGGCGTTTTGAAGCCGGTGCTCGAAACCGCCTCTAACGGTCGTTTTCGATTCTCCATGTCGACAAACGGGCGGTTGTTCGGGTCGGTCAGAAAAGCAGAAACCTGCACAATTAAACACGGCAACGTTTCCCCACGCCGACTGCAACAACAGCTGATCGGGTAACCCCTGCGCAGAAGACACCCAGGCTGCCTGGCGGTGAAAAATACCCGGGTTTTGGTTATTCACTGGGTGCGTCAGGTTAAACCGAAACACAAAAGCCATCCGTTCCGGTTGCTCTTTTCAAAATAAGAGTCTATTGAAACCTAATTCGAAATGTGGCGACTCTTACCAGAATAAAACAAGGGCCCATGTCTCTCAAACTGATAAAGGTATAATTTTGGACTCAAGTGAGAGATAAAACTAAAAATCCCTCTTTTTTTAGTCTTACTCACAAACTGTGCCTCTAAATTGAAGAGACCTCCGCAGGTCTCTTAAATTGTATAAAATAATAATAATATATGAAACAGTAGAGTCAGGAAAAGAGTAATTTTCATCTATCATTTGCATTTGAACACCTAATAAAATGTTATACAACAATTTTGGTTGAGATACCTATTTTTGCTATGTTGGAATGGACAGTTAACAAAATGTTTGTGTGACAAATAATTGCCATTTTATTATAGCTGCTGCTTAACTACAATTGATCAGCTTTGGTGAATGCAAACCAGGAGAGTGACTTTACTTTTTCTTTGACTACAGTTTTCAAGTATATGTACTTTACTTGTGTATTTCCATTTAATTAATTGCATTTCATTTAGTATTAATTTTTGCGTATTTAAAATACAAATTATAATCAACACATAAATTCTGGTGTATTATTATAGTTAAGATAAAATGTTATTAATTCTTAGGGGAAATTCACAAACTACCCTGCAATAGCCTGTAGAAGTCATGTTAAATTTCACCATCTGCAACATTAATGATCATAATACAATCATATAGATTATGCTTTTTTAAGCACTTTTAATTTTGGTTATGCGGATGATTTTTTGTACTTTTATTTGCTTGCCTTTGACTTTTAATAGAGTTTTACACTGTGGTGCTGCTAGACCTGACAATGTATTTACGATTTTATTTCACAAGTAAAACACCTTTTTCCGGTTTATTATTTGAAACCTGTCGGTAGCTTGATGACGGTTTAAATTTACGTTGACAGGCGGAGGGCGGAGCCAGATTTAGTGGAGCGAAAAAAGCCGAATGGTTGACACCGACATCGATATGGGATATGCTGTGGCAGCGTCTTTGGAAGTGTGTATTCCTGTCTGTGGATAATAAGTATAGTTGTATGATTTAAAAACACACGCGGTCAAGAAGGAAGACCTGCGCTCAACTGGACAATTGACGGGACACAAACTCTGCAGCTCCGGTAAACCGGGCGGTAAGTAAACCTCCACTCAGTCCTCCACTTTTACACCCAGCACAAACAGCAAAAGACGGTTCACTATTACTGAAGAATGTTACATACCGCTATTAAACCTTTCTGAGACACTGTCAGTTTGTTGTTTTCACAGGTGACCCACAAAATAAACATACAGCTACTGTTTTATCACTATTTTAGTAAATGTTCAGTTGCTTGTTGAGCCTCTCTGTGTATTTATGCTATGTCAATATATTCTAAAGTCTGTTTAATTTCTATAAAAATTTACTTTTTGGGTCTTCATACATCTGAGGTCTGAAAGAAAAAGAAACTTTGTGAACACAAAATAAAGGTACAAAAAATACTGTGGCTCAAGGTAAGAAAAAAATAATATATTACAGTACTTAACAGGATATGTAGTAGATGTTATAAATAATTGGTAAACTGTGCTGTATGTATTGTATCATAAAAATTAAATTTCAGTTATCTTTATAGTTGAACAGTGTCTCTATTCCTGTGCCACAGCAAAAGTGTATGATTCCCTCTGGTGTTTATTGAGTTTAACTGCACAAAGACAGCAAGGAGAAAATAACCTTTATTTCAAAGAGCAGGTACAATCTTATCAAACTGTCTCAATAGGAAGAAGTTGAAAAGGGTTCCCATTACAGTCCCATAACAAACCAAAAATATTATGAATTTTCACACCATGAGCTAAATATGATACCCAAACTTTGCCTTAACCATATTCATGCAGGTCGTTACATTGAAGAAAGAAACATACAAGTTGACCTATATAGTGACATATAATGTAATCGCAATAGTAATAAATGATTGAGTCAAAATTATTTGTCTTATTTCATTTAGCTGAAAGTATAGAAATTCAAAGCAAAATTACATGATAAAATGTCACCAATAAAACTGATTCAAAAACAAACTAAAAAAAGGAAAGTGACTAAGTAACAATAAATGTTGTAAATGAACAAAGATATAGTAAATTAACCACAGCCACCAAAACAACCTCTGATCAAAAATCATTCAAAGTCAAAGTAATGTCTAATCAGATTTCCATGTTAACTCACACAATTAACAATAAAAGCAAATACAACTAAATATTTAAAAATCCCAAAAACCACAAGTTAAAAACTTAAACTGACGGCCTAATGAAACAAAGCCCTGGAACATGCTGTGTCATGAAGACATGTTTTTAGCACGCACATGGTGTAAAAAAGAGTGATTCAGTTTAAAATGTGACATATACAGCTGCAGATGGAGACAGTAGTCTAAAACAAAGCTGAAGATGTATACATATAAATATGTGTATAATATTGGGCAGCACTTGAGAAAGTCTGAGTACAGGACCTTAATATGTAACAACCCACTCTCATTTATACTCTCATCTCATTTTTAATCATTATCAATCATATAGAACCAATGCAAGAACCAGAGAGTATTTGCTTTTTTTCAGTTTGGAGCTACATCTTCCACATCTTCCACATTTTCCACATCTTCCACATTTTCCACATCTTACACATTTTCATCAGGGTTTCCCTCCTGTATGTAAATAAAGACAACACAGACAAACACATCAGTGCAAGAGCAGTACAGAGTGTATCTAGAAGCAGGACAATAGACTGTGCTGGAGCTGATCACAGTTTTCTTTGTCTTACGTGATTGTAAATTGACTTGGTTTTAAGAAGTATTTATAGGTTATTTTTTCCCTGTTTTCTTATGCCTATAGACCAACTAATTAGTTGATAAATCAAGAAACTTATCAGCATATTAACAGATGTTGAAAATAATCACCGCTCATGTTCTCATCCTAATGCTCATAACTTAATAAAGTCTATCACTAAAAGAACTTCCAGCTTGAGGGCTTCACATAGCACATGTACTATATTTAACAGAGTCGATCTGAATGTTACCTCAAGTACTTGAAAGGGATGGGTTTCACACCACTGGACAAAGTGCCTCTTGGCAGCTGCCAGATTCCTGTCTTCATTCTTCAAGTAAACCCTGATGATGTGCTCAGAAAAGTTCTGTGGGAGCAGCCTGGACACCTGACAAGAATAACATCAGCATACAATTTAGAATAAAGATGTAGCAGAGGCTTTCTTATGAAAAAATACACACAAGGAAAAAATAACTGAGACAAAAAAAAAGGTTAAAATGTCATTGTTTTAGTTCTGACCTGCTCTCTGGAGATGGGGATTGCTCTGTCAGGTGCATACTTGTTGTAGAAATTCACATTACCAATGGGGTCATTCTCTCTATTGCCATAATCTACAGTAGTGACCTAAAAGAGAAGTGTGAGAGATAAGCTTGTTTTTGCAAGTAAATTATGCCACAATGAAGCTGGAAACATCTTCCAGATCTAAAATGGTGAAGTGGAGGTAGACTAAAAACTTACAACAATTTCAAAGTCCTCTGGTTCAAACTCATCATCCTGAGCATTCTCCTCTGGGACGACTTGAGCTAATTCCTCTTTCCACTGGTGAATGTCATCCTGAGGGAGGGAGGACAAAGGGTGAAAAGTGAGAGGGACAACAAATGGAGATATGGATATTAGATATACGTCCACACCAAGCTGTTAAATTTAAAAATGCATTTCTTTTTCTTGCGTTTGACTCTGTGTTCACACTAAAACAGCAGTTTTTCAATGACAGGATGAGTAGAAGGTTTAACTTGGGATTGGAGTATTCAGTTTTATTGTATACACACCACAGTCAGATGTCAGCATGTCAAGCAGATGTTTAATGCAATACAGGCACACAAAGACATTAGTGCATACCTCGGTGGGTCTCTCATTCCCAGTGTCAGGTCGGCCCAAATACTTGTAGAAGTTTCGATCTATGATCCTCTGAAGAATCCTCCTTGCCTCTTCCAGCTCTGGGTGTTCTCCAGCTCTGATGAGAATTTGCCTCACATTTCTAGCCTGCTCATGGCTGGAAATGTATATTTGTGAAGGAGGAGTGAGTATTAGGTCAAACACTCGATCTACAGGAAAAAACAGAAACAGAGTGGAAGACAAGTCAGTTGGAGCAAACCAAGACAAGGTGACAAGTTCATTCAGCGTTTCACAAATAAATAATTCATATTGTAACTAAGAGGCATAACTCACAAACAATATAACTGATGATTTGCTAAACCAAATAAGCATCTATTTATAACTTAGTAACTGTAACCAGACAGTGAAAGATGTACATAGGTAGAGTTTGGGTGGTGTCTTGTTATGTGGCCCTTACAAAGCCAAAAACACAAGTAAAAATGTATTAAATGAATGGATTAAACCGTGTGTTTGTCTGCTTCAACATAAGCTGCAATCATTAGCATGTTTACCATCAAGACTAGCAGTGACCTTACTGACCTTACTGTTTTACTTCTTATGCTAAGGAGCATTTTGCTGAGTAACTATGCTGATTTGTGGTTTCAGGTTATGTGTTTTTTGTGTTAATTTGCTCAGTTGTTTACAACAACACCTGCTGTGTAATATTTCCCAAGTGTGTTGCTAGAAAAATAATAAGATAATAACTAGGCAATAGGTTTTATTTGAATTAATTTTCAACTCTTGTCCCTTGTTGGATTTTTATATTTACATTGTTCATAAATCCACAATAATAATAATGGTGATGCTGTGAACCTAAATAGTATTCCTGAAATACAAGATGATCCCCACTTTTTAAACATAATCTCTAGAAAAAATATCATCCGACCAGTACAGTGTATCAGTAGTTACCACAGATAGTGTGTGCTTAACAGACTGATTAGTCATCATCCTAAAGCCTTTGCTATTGTGATGTTAACTGAAAACATTCTGTTGAAAATATAAAAAGTAGAGAGCTGAAGTCATCATGTCATGTCTTAGTTACCCTCTGTTCCACTAGCTCCTGCAGTCTCTCATTCAGCATTTATTTGATTAGTTGTACTAAAAAAATGAGGAACGTGCCTGGAGTTTACTTTGCATATTCTAAGACTAATTCTAGTGCAGCAGTTGATATCATAAGCACCAATGCTCTCTTCTTAAGTAATTATTATTATTATTATTATTTTGTTTTAATCCCTGTGTAAAACAGAAAACTCCACTCCAAAACTGCACTCTGTCCTCTCTGTCCTATTGTCATTTCAGACATGTCTGAGCTCGGATTCCACTGGCTCGCTCATGGTCACTTCTGTTCCGTAACATTTAGCCAAGGAGCCAGCAATGTCAGACTGAGAAAATGTAAAATTTTTCAATATAATATGTGAGAACTAACAGGAATAAGGGAGTTTGTTATTCACATGTCCTCTTCTTGGATTATAGTGAGGATGCTGACTTCTTAGAACTGTGTAGAAGAGAGCCCATTAAGATTTGTCTCATTCATCATTGTTCATATGATTCATCCTTGTGTTTGTTTAAGTTCATGAAGAAAAAATATGGTTTATGTTCATTGTTAGTTAGCTCTGGTGTGACTGCTAAAATTTACAAATGAAGCTGGATTTATGGTCAACACAAGGGGTTAACAGGAGTTCCACCATATATATCTATGGTGTAGCAGGACAGAAAATAGTGTTTTTTCTGCTGCAGGATAATGACTGTTAGAGGCTGAACATACAGTACTTTTAACATGACACAGATGGTTTTTGTATCCTGCCCGCTGCTTCCTGTGTCTTCAGTTCTTCAAACACAAGCTAACAGCACACAGTGGTATCTGCTGACCTGTCAGCTTGGTGTAGGCCTCCATGTCATCAATGGCAGTGGAGAGATTATACATGTTCCCCTCTGAACCTTCAATCTGGATGTGTTTATCTGCTTTCAAGAAGGCATCTGCGATCCTGGATAAACACAACCAACATATTATCACTTTTAAGAATATTTTGCTGCATATCATACAAACGAGTAAACATGAAGCACTGGTAATGAGATACATCAGATAGAAGAGTACCAACAGAGGAGAGGTAGGTACATACATGTGCTCTATGATCTTGTTCACAGGGTGCTGGTAGGCTTTTCTGTAGAGACAGCTCCTTGCATGGAACATATCATACAGATTGTGCACCTCCTGTTGAGACCATTGCCCACAGGTTAACCACAACTAATCAGATACATAAATTGCTGTTTAAAATCTGATTAAAAAAAAAAAAAAGGATAAATGACATTGTCACTACCTTGTCTCTGGAGCAGATTTGCTTCAACCCACCCGCCTCACACACTCTGGCAAACAGGAAGAAGCGTTGATGGTCAAAGTTGTTTCGGATGCCCAGGTGGTGGCAGTCCCTGAGAAGAGAGAGTGAGGAAATGAGCTTATTACATTGAACTCATCAAATCACACCAGAGAATGCTGCATATAATTGTCATAATATTTGTTATGGGGAAATAATACATAGTTCTTCATTCCTCTACATCAAAAGTGAATTATGCTACAGTAGCTTTTCAACAAACTCCACCTGGCAAAGTAGTCAAACTTGTCCACATCAATGCCATTTCTTTTGTTGGCCACGATTTCATAGAGGAAGGACTTGTCCTGTCCTCGACCTTCATATGGCCACTGTGGAGATGACAGATGACAATAGTGGCATTAAACATTAGCTGCTGTAGCACTGATGATACTGAATGATTTGACCAGTTCACACAAGATTGATCAATACCTCCTCTCCTTGAGCTTCATTAGGGCCCAGAGATCCTCCAATCATCTCCTTGATGAAGTTCAGGTCCTGAGGCAGCACCAGTTGATGTTCCTCCATCACCGGCCTCAGGTTATTATCGTTCACGAGGTGATCAAATATCTCCACAGAAGCTTGTTCATGCTACAAGATACACAGACCCATTACAGTAATATATCAGTATGAGGATGTACATGATCACATTTTCTGTGAAAGTGAAAGCACAATGGCTTCCTACCTATTCCAAAACATGACAGGATACACAGAATATGATTTCTTATCTCTGATCTTATTTCTCTGTTGTTTTCCAGGTGACAGGTCTGTGGCCATAACTTACGTAATGACCCAGTGTCTTGTAGTGCATATGGCCTGCTTCTCCCTGCAGCCCCTAAACCAGATATTGAACCTTTTCACCTCTTGTCACTCTTCCCATATTGTACATACTCAATGACCTGCAGGATGTTGGTGTGTGCGTTAACTGGCTGCACACTTCCACCATAAAACCAAGTTACATGGACATGGAAATTTGCGCAAACACTAGCTTAAGTACCAGAGAGCCTGTTTCTAATATGAATAACACAGTTACGTGTATTGCAATGTGCTGTACATGTTCTAAGGTTTGGAGTTTAAATGATATTGTTAACATTTATTACAGCAATAAGAATTAATGTCAGGATAACTTCCATTTCCATTTCTGCATGACATGTCATTTTTTGATATTTACAGTTTTTCTCAATTACTAAAACATTTCTTGAAATTATGCTTTTATTTCCCAAAACTCACATTTCACAAATATTCACAAATTCAAACTGCACAACAATTCTAGAAACTTCCTGCTTCCAGGACAAAACAAAACTCTCTACTCAAAACTTGTACTCAAGTGTGAGATCAAATCAAAACACCACTGGAAAAACTGGCAATGAGTAATGTTGCTTATGGTGCCTTACAAAAAACTCTTTACATGATGAACATTTGTACATCTCTATTCCTCAATATACAGTGAAGTATACATGTAATAAAATTAAATTAATAAAATAAAAGGTGAATACAGAAAAAAAAAAATTCTGCCACAGTATCCCGTCTCTGGTCTGGGTCATGCCAAAGAATTTCATGCACATTACAGGCATTACAGGGAAAAACACCTTTGCACCCTTGCATGTCTTATCCACCATGGGTGTGTTTTTTTATGGTAAATGGTGTTGTTTGTTTCTGGCCCAAACCGTTTGGGTGTTTTATGAACAGAGAGAGAGCGCCAGATAATATGGAGATGAATAGAGCAGCTCCTCTTGATGATCAGAGGCTGCTATGGGAAAAAAAAAAAACGTGAATCCTACAGTCACACTATTGCTCTTCAAATCTTTATTAATATTATTATTAATAATACTATTTTTTAAAAATCTATAACCATCCACTGCTGGACTTGAACCAGCAACCTTGGGATCAAGAGACAGCTGCTCTACCGGCTGCCCCACTGAAGACTGCAGGGTAGTGTGTGGTGCTAAGATCAATTGTAGTGGTAGTGAAATTGCAAAATTTCAATAACACTATAAACAGCACAATTGCAAAAAGCGTAAAATGTTCATAATGCTCTCTGTTATTATTTCTTTTCTCTGAAAGAGACATTGGGTTGGTAGGCATCCGCGTTACTGATCCCGCCACAAGTCCATAGTGCAAAGCTTGGTAGTAAGAGCAATTGTAGTGATAGTAAAATTGCAAAATAGCCACATTGCTGTAAATAGCAAAATAGCATAAAAGCATAAACAGTTGAACAAAGTTGAATAAGCAAAACAGTAAAAAGCTTAAAAAGTGAAACATTTTTATAGCAGAATAGTTTCTACGGGAGAAACTGCAGTGAAATTTCAATGTCTGAAGCAGGGATTGAACCGGGAACCATGGGATTGGGAAAGCACCCATAGGGTCCCATTCATTTTTTTATTCATAAAAAAATCACATAATCACATAATCACATAAAATCATACAAGCTTGTATACAAGCAGGAATTTCCTGAATGAGCTGAACATTTTGATACCTGAATGATTTTAATAGCACAAAGTATGCGGGACTAGTTAGATGCCAAAAAACATATGGAAGAATAAGTTTAAGTGGCCAAAAGTTTACGGAAATAGAAGAACAATGCTGATCATTCACACTAATGATGGTTATATAGTGACAATTTGAACAATAAATAAGTCTGCACCGAATCGCTCTAATGATCACTTGGACAACTAAACACTGACTTGTTCATGTCTTTGCTAATTAGCTAAAATTGGTATCCTATTATTGCCTCTTTAATGAAGCTCCTGGCTGTGTTTTTGTTCTTCAAATCTTTATTCTTATTCTTCCACATGTTTTTTGGCATCTAACTAGTCCTGCATACTTTGTGCTATTAAAACCAACCAAAGTCCCTGGTTTGATTCCCGCTTCAGACACTGAAATTTCACTGCACTTTCTGCTGTAGAAACCATTCTGCTATGAAATTTTTTCTGTTCTTTTTTCTGTTTTCCTTATTCAACTTTTTGCAACTGTTTATGTTTTTATGCTATTTTGCTATTTACAACAATTCAGCAATTTTGCTATTGTACTATCACTACGATTGCTTTTACTGCCAGGACTTACACTGTGGACTTCAGGGGCGAGATCGGTGATGTGGATGCCTTCTAACTAAAGATCTCGTGTTCAAGCCCTGACCCAGACAAATATCAAAAACCCTCCTGAGAAAAGCAATGATAACAGTTATGATAATAATAATAGATATTGTTATGAATATGTTGTGCATTTTGCTATTTATACAATTGTACTATACTATTTTGCAATTTTACTACCACTACAATTCATTGTAGCACCACACAGTACCCTGTGGTCTCCCATGGCGCAATGGATAGAGCAGTTGCCTATGAATTGTGAGATTGCTGGTTTGACTCCAGCAGTGGACAGGTGGTTATAGCATTTTAAAAAAAATAGTATTACTAATATGAATAAAGATTTGAAGAGCAATAGTGTGGATGCATTCACACACATTTTCTGCAGAAAATGCAAATTATCTACTTGGTTCTTACCCTCCAGTTTTCACCTGGACGTGCTTTAGGAATGAACATTCCATCAAATAGGTGGGAAAAGGGCCCATGTCCTAAATATGGAGAAATAAATATATAATCATTTAATCATGATCATGTGTAAACTGTAAAATGAACCAGTTGTGATTCTTTTTTATCAGACATGTTTTATTTGAAACAGACCAGTGGGACAGACAGGCCTGATTAGTTAGCATGAAATGCTTGTGAAACCTTGATAAAAATCCTGTGTAAAACTAATATTACTCGTCAAACCATGGTAATATTTTATATTACTCCCACTAGGGATGTACTAGAACTTGTTCTTTGGCAGAAAAAAAATACTGTTATGGAAACAAAGACTTATTCTAGCCAAAATTTTCTGCTAGAGTACAGGAAGGTAAGTCAACTCAGTGTATCCACTGCATTGCCTTTTAGAGGGTCACACCTGGTCAAACTGGGGTCCTATGCAAAACTTAGCCATGTTTAAAATATTGTATGTTCAGCCTGTCTTGTTATACCATAAACATTAAACTTTGTCATGACATCTCCTGCTGTAGTACCCTGCTCTGATCAGTTATTGGTTACATGTCAGTCATAGCAGCAATGTGTGCAATAGCATAGACGACAGATCTGAGACCTCCTCTGTCTCCTGTCCTCTCCTCTCAGACTCCCTCAGCTGATTTGACTTGGCGTGTGTGGGCATAGCTGGCGATGGAGTGGGGGTCTGACACTATGGCACACATGACTGTAATTAATTGTACGTAATTGTGCCACATGTGCATAAAATGAGGCCCAGCGCGTGTGTTCAGCGATTAGGAACTGACAGCCGTGGCCTTATATTTAAGAGCACATACAGAGAGATCATTACTGGTGGTTTACAAGGTATGCACTTCACTGTTGGTACCAAATATGCATTCTTCATAACAGTAATTGTAAACAAAAAACAGATGTCAACACTACAGATATTTTGCTGTGGATATAATTTACAGTTCTGCCCTGTTTAAATAATGGAATGTAAATTATTGCTTTTTACAGTGTTGTCTACAAACAAGAGCAATGCAAGGAGAAACCTTCTGAAAATGTTTGGCTTGCCCTTCTCCTTGAAGACTGGTTTTACTCCCTGTTTTCAAGTGTGGCTGTTTGGAGCAGCTATAAACACTTTGACATAGTCTGACAACCTGTCATATGAGTGAGCCACTTTTGAGTATACCCTGAACCTTCCACTTAACCATTCTTCCTCTCGATTAAATTTAACATGTGCTGCAGATATTTTACATTAAAGGTCTCCCAGTAACTCAAATGACATATTCTTTTCTAGTTAGACATTTAATCTGAAAAGTCTGCAGGAACTGCTGAGTTTTAATTGGCAGTAACTCAACACTGAAATTAGAACAGTGTTAGTGTTATTAAAACATTAGTGTTGTTAAGAAGAGAAATGTATATTGTGCATTGCCATGTGAACATATGGACTGCTGCACACACTGTTTTAATTTTCTGCCTTCATTAGGTACCAGCCTTTGATTGTTAATGTCTGCTTTTATTTGATAGTTTGTGGATAGTTTCACATCCAATTCCTATCTTATTTACACCCAGCAATCACCTTTAATAACATATTACATGTAATAATGGACAGTTGTATATCACTCACCCAGGTCATGGCAAAGTCCTGCAATTTTCACACAAAGGACGTCTCTGTCAGTGATGTCGAGTTCAGGCTGCCTTGTTCTCAGAGCTTGTGCAAACTCTCCTGCCAGATATGCTACCCTGTACCATCACACAGTGTGTTATTATTATTTTAACCATAGACCATATACAGTTCTCTAAATTTATCTTATTTCATTCTTATTTTATTCTGTTTATATTTTGTATATTTAGCTAAGACTACTGTGCATAAGAGTTTACTGTGCATTTTTTATACTATTAAGAGTCTGTCTGTCTCTATAAGCTGCTGGAAACTTAATTTCCCTGAGGGAGTCATCCCAAGGAATCAATAAAGTATAGTCTAAGTCTATTATACCTCTATAACATGGACTGTGATTTCTTTCAGACACATAGCTGTGTCTATCTGAAAACATATAGACATACCCAATCGAGTGCTCAAAGCGGTTGTGGGATGCTCCAGGATAAACATAGTAGGCCCCTCCGAGCTGCTTGATGTTTCGTAGCCTCTGGAACTGAGGTGTGTCTATGATTCTGACGAGAAGTGGATGTAACTCCACATGACCGTGGATGGGATCATTAAACACCTGGCAGAGGACAACAGAACAAAAAATATATTCACCCAATTCAATTATTATCCCAAAGAGTTATAGTAAAAGAGCTCCATTTATCTTGAGAGTTTAGTGAACTAGTCTTTCTATTCTTTCATCCTGCAATCTTTTGTCATTTTTTCCAGCCGTCCATGTTTCTTTTGCTTTTGCTTTGACAATTGATTCAACAGAGTAAATATTCACAATCCTGTGTGTGTATCCCTTGTGTGGTTGAGAAGGTCCATTCACTGACACTTCACACACACACATCTCACACACTTCCTTGTTTTTTATTCTAGTATTGACTAGTCTTTTGGTTCATCTCTTTTGCTGTAGATTGACAATTGATTCAACAAAATAGAGAATAAACATGCGCAATCTTGATAGTGTATTTGTGAAGGATCATTCACTGACCCTTGCATCTCACACAGTCCCTTGTTTATTTTTCACCTTTCCCCTGTTTAGTCTTTCTTATCTCTCTAGCACACTCGCCCTGGAGGTCAAAACACAATGAGAATTCAGAAAACCCCTTAATTAGTTGTTTTCTGAATTGTGTGATTTTTGATTAGATACATTTTATATTACCTTGTCTTGGATGGCGCTGTGTAGAATTATAAGATGGTCACCAAGTTGCAAAAAAACAAAACAAACAAAAACACAAGTACAATTAGTTCAAAATATAGTCAGATGGCTGTTGTAGCTCCAAATTAGTTCTAGGAATTTGCTTTTGCACATACAACTTTATATCCATAACAGTCTAGACATTATAACCTAATTCAGCCAGAGGAATTTGCCCATTTCCACCTGTCATGATTCATGTCTGAATTATCTTGTTTGTCCCTCTAGACCTGCCCTCCTTACTCATATTATCCCGGTCTGACCTATTCTTTTTGCCCTTCATCTTCTGCCACTCTCAGTTTGCCCACCAGATGTTCCTGGATGTTCTTCCTATCTCCATATCTGTCTGCTCACCTGTTTTTAATTTTCAGTCACCTGACAAGCCCTGTCTACTCGCATATCTGTTCCCAGTTTCCTCATTACCCCAGCCAGCGTTTAAGCCGATCATTGCCACCAGCTGTTTGTTGAATTGAATTCTTATTTTCCTGTGTTTTCCCATGTGCCTTCTACCCATGTGTGGTACCTATTGTCTTTGGCTTTCTCTCTGCTTGTCCACCCACCTGTCTTTAAGCATGATTGTTCAGTTTGTTTATGAAAAGTTTCTTAACTGCACCAACCTGCTTCTCTGTGCTCTTGCTCTACAGTCCCTTCTGCCTGTGTTGAGAGGAAAAGAGGAAACAGTTAATAGCAGTCCTGTAATTTACCTAATTATCCCCCTGTGTAAATATACCTCCTTGTTTCACACCAGTTATCAGATTGTCTCATCACCAAGCTCTCCAGACCTTTGTTTTACCAACCTGCCTGCCTCTAGTTCCTGATTACCACTCATTTGTTAGCCTTTGTCTTGTTCTTCGAGTAAAGATTCTTTACCTGCCATCACCAATTCTGTTGTGCTTTTGGGTCCTGAGTTTCTCAAACCTGGCGATGGTGTTGTTCAATACAGCTGACCAGGGCAGACCTGCACATAAGACACAGTGTCTGAATATTACTGCTCTAGACCACACATATCAGACTGGTCACTGCACTCATCAATAGATAAATCAACAAATAAGAGAAATATTTGAAAACATTAGTTCAGAAAACAAATTAAACAATTTTGATAGAAAGTAAATACCTAATATCCTTCTTAGTTTTTATCTTGACCACCAACCCTGTCTCCCACAAAATAAATTTGCATTGCCTAATTTGTTCAGGAGGAAATGTAATTGTCACCTAAATTAAGTTCACTGGCAGTGTTTTGTTCCAGCACAAAGTGTAACATTCTTATACTTCATGAAAAGTAATGTAAAAAAGGTTGGGGTGGATGTTTGCATGTAAAAAGTAAACTCCTCTCACATACACACTGACCTTTGCTGTACATCACAACACCTTCTCTCTCCCAACTTGTCACATATGGACACTTAATCAGGACCCCCTGCCATAACGTAATACACTGGGTATTCCTATAGCATCATTTTTTAATGTGCAGTGTACATTACAGTGTGAATGAAGAGCAACATCTGTTAAAACCAGCTCTGTCGTCAAGAGGTTGTTGGGATGGATGGTTGGCATACAAAACACACAACTCACACCAGAGACTGAGGTTTGCATCCAGAGTCCGTCTGTGGGATTAGGTTTGGGCAGCAAAAGCGCTTTGGTTAAGGTTAGGGAAAGACTGTATTTTTGGTCAAGCATAAATAATCATGTTGTGTCTTAAGAACAAGTGAAGTTATTGCTGTATTAAACCAGACCATGCTCTTACCTTAACCATAACCAAATGTGGTGAGTGCTTAAACATAGTCACTATAAATTGCTTTCATCAAATGATTTTAGAATAGCTGGTAAGCTGTATCTCTTAAAGGAGATGAGTTAGACACTAGGACTGGGATTTTAATTCTATGTCATAGTTAACACTAGTCCACTGGAAAATAGGCTTTTAATTAGAGAAGATTTTTTTGTATCAGTTAAAATTGAAAAGTAAACACAGTGTGACTTTCCAAATAGTATAGTTTTGTACAGTATTTTCTAGTTTTTGACTGACAAGCTTCTGCTAAACGAGTCCTGATTTCTTACAACAGGGCTTAAAGTTCTTCTGTGTGGCAGATGTCAAGCCATTTTTAAAGATATCATCATTAGTATTTTATTAACTTTTGTCTCCAAAACTGAAAGTCTCAATTGTCAGAGTAAAAAATGCATAGAAAATGCCACTTTGAAATGAATATGAAAGGAAAAAAATTCAAAGACCGAAGAAGACTCTTAAACCACTGTGGTGAGAGTTTCCTAAAAAATATTGATAATTTGACCCTTTTATTATGTATTGGGACTGATTCAAGTTCAGCTGGCCGCATCAAGTCAAACTAAGCAACAAGCAAACTACCTTATGAAATGACACAAAATATTAATTTACAATCTATTTTTCACAGTGAAAAGACTAAAACTAAATAAAAAGTCACCTTTGAAAATAAGACCTATGACAAAATGTATGGTGAAAGACAAGTATTGACATGTTTTAATGCAATGCCTTATTCAACAACCTGCTTATATCTATGGAATCACACACTGTAGCTCCTGATTATTAACAGTTTCCTCCACCACCCAAAATATTTTTTGTCAACAAGATGATGCAGCGACTTGACCTGTTGCACTATTGTTCATAAGAAACAACTTTCAAAGTTATGTCTGTGTCAGTAATATTATCTGATGTCATTATTTCATTGTGGGTACTTACTGTTATGTCCAGCGCAGGTTTCATTCACTGATTTCTGGCACCTGTATGTTGGCTAACCTTTAAATTCCCTCTCAAGCCCCACCCATATTAACCTCACAGACAGCATCAGCCACTGTCTTCTGTTTCCTTGTTACATATTTGTTTATTTTAATTGCAGAGTCCGCCACTTTCAGTTTTGTTTAACTCCTCAATGTCTGTCTCCTTTCTTTATTTGTGTTAGTGGTACACTGTTTTTTTTGTTTGTTTGTTTTTTTTTTTTTGCCTTTATTTTCAGAGGACAGTGAGAGAGACAGGAAACAGGGAGAGAGAGCGGGGAAATGACATGCAGTAAAGGTCCGGCCGGATTGGGGTCCGGAGTCTGCCTGCTTAGACCACTAGGGTCCACATGGTACGTGCCCTAACCATTTGGCTATGAGGCGCGCCCCCCCCCCCAGTGGTACATTGTTATAACACAGTGGCTATGGGCTGCTCTGTTTCTCCCTCCTGCTGAATATAAAGTGAGGTTTCCAGTGCTCTCCTTGGTTAAGTCACTGTAGCTCTTGATTATTAACTTTCCTCCATCGCCCCAAAATCTTTCTCTGTCAGTTATGTCCAGCGCTGCTCTCATCCCCTGATTCGCTGTACCCAGGATAAATTAGATCTGGAGCAGTTTTGTTTTCACCCTGCTTATACAGATTATAATCCTATGATTGTTTTAGTGGTACGTGGTGCTAATGGCAGCAGTGCTTTAACACTGCCACATTAGATATGGAACAGATTTGATTTTCCCCCTAATGAAATGTATTACATTTTTCGTCAGTGAACAATAATGAATAACAACTACCAAAACGTTTTGCTCCAGTTACCAAAAATTTTATGTTGTGTAACTCATCTGTGTTGCTTTCTTTGAGCCAGTGTCATAACATATTGCTCTCCTTGGTTAATTAGTCTATCAGCACACCTCAGAAGATGTTTAGGCCTTAAAAGAAGTTGAGTTTAATACAAGTTCAGTTTTTGAGCCTGTCATATTCTGTGTTGTATTTTGTCCAGCATTAGTAGTTTGGGTAGTTTTTAGTCCTACATTTGTGATTATGGTGCCATTGAAAGAAAATGCTCAGCACTTTCAGAAGACTTCCTACCTTCCTGCTGACTTGGTTTGGTGAGGTGTTCTCTCTCATGAAGAGCTCAAGCTTGAAAATATGAAAAATAGATTTTTTTGTATTGAAGTTGTGACACTGTGATAATAAGAGTACTGTGTTCCAAATTGTTGGTACAACTACTTATTGTTCTGATATCTTGCATTTGGCTCGTGATCATTGTCTTGTGGGACAGAACTGGTGTTTGGCCATATTGTGTGGGGTCCTTAGAAACAGTTGAAAGAGAAGCCAGACAAGACTCTAACCTCTTAGACTCTGTGTATGAACTGGTAAAGCAAAACTTTGGGGAAGCCTATGACAAAGTACCAAGTACTAGTGCTGTTACCACTTCCAAAGGCTGCTTTTAGGCTGAACACAGTAGACCATATGCAGCTGATTGTCAGGTTGGTGACTGTGACTACATGGTTAAGACCTTAGATCAGAAACATAAAGCATGTTTGTCATGTGAATATATTCAAACCCTATTGTGAAAGGAACCAGGAACCAGAGGAGAAGGACTCTGATGTTGTTGTTAATCAAAACATTCCTCATGGTATGCTGTGAAATAAAATTTAAAAAATTGAAAATCCTGGCCAACTTTAATGTCCACCTTTCTTATCTGGATTCCACTGAGTACTTTGATAGCACTGAAGTGAGCAACAAACATATTTTTTCTGATGTACCCACATTCAGAAACGTCCTTCAGTGTGACACTGATGCAGGTGATGCTGCTCTTGTTAAACAACATTCTTTAAGGGCATTAAGAAGTAGACTACATGCTACAGCATGACATTGCTGAACCTAGTGTTAGCTCATGGAGCTCCCTGTGCCTGCTTGTTGATAGTTCTGTCCCATCTGACAAAGTAGAGGCCATTACAAACTTTGGCGTTCAGGTTATTTGCTTTGAGCAACAGCTTTTTTTTAAGGGTAGTAGCATGTTGTTATAGGAATATGTATTGCAACTGACCTGCTTAGTCCAAAGGTCCTTTTTATTTGGGCAGATAAATCTCAACTTGCATTTGAGAACCTGAAAGCATTGCCAGCTAGTGCTATCATTCTTGTTGCCCGAATTTAACAGGCCCTTCAAGCAAGCCATTGATGTAAGTGATGCTGTTCTACTACTAATGTAATTATAACATTCATGTCAGTATAGCTTAAGCAAAAATATTCATTGATGACCTATTTTTGAACACAATGAAAATGAGACTAAAACTCAATAACAAGTAACATTTGAAAACAATAATGTGAAAGACAGATACAACTGTGGAATCACACACTGTAGCTCCTGATTATTAACAGTTTCCTCCACCACCTTAAATATTTCTTATTCAGCAGATGATATAACCACTTCTTTTACACTACTGTTAATAGGAAACATCTCGCAACATGTCAGTAATATTATGTAATGTTCTTATTTCATTTTGTTTACTTACTGTGACGTCCAGAGCTGCTCTCTCCCTCTGATTTCTAGCACCTGTATGACACCTGTGTGTTGGCTGACCTTCAATAATCTTCTCAGGTCCTGCCTATGTTTACATTGCCCTGCAGTGCGCCACAAGCTACCCATGATGCTGTTGGCAAGAGTTTTGTTTTTCCCCTTTCGTTTTCTGATGGGGAAACCAGTTATCCCCTAAGGGAAAACCTAAGGGAAAAACAAAATTACTAATCAGTGCTTTTTAACACAGTGGATATGGGCTGCTCTGTTGCTCCCTCCTGTTGAGTATAAAGTGTTTTTGTGCTGCTGAACTAAAGTTTCCAGTGCTCTCTTTAGTTAGGGAATGTAACAGCACACCTCAGGTGATTAAGCCTTAATTAAAGTTTGGTTTGATAAAAGGCTCCATTGTTGTATTCTGTGTGACAGTAGTCTGATGGGTAGTTTGTTGTCCTGCATTTGGGATTATGGTCCTATAGCACCATTATGGTTCAATGTCAAAGAAGTGACAAAGAAATTACTCAGACTTTGCAGTTTTTCGAAACCTTCCTAGCAAATGACCTGTGAGGGTTCAGTGAGGTGTTCCCTCTCATGAAGAGCTCAAACTTGAATCTTTGAAGAGTCTGTTTCAAGGGAAGCAGTGAATGCAGCAAATTTTTGGAAACTATAATGCAGATTTCCAATGCTCTCTTGTTTAGTTAGGGAGTATACCAACACACCCTGTAAGATGTTTAAGCTTTAATAAAAGTTGTTTGATTTGCTCGTAGATCACTCCCATGGTTGCAAGAGCATCTGTCATTGTCTCCTAATAATAACAATAGTACCATTAAACAACCCCCGTCAGCGTGCAGTCATCTGATATTTGTATTTCATTGTACCCTGCCGACTGCAAACACAAAAATTTCTCTCACACACACAAACACACCCATCACAGTTCTTCTCTTTCACTAAGCAAACAGAACAACTTTCTGCCACACAATACTGTGTGCATTGTGTGCATCACATTCACATCACAGAATTTAAGAAATAATATTGTGGTAAACTGTTGTCTACATTGTCTGAAAAAAAAATTACTCACAGTAACTGCCAGCCAGCCCTCTGAGCTAAATATGCAGCTGCAGTTCAGTTGTGTGTGCTGATGGCAAGATAAAGCGAGATAAGAAACTTTAACCATATGTAGAGTTGTGCCATCAACATCATTACTTGTAATGAAGTATTTTCACATTGTTACTGTCACATCACCTGAAAATCAGACAACTGCGCTTTGCTGTTTTGGGGTCAGCATTTCACAGTGACTGTCACAGCTTACGTCACAGTGTAGACTTTTTGTCTACAGCACATGTGTCAAATTCAGGGCCCGCGGGCCAGATGTGGCCCGCCACGTCATTTTATGTGGCCCGCGAGTGTTTAATTGGTCTTAAAAATCTGTGTTAAAATAGGTCTATGCTGCTTTAAGGCGTGCGTTGACCATAAGCTACATTTCCCTCAATGCATGGCGATTGTGTTACCCGCAAAGTGATGGCATCCCGCCACTAGATCATAGTGTATCATGTATATGCATCATGCGACAAGTGAAATTGAAATTGAAATATCCACAAATGATCCCAAAATGTCCAGGAAGAGAAAGGTTGATGCAGATAGAAGGCAGTTTCAAGAAAGATGGGAAGGTGAATTTATTACATACTTAATGTATAGCAATGTATTTGTTGTTTACAGGTTTATGTGTTTAGGCAGACAAATGTTTACTCCTGCAAGGCTGTGTGCAGCCATTTGTTTTTGTAAAATTTGTCGCACATGTTCTTAGCAGCTCACTATTGTTGACTGTACGTTATTCTGACCCCCTCAACTGTGACAAAACAATTTTGAACAACGTTTATGTCATCTATAATGCATACCATTTGTAACTTGAATAAGTAATAAATACAGAAAGTTATTTAGCAATATGTTACGAAGTAGTTACCTTTATTTTACATTATATTTGGTTACATTTAGTTACATTTATTCTGTCTTACAGTTACATCTGGCCCTTTGAGGGCAACCATTATGCTGATGTGGCCCTCAGTGAAAATGAGTTTGACACCCCTGGTCTACAGGTTTATTATTACTGGTGACAGAGATAATAAAGTAGGATGACATATTGTAATTTCTGAATGTAATTACCTTAAAGTCAGAAAACACACTTACTGGATTGATCCTGTTGATGATGAACTGTTCCTGGCTCATTAGATTTGTATTTGAGAGTGTACAGTTGATGACTGAATTTTACTTAAACAGAAAACAAATTTGAAACACCTAGTTGGCCTGAGGACTGGTGATCTGTACAGGGTGTACGCTGCCTCTCACCCAATGTCAAAGCTGGGACAGGCTCCAGCCCCCCCACGACCCTTAACGGATAAGCGGTGTAGATAATGGATGGATAGTTGATAGTCCTACAGAAACAAAAGTTATAAGCTGATATTGATATTAGCTGTATTTATGATGACAACATCAACAACACTCACAGTTTACATTTTATCTTATGCAGCTCTTTAGCATAATATTTTGGCAATTTAAGTATTTGTTAATTATACAGTTTTATGTGCAACATTAATTTCAAATAACTGCTTAGTAACACTTTTAATATTACCTGTGTGTGTTTGTGGGAGGGGGTACAGTCCATTTAAAGTTCTGATAGCTTGTGGGAAAAACCTGTTCAGTGGCCTGGTGGGCAATGTGTTTTTCCTCTCTAGGTGTGGCAGAGTTAGGTGGAGTGTGGTGGAGAAAGCATCCTCTGAGGACCTTTTGGTTTTATATGCAAACTGTAGGACATCAAGATTTGCAGGGAGCAAATCTATTTGCATACATGTAGACTTCTCTGAGAACTTTACATGCACCATTTTCTGTTTCCTTGTCCCATATTTGCAATAATTTTAGTTTTACAATAGCAACAGTGATTCACCTCTGCCATAGTAGACAGAACTCTTTTGTTTTTCCCCTGTGGCTAAGGATAAAATTTGCATACATGCAGATGTATCTGAGAACTTTACATGCAAGCTCAGCAATGAAAATCAAGCCTTCCTTTTTGGTGGCAGCCACAAACAAACAACCCTGTGTGTATGCAGTGTATGCAACCATTTTGTCAACAAAACAACCTATTTTTCAGAATGAAAACAAGCCTAAAACTAAGTAGTCACATTTGAAACTTAGAACTATGATGAAAAGTCTTACATTTCTCCACTAAATAACAACTACCAAAAAGTTTTCTACCAGTTGCAACTTTCAATTGCACTTTCAGAGACCTTCCCAGCAAATTATGACTTATTAGGGTTTGGTGAGGTGTTCTCTTGTCATGAAGCGCTCAAACTTGAACAGATGAAAAATACAAATTTTGGTCAACGAATAACAAATAAATAATGATGTGAAAGACAGATGAATGAACATGTTTTAATGAAGTCTTATTCAACAACCTGCATACATCTGTAGAATCACAGACGGTAGGTCCTGATTATTAACAGTTTCCTCCACCACCTAAAATACTTTTTGTTCAGAGGATGATGTAGCCACCTGACCTGTTACACAATAAGAAACAGCATTCAAAATGATGTTTCTGTCAATAATGATATCCGATGTCTTTATTTGATTGTAGGCACTTACTGTTGTATCCAACACTGCTCTCACCCCCTGATTTCTGGCACTTGTGTAGCACCCTTGCTAACCTATAAAGTCCCTCTCAAGCCCCATCCATGTTCACGTTTCAGGTACAATCAGCAGCAATGATGTCAGTCACCATTTCCTGTTTCCTTGTTCCATATTTGCTTATCTTGCAATAATTTTAGTTTTGCAATAGCAACAGTGATTCACCTCTGCCATAGTAGACAGAACTGTTTTGTTTTTCCCCTGTGGCTAAGGATAAAATTTGCATACATGCAGATGTATCTGAGAACTTTATATGCAAGCTCAGCAATGAAAATCAAGCCTTCCTTTTTGGTGGCAGCCACAAGAAAACTACCCAACATACATTGGGTAGTTTTGACAATGAAAACTGTGAAACAAAATATTAAGACAGATGAATGGAAATGTTTTAATGCAAAGTCTTATTCAGCAGCCTATATACAACTGTGGAATCACACACTGTAGCTCCTGATTATTAAGTTTCCTCCACCACCTTAAATATTTCTTATTCAGCAGATGATGTAACCACTTCTTTTACAGTACTGTTAATAGGAAACACCTTGAAACGTTATGTTTTTGTCAGTAATATTATGCAATGTTCTTATTTTATTTTGAGTACTTACTGTGACGTCCAGAGCTGCTCTCTCCCTCTGATTGTTTGATTATCTGATTATGTGCTGCTGAACTAAAGTTTCCAGTGCTCTCTTGGTTAGTTAGGGAGTGTAACAGCACACCTCAGTTGTTTAGGCTTTAATTAAAGTTAGGCTTTATAAAAGGCTCTATTTGTTGTATTCTGTGTGACAGTAGTCTGATGGGTAGTTTGTTGTCCTGCATTTGGGATTATGGTCCTATAGCACCATTATGGTTCAATGTCAAAGAAGTGACAAAGAAATTACTCAGACTTTGCAGTTTTCGAAACCTTCCTAGCAAATGACTTGTGAGGGTTCAGTGAGGTGTTCCCTCTCATGAAGAGCTCAAACTTGAATCTTTGAAGAGTCTGTTTCAAGGGAAGCAGTGAATGTAGCATTGTAATTTCTGAATGTAATTACCTTAAAGTCGGAAAACACACTTACTGGATTGATCCTGTTGATGATGAACTGTTCCTGGCCCATTAGATTTGTATTTGAGAGTGTACAGTTGATGACTGAATTTTACTTAAACAGAAAACAAATTTGAAACACCTAGTTGGCCTGAGGACTGGTGATCTGTACAGGGTGTACGCTGCCTCTCACCCAATGTCAAAGCTGGGACAGGCTCCAGCCCCCCCACGACCCTTAACGGATAAGCGGTGTAGATAATGGATGGATAGTTGGCCGTAGTTCCTACAGAAACAAAAGTATTGATATGTTATTATTGTATTATTGAGATGATATTAGCTGTATTTATGATGACAACATCAACAACACTCACAGTTAGACATTTTACTCTTTAGCATAATATTTCAGCAATTTAAGCAATAATAATTTTCAGGGCACCTTTAAAAGTGTCCATGGTCTGTGGTGCCCTCTGGTGGTCTGGGAGGGCATTCCATAGGTGGGGAGCAGCCGAGCAGAAAGCCTTCAGGACTGACTATAACACACTGTCTGCAATAATTAATGTGTAATAATGTTTACACACTTTAATGTTAACTCACTATGGTATAAGCATATTATGTGGGTACTTTGGGCAAATTACATCAAAAGGCCACAAGATGGCACTGTTGCTAAATTCTTTAGGGTTCAGTTTACACTAAGCGATCCACTGAATCAGGCAGTGTGTTGCACCACGTGTTCAAATGAGTACTGATTTATCCTTTGTCATAACTTTTGTGCTAGACCTGGATGGAAATGTCAAAATCAGAGATGAATACCAACAGAAGGAAAAAGAGAAGAGTACAATCATGTTAAAGATGTTCTTCATCCACGATGATAAAGCTGTGCCCCATGCTTAGGACGTTTATCTAAATGTTTGTATCCCAACAAAGGCAGTTTAACATCTTCAGTAATAATATTATTAGTATGTGAGATATTCATAAGTCATATACCCATCAGATAGGCTCAGTATATAATGGCAGTGACATAATTTCTGTTGTAGTTCTGATAAGCTCTAATGGAACTTAGATCTGAGACAAGATAAATGACAAAACTTTAAAAATGGGCAAAATATAAACAGAAACCAACAAACATGGACACAGATACTCTAGCCTTATCCAAAATGAAGATACACTCCTCTATCAACTGTGAGAAATCAGTTCCTACTTTGTCCTGGTTGTGAAGTCATAGATGGAGGTTTTAAGATGCTTTCTGTGCAGACAGACATCACTTTGTTGCACTGTAGTTCTTGCAAGGTCAGATATGCTCTGAAGCCTCAGCAGCTGACATCAGAACTGTTATCTAACCAGGACGAGTGGTTGGTTTTCTCAGCGTCATCAGCATGATATGATCTTATTTCTGGACCAAGGTCATTAACTTAAAAGCAGCTCTCTTTTGTTAAAACAAGGCAACACAAAGCTAAAATATATTTTTTAAAGTAAGTAAGTAAAGGTGAACTATGATATTTACTGTAATATATTTTAAGTACTGTAGTGGTCAGTGTTTTGTTTAAGACTGAAAAGGAGATGTGTCAAGTTGAAACTGATGATAGTGAACAGAAACAAAGACAAATCATTTTACAGATTTAAAAACAAATCCACTGAATTACACTGGATCTAGAGAAAATGGTGAATAAGCAGCCAGGGAGGGGTAATGGAAAGTATGAAGTAACTAACTGTATTTACTTGAGCAGTGTAAGTGTAATTTTGGAGCAGGAAGAGGGTTCTAGCTGAGGAACACATGCAGCATCAAGACTCATATGCCGCAAGTAAATCTTAGATGGAGGAAAGAGCAAGGCCATGTAGGGTAGTAAACGTTTAGAACTGATTCTATACCTAATAGGTGGCAAGGATGGGAGTGGTATGGTATCTCAGGTTCTCAGTCAGGTTTTTAGAGAGCCTAAGACAGGAGATGGTCTTTTGGCTGAGCCCCAAATACAGGTAGTTACAATAATCCAGACATGACAAGATGAAAGCATTGGTGACTGAAGGTCCACTTAGGATTTTTTTTTTTTTTTTTTTTTTTTTACTGCAATGTTCTTAAATTGGAGAAAGCATGATTGTACCATATTGGTAACTTGTATATCAAAACAGAACACACAAATTGTGGATGGAGTGCGTGACATCAGAGGACAGGTTCTTTTTTAAAGTCCTAGGTCAGGTTTGGGGTCCCCAGCATGCAAACATATGTGCCGGATATATGTGCACATATACACATAAATACCTACCCACATGTACATACCTTGCATTAAGACACATTATACATCCAAAACACATCTACACACAAAGCTGCATGCAGGTATACCTTACTTTCCATAAATCTGCAAACTCTAAAAAGCCAAATTCAAGGATTCATAGCCACAGCATGTAGGTAATGAAGAATTTCTCCATCCTAATACTACTGTTCTCTAACTGCCTGAGCCCCAGTAAGCAGCCTAAAAACCAGTAAAGTCTGGCTGCTTTTGTTCACTCAACGGTACTTTTATCCACACGTGACAGAACAGAGAGAAAAGCGTCTTGGCCAGCAAGACTTAGCTGTGAACCCCTTCCTCCTGGTTTGCATTAGTAAGTATTGCAGATATTTGGAATACTTCAGCATCTTTAAAGTCTTTAGCCAATGAGTCTGTGCTGCCTAGGGAAATTGTCAGTGTGATTGACAGGAGGCCCACACACAACTTAGAGGGTCTAAGCTGCTGTCACTCTACAGTTATCTTCCTCTGACTATTAAAGCCAAGTCTTCATTTAGTTTCTTGAGCTCCCCAGTGAAAGAGACCATTACTTGGATCATACAGCTTACCGGTCAAGACTCTTCACCATTTCAATTAAAAAAAAAAAAGAAAACATATCCCTATAACATGGCACAAAAAGGTGTAAGGAGAAGTATTGAAAGCTGTTCCATCTCCCTTTCCAGATACAGTCCACTCTTGAGTGGAGTGGTGTGCAAATACTGAAGCAGTGTCTTTCCAACAGTGAGTGAATAAGTATTCTAATGTATTAAGTAAAAGGATAAATCTGAGGGGCCATAAGATAATAATGATTGAGGTAAAATCTTAAAATGAAAAGTAACTGATACTATAGCTGCATTAGTTAACTATAGCTGTGGTGGAGTAAAACTATAAAGTACCATAGACTAGAAAAGTAAGATACAAAAGCCTCAAAGCTGTACTTCCTACATTTCTACTGTTAAAGCTTTGGCCTTGTGAATTCTTGCAGGTGACAGTTCTTACAGTTACAGGCAGTAATTAGTAAAAGATTTTTTACCTTTTAGTCTTTTAGTCTGTCACTTCTTTCCAGAATTAGAGAATAGTCCCACACCATATGACTGTAAATGCCTTTGTGAACACAGATCACTATTTGAACTTGAAAGTAACTTTATTTTGCATCACAAAGTAAGAGATTGATAGATTCTGTGGCAAAATGTGAATTAATTGGTTGGTTAATAAATGCTAATCTGATTGGACCAAAGTTAAGCATGCACTTTGATTTACAGTATATTGGAGCAGTGCTTATGGGGATCAAGAGTTCAAACTTCAAATGTTATTCTTTACCCTGGAAACAGAAGCTGATAAACAGTGTCCTTTCAAAATCTACTCAATGGCAGTTCTGGAGCTGTCCACTATATCATATGATCTTCTTCATCAGAAGGATTTTGACTGGTTGTAAATGTCTGAATTAAAAAACAAACAAACAAACAACTTTTTATCCTTGTTGATCAAGTTAAAATTTGTTCAATTCAGTGACCACTGGGCAAACTCCACCTGCTAAAGAAGATCATGTGACATTACTGAAAACATCAGAACAGCTCATAAGAGACCTTGACGTTAGACTGAAAGAAGTATATTCCTTCTACTTATGCATATTTTTAGTCTTTCCTTTACTATTTTCTATTTGCCAACCAATCCAGTATACAGCAATGATTCTGTGTTTACACCACCTGATAAGGAATGATGAAGTATCACAGAAAATGTCTTGGACAGATACAACATAACCTAACACATACTGTACCCTGGATCACATTAACTAACTTTTTTCCTCCGTTATATACATGCAGTGTCAATATTAGCTAAGCAGAGATAAATGGCAGTTGTTATGTAACTAAATGACCCCTGTGTGACTGACAGGAGATAACGACTGTTTTGAAATGTCACCGTCAGACTGCTGCTCTGGACTTCATCCACCACTGGCCAAATGAACAAAGTACCTTTCTGCCATCAATCAACCATTTAACATTAAAGTCATTAGACCATGTATTGCAACAGGAAGAACACTTAAATGACTTAGAACCATACAAGTGGGTGGTATAAAGTAATCCCCATGTTTATGTCAGCCATACCAGACTTCTCCATATCTAAACAAGGCATGCTGGTGAGCTTTGCTTTGTTTCATCTTGAAACTGTGAAAACGTGTATGTCCAAAAATGTAGCGTTTCAGGAAATAAGGATCAATAAGGATGACAATATTTAAACCTTTTGAAGGGAATGAATCAAACACATTTTGTCAATCTATAAATATATCTTAAAGCATTAGAATCCTCAAAACTGGAGATATGAGGTTTTTAGCTAACAGTGGTGATGGGCTCTCTCCATTAGACAGAGGACTGTGTTTAGAAAAGTATTTAG
This sequence comes from Lates calcarifer, assembly GCF_001640805.2. Classification (NCBI taxonomy): domain Eukaryota; kingdom Metazoa; phylum Chordata; class Actinopteri; family Centropomidae; genus Lates; species Lates calcarifer. Next base: position 15,886,239 of record NC_066838.1, on the reverse strand, counting down.
TGAAAGCAGAAGGAGGAAACAAAGGGGAAAGAATGTAGGGGTCACAGTAAATGCCCCACTGCTTACTTTTTTACAACATGTAGTTTTGCATGGTTGATATATTAAACCTATTCTTTATACTAAATGATCAAATAAAATGTAAATTTAACCTGAACTGAAGTGAGTTTACGGAATATTTTCAGACACTGCTGAGTGTTTTCGTCTTTCAGATGCATTTTTATTTAAGAACATGGCCTATAATGAAAACAGTCTGTAGGGTAAACACAGCTCTGTGTTTATGGAGACATGGGACTCTGGACATTTATTAAATGGAGAGCTTTTTGTCTTTTGTAAGCACTGTCCCTCGAATTCTCTGTGTTGTGTTAGACTCTGGGCAGAAAAGAGAAAAGGACTGGAAAGTATTCAATTTCACATAATTTATTTACTTAAAAAAAATGAAATGCTTGAACAAAATGAATTTGCTTCTCACAGTATGAAAATTACAGATTTAAAATTGCATACATCTACTGCATACATCAACAGTTTTTTTTTAAACGTCCACAGCAGCGTTGGTGGTGTCACGGTAAAAAGCAATGTGATCCATCTGCTATTCACACTGTGTCTGTTGGTGCAAAGGAGCAAATTGTGCACAGTGTAATACTGTGTAGTACAAATATACTCAATAACATGGTGAAATAGATAAAACTGTACTTTAACCCCGCCTATTAAACATTTATAAGCAGTATATAAAGATTTGATAAATGGTTTATGACACATTATGATGTAGTCGTATGCAGATAACACCAACTGACAAATGCTGTAACATTAGTAAACACTTAAAAATGTCCTTATATCTGCATACAACTATATTTCAGTTAGTCACAAACTATCAGTTAAATGTTTATATAATGCTTATAAATGCTAAATAGGCTTAAGTGTTAGTGAGTTAGAAGTATTAAAACAGTTTAGCAGAATTTATCCTCACAATAGAGCTGTCTATCTAGTCAGTTTATTGTCACTATTGACACACTTGCTCGTTGGCGCTCGTTTATACTTCTCGTCAGTTTTCCAAAAACCTGCAGTGTTAACTTTACCAGATTACAGCATCCAGATTCAGACTCTAAAGGCTTATCTGAATGGAGATCTGCTAAAATCTAAAAAGAGGATTTGTAGTGCAGGTGAGGTTAGCGCAAGTTCATACTGTTTGTCCACTTTTCTCTGCAATACCGCAGATACTGGATCCCCTTTGGGTTCCACTTAATATCATGTAACTCTCTGTTCTGCCTCACATTCACAATACAGTTAAATTGTAAGAGAGTACACTTTAATTTATCATATTTGCCAAGAAATGGTGTTTTTCACTGACAGTACAATTCTCCGGAGAGTCCAAGAATTAGAGATGCAACCTTTCCAGAGTTCATTAAGTCTTTTCAAGATGGCAGGCACTGATAATCAGAAAAGATTGAACTTATGTCTCTTATGTTAGCATTTTCTTCTGTCCTTCTCCATCTTCACCAGCCCTGTCTGCCTCAGCTCTGAGCTCCTCCAGGTCTTCCTCAGAGCTGCAGGCGCTGTGCTGTATCCCCCGGGAGAAGATCCTGCGACGTGACTGGGCGCTGAGGTCCAGCAGGTCAAAGGAATCGGAAGAGAAGAGGCTGTCCTCGCTCACCACGCTGGAGGGGCGGCTACGGCGGCCCTCAGCACCCCCTGCGGCCTGGAGGAGCTGCTGCAGAGCCTCGGGGAACATCGCTGGGGCCGAAGAGGGAGATGAGTAGTGGTCATCAGGAAGATCCAGACTGCGTGAAAACTTGCCATTGCGTTTCAGAATACCCTTCCTTCTTCTTACTGCCTCTGTGCGCATGGTGGGACTGTCTGCTGCTGCTGGGAGACAAATGTCCTGTTTGTGGGAGCACAAATCACTTGCATCGCCCTCTTTTACTCCTGCTCCAGAGCCCCTTCTGTCTGAGGGTGAGCCATAACCTGACTCCCCTCCATACAAGTTCTTCAGTATCCCCTTCTTGGGCATTTTAGATGAGGGCTGACTGAATGTAGAGGGAGACGGCAAACTTGCAGACAGGACTTCAGCGTGTGTTTGGGCAAGTGTATGTGTTCGATAAGGCTGGAGAGAGGTGCTACGTGGCTGGGAGGGAGAGTTTTCTTTAGGAGGGCTGTGAAAGACTGAGTCAAAACTCCTCTGTGGTTTCAGAATACCTTTGGGTTTCTTTCTCTCAATGGTGGACGTGGAGGAAATCACAGCAGAGGAGGCAGCTGTTGCACCAACACCACCGCATGCTCCCTGTGCAGTCTGGGGAATTGCATTCTCTTTGCGCGACTTCCTGAGGCTTGACATTCCTCCGCGTGCTCTTCCTACTCCACCACCTCCTCCTCCTCCTCCTCCTCCACGGTCGCTCTTTAGAGGTAAGCTGAAGTAAAAAGAGTGGTGAGAGCACTGAGTCGGACGGGAGGACTCCGTGGAGAGACACTCTGGGTCAATGGCCATCTCGCTGGCGGCAACGACCCGATTCTGCCAGTCGATGTAGCGAGCCAGCAGGGGGGAGGGGCATTCTTGGCGTGGAGATGAAGAGCAGTCACACACACTCTCTTCGTAACCCCAGTTCACCCACCAATGGTTGGCCACATCCTCTATCGTGGCTCTCTCGTCCACACGTACTGTCAACAACCAGTCGATAAGAGCGCAGGCGTCTGGAGAGACAGAGTCAACAGTTATTTATAGCAGCCGCACTGACTGAACACAGTGTAAGTGACAGGACACTAGTAAGAACAACACACAGAGGAATCACACTGGGCACTCTGCAGAATAGAAATGTAAATATAATGCTGACGGAGACCTGGACATTGACAAAGGTTTACCTGAGGGAGGGTTGGGTCTGTGGTAGCGACCTTGGCTGATCTGCTCAGTGAGGGTGGTGTGACTGCCCCCATCAAATGGCATGCTGCTGTACACCAGGGCATAGAGCAAGACCCCCAGTGCCCAGCAGTCCACCTATACAGCACAAAAACACACATGATGAAGAACATGCCATGCACATAACTCACTAAATTTAGCTTTTAAAACAATGATTCAGCTCATATGCAAGACAGTATTACTCCTTTAAAGCCACGAGTCATAAATATTTGTTTATCTAAAACCAGAATACAAACACCATATGGATTGATTCACTAGGATGTAACTTAAAGCAACATTATGTAATTTTTTCCAGTGTTTTAATTGCAATATGCTTTCTTAATGTGGAGAGGTGCTGTCAAAGTTTTCTGTGACCCAGACTCATCGAATAGCCCGGCAGCAGTGGAGAGATATTCCCCTCTAAAGTTTCTCAGAGCCTCAGCCTCACAACCAATCAGAGAGGGTCAAAGTCAGAGATGGGAGCTTACGCACTTCTGGTCTAGTACTTGTCTTGCACTGAGTATTAGGCCAGTATTAGTATTAGCCGCTATAGCTGACTCAAAGACTAGCAAGCCCCCGATTTCTGCATTAGCTAGAACAGTGTACCCAACAAGGATGTAGGTGAAGAGCAGGGAAAGGGAGGGGCAGAGTGGTTTGCTGTCAAGTTAGCGCTGGCTTGATTTCCAGAACTTGCATGTTGTAGCTTTAATGAAAACACCCATAATGTTTCTCATGAGGAAACCAGAGATGGCAGTGTGTGACCCACCTCTGGCCCCTGGTATGGCAGTCCTTTCACTATCTCTGGCGCAGCATAGAGTGGACTTCCACAGTAGGTCTGCAGCAGAGTGCCCCTCCGGAAATGATTGGACAGGCCAAAGTCAGCCAGCTGCAGAACAAGAGAAGGAGAGAACACAGATTAATACATTCTGATTATATTTATTTTGTGTCCCTTGACACTCTTTATCCAGAGCTAGTATACGACTAAATCATTTTATTAATTCCCAAAGTGGAGCAGTAGTAGTAACACTAACACATATTCCAAGTGAACGTCACGCCACTAAAATAAAACAAAATGTATTCAATGCAGTTGATCTATTATTAAATAAAGACTGACGATAACTGATGGCAAAAATGGGACAAAAAAAGTAGGCAACATATAAAAGAGTAAAAATTAATAATGGTAAAAACAACACATATTATATGAAATCTATATCAGAAAAAAGTATCATATGTCTCTCTTAAGTTTTCCAGCTGTGGACACAAATGACCTGTCCAGAATGTGTTCATATGTATGAGTCAAGGATTTATGTGACAGTGACAGTCATGAATGACATAACCAGCTAACAGCTGTAAATCCTCCATAAATTGAATTCACTCATTCACTTCAACACTCACACTCATCCTCACGCAACCCACATTCCTTTTCACTGAGCATGTGCTGCAAACTTTTAGTCGTATGGCAAAAACACAATAACTCAAAGCAATTCCTTTTAAAGGAGCCAAAAATAGGTATGCTGAGCTTTTGCCAGAGCAAGTGTGAGAGAGGAAAGAGAAGAGGGCCAAAAACATCAGGCTGCTCACAGTCACGTAACGGAACAATCACTCACTTGAGGCTGCGAGAGCCATACGCAGACAAACCGAGGCTCCTCTCTATCTGAAGAGATTATTAACATGCGCACCAGCCCACTATCAGCCCCTCTGGTGTTAAAAATACTCGACGTGACAGCTTTATTTCCATGGAAGAGAGGTACAGGGACACAGAGACCTCACAGACGGAAGATGACACTGTGTGTATATACGTCAGTGCACTGTTGATATTATACCTGTACATGCAGTGGCAATAATGAAGTGTAGACTGAGCACGTGAGCCGCGCTGTTTAGACAGCTTTACTTTCTACTGTAGATGCTACTGTGTGTTTGTGTGTGTGTGCTCTGTGCAGTGTAAATTCGCTTCTGCTGCCAGCAATCCATCTGTGTGAGGTTCATTTCAGTGCTTTGGCAAAGACATTCCTCAGTGTTGAATGCTTGTATAAGACACTCTTTCTCCTAAACATACAAACGACTCCTGCACACGTGCCTTGGAACTGCATGGACCTAGGATCTTGTCTTACTCTTGTTTGGCTCCATACATGTAAACGGTCAAACTGACCTACTGTCTAATGAATAAACCAGCTGATTTACTTTGGTAAATCAAAAGTTCAAGAAAAAAGTTACACACTGTGCAGACTTCTGCCGCTTCTGAAATGAACCTAACATGTCTGGCTGTTTCTGCCTTTAACACATACCATCAAGCAGCTATTGTGCAGACAAAACACGCACATGCATTACACAGAGCCTTGGTCATTTCCTGGAGCGGATGCTGTGAAAGGCCAATGTGGTGAACCTGAGGTTTGCGATGAATGAAGAGCTGCTGAGAGGTCTGCACATAGTGTTTTCTTTTGACGGATAGACAGAGCATACTTATATTAAAACCCCTGCGATTGGCACGATTGCCACTGGATTCCCTGCATTCCCCTTTGGTCGTTGTGCACAGCTCCCATATAAGGAGAGGAATATCCAAATAAGGCAAAAAATGACCCCTAGGCTCTTTTTTTATAAGACCTGGCACCATGTTTGCACTGGTTCAGTGTGCGCAGCTTAACAACACATTAAAATTACTGTGGGCAGAAAGTGTTCCAATGTATGTTCTGAATGTGCACGTTGTTTGCATTTTATTTCAGAACTGGCAAAATAATCCATTATCAGCTGCACTACGCAAGACTTCATTCCAGCATGCTAAATACAGCAGCAGGGGAAAAAAGATTGTTCCCTGAAACATACTAGCCAGTGTGTAATTAAGATGTATGCCTTCATGTTCAAAACAAAAGTGAAATCAGGGGTCTTTGGATGATTCATTGTAATAACCCATGATGTATTTAAAACGCAGGCCAACAATGACTTTGCCAGAGGACATATTCATTTTTTATGCGGGGCAAAATATCTTGTTTTTTTGAGGAAACTCTTCATTTATTTTCCTGCAGCAGCTTCTTTTTGGGAAAGGGACACAAAGGCTCGGTTTGTGTATGTTTTATTCATCTTACCTTTACATTCAGATCTTGATCTAAAAGGATGTTCTCCAGTTTGAGGTCTCGATGCACAACACCGTTCTGTAAGAGAGCAAAGACACATGTGAGGTCCTGCGCCGCTCCTCCCTCCTGTTTACAGTCAAATGTTTCTCTCTGCATGCAAACATAAGACTGAAGGGGCTTAGGTTTACAATATAAACCCAGCCTGTTGTGCATAGGACATTTGTCATTTATAATTTCATAACCCATAACATTCCACCCATGCCTTGTGTTGCAGGGCCATGTGTTTAACATATTGGAGAGCCCTGAGAAAGGTTCTCAGACTGTTTAATCGTCGTCAGGCATGAGGAAGTGCTTTGTTTGGGTTAATTAATCTGATGAGATGAGATCTGATCCCCTGATGGCATTAAGCACCTGGGAGCCAACGAGTAGCCACAGAGTGTAGACAGCTGTGGGCCCTGGTGGGGAAGAGCTCGAGTATATGGGAGGAAAAGCTGGTTGCAGGATCAAGTACTTCAGTGATACTGAGTAAGCAGTAAGTCATAAGAAAAGACAATTCTTCTATAGATGACTGCGGCCACCCAGGAAGCCGTGTGACGCAGAGAGCCTTTAAACATCGCTGTCTGTTTCTCTTAAAGCCACGGGCTAATGAGCCAGAATGGCCTCCTTTCATTCATTAATTACATCCTCTTCAGAGCCCTTAAGTGGAGGAAATGACCCTTGACCTTAGCCAATGTGTTGTGCACAGCATGTACAGTATGTAAGCTTGTATGTGTGTGTATGCAAGGCAGAGACAACGATGAAAGAAATCTGCCTGGTTCACCAGATTATATTCTTGCTATTTTGGAACTGATTTGGAGAATAGCAGAAAAAAAGCAGCAAATGACTGAATTATTTTCATTCTTCCCTTGAAGCCTTTATAATTCCTCCATGTGTCCTGCATACCTCAGAGGCACATTCAATAATTCATTCATGCCGCAACATTCATGTCTATTTTGGGACAATATTCAAGGGCACGAGGAGTGCAAGATCCACCTCCCTTCCTGCTACAAAGCTACAGGAGCTGAATGCTAATCTCTAAATTGAATGTGAGGGATTCGTGAAGAAATCAACCTGCTAAAATAAGAACGATATGAAAACAACAACCTTCCTGTCACATCCAACTCAGCTGACTGTGAGGCACAGATCCTTACTTTTACTGTAACGCACTTCTGTACTAATAGGATTTATGTATTTCCTTGATAATTCTTGTTGATTTTATGTACACAAAAATACAAACAAAGAAACAAAGAAGAACCTGTTCCTTTGCCAGGACTTACAGAGATGTGGAGGGAGGAAGGAAGCTCATTCAAGCAATGTGCTTGTTAAATGTGTCAGTGTGTGACTGTAAAAAACAATCAAGGCTTAATGCGCTCTTAACCCAGAGAGATCTAAAAACTCAAGTCAAGTTTTTCTGCAGTATTAGGATTAGGATTTAGTGGATTTAGCCGTACTGTATTTGCTTGTGCACAGTTGAATACGACCGCATGCAATTCAACACGTGCCTACGTGTCGTTCCCTAATTTATACTGAATTCCTGTGGTGTATTTACGTGTGTGAGTGTGGAAACCTTGTGGCAGTAGTGGACAGCAGATGTGATTTGTCTGAAGATGCTTCTGGCTTCTGTTTCTGGCAGTCTCCTCCTCTCCTGGATGTAATCGTACAGCTCTCCTCTGCTGGCATACTCCATCACTATCACAATCTTATCCCGGCTCTCAAACACTGCACAGGAACACAGGGGACACATTTACAACATGGCATTATGCAGATGCATTTATATGAGTGTTATGGGATAGCTCAACTTTTCACTATCAAACATTAAGGGGGGCTATTCTGCATGTGTAGAAACAGAGACATGAATAATTAAGAGGCTGGAAGCTCGATGTGTGTGGTCCAGTCTAGTCAATGTCTCAGCAGCTCACTGTATCTGCTAAATGGAGTTTAACTGACGTCCTTTAGAGTCTTCTTTTTAGGTGTTTCTGATTTTTTGTGTGTGTTACTGTAGGGATTTTCTACTTTCTTCTTCTCCACTCATATATTCACTGTTTTTTTTTTCCTTTCACCATTCTTTTAAGTAGAATCTACTTAAACCAAGAAGGAACCAGAAATCATGCACACTGACAGTCATTTGAAGTGACTTTGTGAGGTTAGACTCTTACCTGATTATGGATTACTGCCCAAAATAATGTAATTGAGCAAAGTGAACACATGTCTGAAGTACCATTCACAACATATGTATTTGACAGACATCTTAACAGCATAAAATCTAAAATAGGTAGATAGAACAACATATCACAGACTTTCAGAGGATAAGATATTCTGTGTTTTTGTTCTGGTCAACATGTCCCATGAGAAAACCAAACACAACAATGTGTTAGACTTTCTCTCAATGCAGTTTTTACGGACAAAAAATTTCACAAATATACAGTTTCTTTTTTTTTAAGGCTGAATAACTGGGCACTACAGCTATTAGCAAAGCTTTCTCACACAGTAGTATGTGGTGGTCTTGTTGGAGACTATTTTCAGCTCCAGATTTGGTGCATCAGTGACTATTTTCAGCTGTTTACATGGGAACAACCAGAAATTAACTTACCATAGTATAGTGTTCATGGTAATGAGTACAATGTTGTGACTGGGCTTTAAGTCACACACTGTGTGTGTTGTGTGTGTGTGTTTGGAGTCTTACCCTCGTGGAAGCGTATGATGTTGGAGTGCCTAAGCGAGGAGGTGATCTCGATCTCTCTCTGGATGTGAATTTTGTCCAGGTCATCAGTGATGCGCTCCTTGCGGATCGACTTGATCGCCAACTGAGAAAGAAGACACACCAGTGAGTCTGTATGTCTGTATTCATATATCACATTATATGAAACTTCATGTGCTGTAGTTATAAACTTAACAACTTTAAAAAGACAAAACTAATCCTAGAGAGCAAGAAAACAGCATTAGGTCATCGACAGACAGTCGTTACCGTGGTGATATTTTGCAATACTTGTTTTCTCTCACAACGAGCCATTCAGAAAAGTTGATAAACACTGATGAATGCACAATTGCGTGTATTACTTGCACAGACATGCATAGAGACAAAGACACAGTACATAGTGTTGATACACTTACACACAAACACACACACGTACACAAATAAAATCTCTGGGTATTAGAGGTGATTATGTGGGTTTTAAAGGCTGGATGGTGAGAGCAGGTCTCCTGTGATCTGAGCTCGCTCAGAGGCAGAAGGTTGACAGCTGCACTGTTCACACTCTGCTTCCTTAATCTCAGGCACTCACTGTACCCCAATGTAAACCCCCCAACACACACATAAACTCACACCAAAACAGACACCCCAGCATGAGCTCCTAAATCTCTTTGGATAGAATAACTGTCACCAAAACGACATTATACAAACAGAAGACAGATCAGGGTGACCTTTTCAGGAATTCTATATACTAAAAAAAAAGAACAACAGAAGAGTCAGAGCTGTGTTATGATGGGATGATGAGGCAATGGGACCACTTTGTGGGGCTGACGCTCTAACATAGTACTGATTATACCACTGTATAATTCTGTCAGCCCCTACAGAGTCCCTGTAGGCGAGCAGGCCTCTCCCTCGGGTCACAACTCCAGAATTCTCAGCTGCCGGAAAAAACGTCTACGAGACACTGGAAGACACAATTCACACGCTCTGTCAACCACAGCAGTTATGCAACACAACACAAACGCACTCCAGGGAACTCCCAGGACTTGACCCAACCTTTTATAACTGATGTGACGCTATCCAGTGAAAGAGAATATTTGTTTTTTTGGGTTTTTTTTAGGGTTTGTATCTTTTCTGTAATCAAACACTCAGCATACCGTATCACCAGACTGACGTGGCAAAACTAGTGGATGCTGGGTCAGAGATTAGGCCACACATATTCAGTCGTTGTCAGCTGAATGGCGCATGTCCAAGCTCAGGGAGCTATATTAACATGTGGATGCTTACATGTTCACAAATGTTTTCTGACCCAAATACCTGCTGGCTGGGAAAAGCAATGTGAGAAAGGGAAGGGGGGGAATATGAAATAAGCTGAGGGGAGGGTGTAAGAGGCAGCTAAGCAGAACAGAACAGGTGAAAGGAATGGATCAAATATATCAAAGTATGTGGACTCAGGGTAAAAAGACTTGTATTTTACTGTCACTCTAAGCCTTCAGTTGCCCCCTGCAGACTTGGCATTTAAGTCTGATCAGCAGAGCACAGAGAAGAGAGACACACTCAGGGCATTGTTCAGCCTTCAGGGCATTAAGAGCATTTTTTTTAAAGGGGCACGTGTGTGAGGAGGAAGTGTGGGTATGCTTATGTTTGTGTGATTTCACCCTGGTGCATGCAAATATGTTGTGCACATGCGTCATGTCTAAGTATGACCTCTAAAGTATCCTTCTCACTAACAGTGTATTATTGTTCATCTGAATGATGTGCTGCGGGTGAGATATTGGCTAAAAGCACCAAAGTAACTGGACACATGCAGGAAACATAAGCAGCTATGTGTGTGAGTCATGCAGATGTAACCAGATATTCTTTTACATTATTAGAGAATGTGTGTAGGAGAAGAACATACTGTACATGTCGTAATGCTGCAGCCAATACAAATGTACAATATGTACAGAAAAATACACAATGTTCTGCACAGCCATATCATAATAAGACTTAATTTAAACCAGCTGAAGTAGAACTTTTTCTTTTACTGCAAGAGCCCTGATTGTGCCTTTCCTTGCTGAAAAAATGTTGAGGCTGCTGTCTTTTTGCAGGTGTTTTGTGGGCATGTACTAAGTCAGGATGGGGTTTGGGGTGGCGAACGGCCACTCACTGACCTCCTGTCCCATTATTCCCACAGAAAAATTCATGCACATCCTTAGAGCCAGAGCATCACTGAAGATCCCTGCTGCATCTGTGAAAGATTTTAACAGCAGGATTATACAGGCTTCTTGCCAAAAAGACCCTTGACCTCACCATCCAGCTACGTAAACACACAAACACACACAGAGCCCTAAGCTGTTCCTCCCCATAACCAGGAACTTAGGAATTGCACTGTGTGTTGATGATGGTGGATTGCAAATGACGAATATACAAATTCAAACTAGTATGCTGATGAGAAGAATGATATTACTCTCATATCTGTCTGTTCAATATGGAGCCAGCAGCTGTTTAGCTTAGCTTCAGCGCAGAAATAGGGAAAGAGCTAGCCTATCCAGTGGTTTTAAAAAAAGAAAACCAGCACCTTTAAAGCTCACTAATGAACACAATATATCTTGTTTGTTAAATCTGAACTAAAATGTCAATTTGTTGTTTTACAGGGTTTTATGTTTTGGGCTGGGCGCAATGGAGTCTCTGCTGGTGAAGACAAGAAGACGAGAAGGTACAAACATTTTGTTACCTTGGTACAGAGCCGCGCTAGCTTTTTCCCCTTGTTCCTAGCCTTTATGCTAAGCTCAGTTATCCAGCGGCAGTCTCCAGCTCAGTACAGATATAAGTGAGCGAGAACTGGTTTCAGCATCAGCCCATGAGCTCATCCACAAACAACTCTCATTAACTCTCAGCAAGGAAGCAAACGAGTGAATTTTTTAAAAGTGCAATTTTTCTTTGAACAGACTAATTTAGCATACAACAGCATACCAAACATCAGGTGTGTGTTTTTGTATCTAAGAAGATTCAAGTAAATGTCAAAATGTGAATTGCTAACATCTGCTAGTCATGATCTTGAACACAGCACTTTTCTTCCTATAAAAGCTGCATATAAATGATGAAATTATGTTACTTTTAAAAAAACATCAGAATGTACTTTGCGTCAGGCTTCCAGCCATTGTTAGTGACCTACAATACAGACTGGTGACCCAGCATAGCTAAGAACCTGTGTTCATCATCTTTTCCTTCCATTTCATCCTGTGCATTAGTCATGTTCACCTCCTGCAGCAGAGCACTTAGACATTACATGCAGGGACAATCTCCCTCAGTCCACTCTTTAATCTAAAACATCTCCCTTTCCTCCTCTTCTTCCTCCCTCTTGGTCTAGAACTGCCTCCTCCCCACTCTCAAACAACAGCCCCCTGGTCTTGTTTCCAAAAATAATGTCCGTTTTGTTTCAAAGAATCCTTGGTATGTGCTGGCTACTGGCTCAAGGAATTCAGCATTTTCCCCTTGTGCCCGACACTCACACACACACACACACACACACACACACACCATAGCTTATTCTCTCTGCTCCCCGCTCTCTGTATATTCTTCCAACAGTCTACCTGTCTTCTGTCTTTCACTCCATCTCTCTGTCCTGTCTTTCTCAGATGCAGGTATTGGAGTTACAGTAAAAGCAGCCAGAGGGACTGTGCCAATTGCACTTCCACAATCTGATTGCAAAAAAGATTATCCCTATTACTGTGTGTTTGTTTACTAAAAAAAAAAAAAAAAAAAAAAAAAAACAGAAGGGGAATTTGAGGCTGACGGGGTCTCTCGTCTCTTTGTGCTTGGATCACAGCAGAGTGGGGGATTAAATCCTGACTGTAGACATAAAACCACAATTATTCAAACTAATCTGGCAACACGTTCTGTTGTTTAACCTGGATATTCAGACTGTAAAGTTAAACAGACACATAAACATATTATTGTCTGAATGTGCCTGTGTGTGTGTTGGTGTGTGTCTAAGTGTGTTTCACCGGACTTGCTGGTAAAGGGGGTCAGACTCCTGTTGGAGGAGACCTATTGTAGTAATTTTATCCCCTTGTTCAAGTGCTGAGTGAGTCACACCAAAGGCATCTCAGCCTGGCAGCACAGGAAGCAAGAACTGGGTTCAGCATCAGCCCATGAGCTCACCCACAAACACACAAACAGGCATATACACACATAGAGACACACACATGCCACCCAGGCGCTCAACCCCACCTCCAAATTAATATTTAATAACCAATGGGGAACTTTCTTGGAACAGCAAGAAATACCATGGCACAGATACACACACACACACACAAACACACACATAGGGAAGCTGCAGAAGACAAAATCATTAACAGCATATCACATTATCTCTACCAAGCTTTTAGCATTGGTCAGCAGAGGAGGTTAAGAAGTCAAACATTTTCAGAAACGGCTCCATCATAATGTAGACTCCATTCACAATCTCACTCTGCGTGCTCAATATTTAAGACGAGAACAGACATTATCCTCGAGGCAAACAGCTGTGGAAGCCTTAAACTAATATTTTTGCATCATGTTCACTAGCACATTACTGACCGTCTTCATGCTCGCCCTCTCTACCGCCTTCTTCACTTTGCCGTAGGTGCCTTTCCCCAGAGTCTCCATCACTTCGTAGCGATGTTTCAAGTTGTGTTTGTGCTGGTGCTTCTTCACTTCCATCGGCGCCGCGGCCGTCGGTGCCCGGCCCGCCGCCTCCGCGTCCTCTGGGTTTCTCTGCCGGTTGTCCGCGCTGCAGGGACGGTGGCTGCCCAGCCTCGGAGACTCCCCGCCGGCTCGGTGGCCGCTGGACGCCGCGTCCTGCAAGCAGCCGAGCTCGGAGCGGTCACTGGTGTTCATTGCGCCTCTGCTGTCCGCCTCGCGTCTGCCCATCCTCTCTGCGCACTGCGCGCACCTGTCAGGAGCAGCCTTCACCGAGGACTGGATCCCCAAATCGCTTTAATGTCTGAACAGGAGCAGCTGAAGCGCTTGTCAGTGACAGAGAAGTTGCCCATGTAGAGCGTTATCAGAGACTTAAACTAGTCTGTTGTTGTTGTCTTTTTTAACGAGCAGTTTCAGCTAAGCCATCTGATCCATCTGAGCAGCGGCGATGTTTTCTTCTCTCCTCAAAACCACAGCAACAGGAGCGGTGGGAACCACATGGTCCGGAGCGATGGGTGGAGCCTCCTCATTCCAGTGCCAGCTCTCATGGCAACATCCCGGCGCGTCACACTCTCACTTGGGATCATTTTGGGTTTTCCGACGGCTCATGCTCGACCCTGCACAACAGCAGGAGGGAGGCTATGAAGGCACGTATGGAATGTCATGCGGGTCAGACACTCACTCCTAAATCCACCACTTCAGTCAGACATGCTCGTTGATGCTTTGCCATGCGGTGAGCCGAGACAAAAATAAATCCTGGAGAAGGCTTTGAAGAAAACTGAGAGGAAACAGAGACTTTGAAGTCAGAGAGGAGGAGTAATGGCTGGAAAGATTGCGGGATTGAATCATTTTTATTTCAAATTCACGTATAAATAATCAAGAAACATAAAAGTTATCCATCTGTGGAAATGCAGCTTAACTGGTATCAGTTCATCACATAGCCTAAAAAAACATGAAAAAATGACCACAGGAATTCAGAGACACTACACAAACAGACATAATTTTGCTTTGCCATTTGTTGTGGCTGTAGTGACATTAATATATGTGATGTTGATGGGTTATGATGCTAAACCAATCAGTAACAAGCAATTTCAATGTTAAAAACTCTTGATCAACTCCACCAACGTTGCCTCAAATTTGGGTTCACAACTTTGCCACCCAAAAAATCCATTACAAATACACTGTCGCAAGTTATTACTGAACTTTTTAAGCATTCACTCAAACCATTAATAAAGACATAAGTAACCTATCAATAAGTCTTTCCAGTCTTAGCATAACTGGAAACAGCTAGAAATAGCCTGCCTCTGTCCAAAACGAACATAATCCACTGTTAAAAGTGCCAATTTTGTGGTTTGTGACTCTCAGCAGGACACACTGACGTCCTGGAGCCTCCACTGGTTGTCTGGCAACCTCGTGGTGACAACAAGAGTCCATTAAAGATGCTGGTAGGTGTATTTTTTTTTTTTAACTTTTGGAAAGAACCAGACTTACTGCTTATGCAGGGCTAAACTGACTGTTTCCTGGGTGTAGTGCCATATTTGATTGATAGTCATGAGAGTGGTATCATTCTTTGCATTTCTCAGCAGAGAAGCATCTATAAGCCTGTTTACCAAAATATATATTCCTATAAAAAGGCAAATGTTTTTTTTGACAATCAGACTTGTGGTCAAGCAGTCAACAATTGTTTTTTTTCCAAACTTTTCAGAAGGAAAGATGGAGGAGGCCTGACATTTTTGTAGAGCTAAAAAGGACTATTAAAGCAATCAGTAACAAGCTATTTCAATGTTAAAAACTCTGTTGACTGATTTTCTTTACCTCAAATTTGGGTTGACAACTTTGCAACCCAAAAAGTCCATTACAAATACACTGTCGCAAGTTATTTTGTTATTTTGGTTTGTGAAGCATGACCTTTCTCTGCTCTTAATCAAATAGTTTAAATATCCAAACTTTAACCTTAGCAGTGAAAGATGAGAAAACATTCATATGAAGGAAGTGACCAACTTGGTGTTTTAGGTTTGAGGATTTACAGATATTACAGATTGAAAAGGAAAAATCTCCTTGTAGATGTTTTACACCTGAGGTTATAGACCACAGAGAATATTGCCTTTTTGGGGAAGTTATAGACTGACTTCCTTTGTTCATTAAAGCAGCAGCAACCAACTAGACATCCAGATTTCACATTTATCAATCTTGATGTTGAGACATGTGCAATCCTGGAGTTAAGCCAAGTTTGGATAAAGCTGTGTGAGGTTTAGAGGACAGAAGGCCCCTTGCATTGTTGCTCAGAGTCAGGAGGAGGTGCATTAGGGTGTGAAGAGGTTTCGAGGATTGAGGTTAGCCACCAGACAGACGTCATAGCTGTCGTGCATGGCTGCTCGTCTTTCCACCACCGTCCACACATTGTCTACAGGGTCCAGTTCCAGAATCTCCTTGGTGATGATCTCATGACGGCCTGGAGTCATGAGAGAAAGAATGTGTGTTATGGCTGACCAAAATCTAATTTCCAGAGATACTGGCTCATCAGTGAGCTGGCATTCTCTAACTCTGATGCAGACCAAAAGTGTGTCTTGTGTTTGTGCAACAGGAAGCATTTCACCACAGTGATGGAAATTTTCACCACAATGTTGGAAAATTTCTTGGTGACCAGGAGCCAAGGGGGCCAGATGGGTCCCAAAATGACCACAAATAGATGCAAAATGACTACAAAAAGACACAGAATGACAACTAACAATGCAGCCACTTTATAAACAATGTAACTATTCAAAAGTTTGTAACCGGTCCCTGTTGGATACTTTACAAAAAAGCTGCTGCAAATAATGACAGGCATTCAGTAACTGACCGGCCCCCTTGAAGTATCCACAGAGGTAGAGCTTTCCCTCTACTACTCCTATATTGGAGGCGTTGGTTCGGAGGGAGAGCAGGGACATGGGTAGGGTTGGTCCAGCCCTCCAGGTGTCTGTATCTGGGTTATAGATCTCCACAGTACTCAGGCAGCGACGTGATTGGCCACGGTCCTCTCCATCACATCCTATACCACCTGAAGAGAACACACACATTATCTGGCTCTGTTCCTTCTCATACAGAATAAATACATAGGAATACAGCTGCAGCGTGTCTCATAGTCTGACCTAATATGTAGATTTCACCATTGAGGACAGCCGTTCCGCAGCGGTACCTGGAGTACTTCATCCTGGAACACTCTGTCCACCTGTCCTTGCCTAGGGTCAAACTGAAACACACGGTTACTTAGCTTGTCAGGCTCATCATCCGGCTCATACTGTGGGAGGAGAAGAAGGTAGGATTTAGGTAGAAAGAGGAAGAAAAACACAGGAAAACTGTGAGAAGTGAGAACTGAGAGGCAGCATTGGATAAACAGTGAAGGGGAAAAGGGGGAAATGATAGACTGAATCTTTCACCAAATCGCTGAGTTGACTTACATCTACTGCATGTAGGATTTTGTCAGCATTTTCAAATAATTCTGCAGGCATAAGGTTGTGTTGTAGATAATTGAGATGTTGCAGTCTTTCTGCACATTCATCTTAGTCTTTTAAAATCTTTTTTTTTTAATTCTACCACCAGATGGAGCCAAAGTTTGGACTTTTCAACTTTTACTCAAAGTGGATTTATAGCCTTTGATAAATTGGCTTCACATTGTATTTCTCTATAACATCAGATATCACTAAATCCTGATGGTTTGTGCACATTTTGGACGTCACCTTTTTCCAGCTAAGGTCCAGTCACACAAAACCAGTGCGAAAAGCAAGGTAAAACACAAATACAGGAATCTCTCAGCTAAAACATGTGTGGAGAATCTCTTTTAGTTTGTCAGTACACCCCAATTATTATTGATTGCACAAACTATATTTATTGACAGGTCTGTGTACCTGTGGTGTCCAACCCCCCAGCACATACAGATGCTCCTTTAGGGTCACGATGCTGTGGCATGCTAAAGGGAGAGGCAAAGGGGCGAAGCTGAGCCAGCTGCCTCCTCTCTTGAGCGACCATCTCTCCACGCTGTCTGTGATGATGTAGTGATTGTGTACTCTCATCTGACCACCTATCATATAGAGGGCATCGCCTACTGCCCCTAAAGCGTACATGTCCCTGTGTGCTGCTGAGCACACCTCCATCCAGCTGTTCTCTGAATTATCATACCTGGAAGATAAACAGGAGGTTCAGATCTGGTTCTGGATGTAGTGCCACTCAAAAATGTGTGTTTCTTAACCACGAGACAGTACACACACCTGTAGATATCCACCCTCTTCTTCCTGTGTTGGTCGATTGCCTCTATGGCCACCACTACGGTGTTGTCCCGTGTCACTGCTCCCGCCGTGATCTGTCCCATGCCTCCCCAGCCCCTCAGTGGAGAGGGGATGTAGTGAGTCTTTCTACCATGGGGGGCAAAGCAAAAACTGAGGTCAGCAAGTCCTCCACGACGGGCAGGCACTCCCTCCATATCAACCCCACCCAAACAGAGCAGCAGGTCAGTGGTCTCCATGCCGTAGCGAAGAGCCGGGCGAGGTGGAGCTGATGTCTCACAGAGCCCTGAGGTCTGGAGAGCAGCATCAATCATCCCAAAGCACTCAGTGTCCCTCAGCAATACCTGGAAGATTCAATTATAGTCATTATATTCTGTCAATCTCCCAAAGCCTTGATAAATGTAGGTAAAGAGCCTTGACTTTTATCACTCGGCCTTTCCCTCCTATCCCCTCTCACCGGGTTTCTCCTCCTGGCTTTGCGGAGGAATCCAGGGTCCACAAGCTCCAGTCGGACTCGCCTGAGCAACTGCACAGCCTGGGCTTCGCTCTGTGAATCCCCTCTTCGCCTCTCTACCCAACGCAGCACCAGTTCCAGCACAACCTCCTCCTGTGATATGTTGAGGTCATCTGAACCCAGAAGATCCCCAAGACTTTGGGCATCCAGCTCCAATACTTCCTCTTCTTCACAAACCTAGAGAGAGAGTAGGATAAAGAAAAAACAGTGACATTGTCTGAACTATCGAAAAACAAAATATACATGATTGTAGCCAAAACTCTATAGGAAAATCAACACAAATTCCCAAAGCATCTAAAAACCTGTGTTTGACTGTGCAAAACAGCACAGGGGATTGCTGCCACCTAGTGGCTGAAAAACAAAAACCACTGAATGGGGACATCTGGTAAAACTTCAACAAAAAGTTCACCTGTTCTGAGCCTTTGAAGTAGCCTGATCAGCCGGCATGGACATTATAAAACAGTTATTTTCTTAAATCATTTGCAGAATGTGCGTATTTCTTTCTTCATAACATGTTTTATCTTGGAGCCATGAACATTTTTATGGCTCTAACTGAGAGGATATTTGACAATGGTACGACTGAATGCCCCACCTGTGCAAAGTGTTGGCAGAGGTATCTCAAGGCGCAGTCAGCCAGACCAGTGGCCCCCAAGTCTCTGGCCCAGTGGTATAGACCAATACAGTTGGAAGGATCCATACGAGCCTCCATGTGGCTCTGACACAACCTTAAACAACAAGGAAACCACCTTTTTATCTTACTACTGCACGTAACAGAGGCAGTTACATGCTAGACAACAAGTGAGATTAATGGCGGTCATCCCTAATGTCCTAACCTAAAACTATAAATGAACACTGTGAAAATGATCAACATCCCACTTCCCAGTCCCCCTTTTTTTTCCACCTGAAGGCTCCGTCTACATGGAGCAGAAAGGCAGCAGCAGCCACTCCCTGAATGTTGTCATTGGAAAGGGGGAGTTCAGCACGGTACATGTAGTCCAGTAGCAGTTCCAGGCTCTGAGAAGGAGTGTCTCTGAGTGGTACCTCTCCTCCCCGGGTCTCCTTCAGACCACATGTAAACATAGCCTGGACACAGCAATTCAATAAATTCATAGAGCACGATACAATTACACTCTCAGAGCATCCTCAACAAATCTGCTTTGCGAAACACAACTTCCACATTCTTGTGTTTTTTCCCATCTCAGCACAGTAAAATTGAGTGAATCTGTGTGTGGTCTCTTTACCTGAAAGTAAGGGCTGAATGCAGACAGTACAACCTTGTGGCAAGGAAAGGGAATCCCCTCTGCCAGCAGCACCACATCAGTGAGCTCCTCAGTCGCTCTCATCCTCTCCAGCTGCCTGAGCAGAAGTGAGCCATGCTCTGCCTGAGCAGAGTCCAACACCTCAGCATCCATGCACTCTTGTTCTGGATATCAGCATAGAGAGAAAGCTTGGGGCAGAGTAGCGCCAAACTCATATAAGGGGAAAAAATAAGGGGGAATTGGTTAATACACACACTTGTGTAGGTTGCACATGCTGCTGCCTGATTATTTGCTTTGTAATCTTTGTGTGATTTGCAATTTGGACTCAAACCATAGCTGTGATTTGAATAAAAATGTGTATAGACTGGCCTGCTTGAAATGCTGCATGGAAATGAAAGCACTTTCCAAAGCAAAAATTAAAAGCTGAATGTACTCTGTAATTATATCCAGTGAACTGGATCGATGTACAGAGGACACACGCATAAGTTCCACTTTCTCTTTTTTCCAACTGAGCTAATGAATCACTACAGGTTGTTTTGCTTAGTGGTACTGATTGCTATTGTCACTGTATTATTATTATTATCACAAAACATTAAGGATGCTTTGTTTTGTTACACATATAATTGACTTCTGTTACAATCCACCCAGTGTCCCTCTTTGATTTCACTTAATCTACTCCAGTCACAAAAGTAACATTGATAAAATGCTGCAGATGAGACAGCTTTTTTAGACTATTATGTCTCATGTCTTGTGCAAAAAGGGCTTCATCAGGAAGTTGCCGTTACCGTTCCATTCAGTCAGGACAAATCATTTAAAATGAACACAAATTCAAGGACAAACAGAAGTGAGCCTCTCAGACTATGTATTTGTTAGTTACCAGCACGTTCATAGAGGCCTTCCTATTCCATGTCGACCAGTGCCTTAAACTAGTTCTGCCCCCGAGCAGCTGGCCCACCATCTCACACACTTTCAGAGACAGTAATGACACTGTTGGTGGGTGTGCTGAACATACACAGGTCACCCCACTCCAGACACACTGGCAGTTTACAGTATAAGCAGTAGCATGTTAGCATGACTTTATCTAAGCACATGCACATGATTCATAGTTATCATACCAGTAGTGTCCTGAGGCTATCCAGGGGAAGGATATAGAGATTTCTGAATTGAGGTGATGTCTTCACAAGCTGTTGTATTTTGTTGTTGTTGTTGTGGTTTGCTGGCAGGTCTGTCTTGTGTTCTGTGCTGTTTGCTGCCTGTGAGAGGGGGCAATAGTATGCTCACTGGTGAAAAGGTTTAAAATAGACCAGCAAGTGCTAGCAGGGCTGTTCAGGTTTCCAGAAGTCACTCTGCAAACAGTCTTTATGATCATTCAATGTTTCACTCTTATTTATCATGGACTGTAAAAGACGTGCAATTTTCTCTGTAATGTGTTTAAAATAGAAACAGTAGAAGGGTGAAAGCAAACCGACCTGTAAACACACATGTAACTTGACACTGGATTTTCAGCAGCTCTGAAACGTAGAGTGCACAAAGATATACAATATAGACATATAGCTATTATGTCCAGAGAGTTGGCCCAAGTTACAATCATTACATAGAAACTACAGTATGGAGAGCATAGGACAAGAACTAGGAGTACATTGATGTCAGTCCATCTGCAGTAGGCCTGCAGGGCTTTATATGGAAGACAAAGAAATTATATGATTGGATAGTTCACCTTGGATAAATCCACCTTATACCTCCTCTTGATAAGACTTGAGTCAACAGCACAAACCTTTGCATCCATTTTGAAGAAAACACTACCTGGAATCAATTATACTTTATCTACTAATTAGTCCACTTTAAAACACACCCATAGTTCCAGTGTGTTAGAAAGTAGATTTTATGGTTTTATACTTGTTTGCTTACAATCGTGACTCAGCAGCTTCATGCACCTTTGTTCAAGAGGAAATAACTGTTGAAACTTGATGAGGACCACAACTGAACGCACACAGTCAAACATTGACAAAAATGCAGACACATACAATGTACATGATGATCATTTTATAGACTCCGACGCAGGAGGTGTGTCTCCCTCCTGGACAGGTTATTGGCGGTGACAAAATCTCAGCACAGTGTTATTTCAGGCTAATTGTTTTACTAACAGTGTTTCCATGCACAGTTGAGCATACTGTATTACACAACAGCAGGAGCAAAACAATGTGGTCTTTACAGTGGGCTGTGCAGATTAATCAGTGACACCTGGTCAGGATGTGTATACATGAACTTGTGTCCACATGTGAAACGTGCTCACTTGCTTACCAGTAACAGCACTGTCACGCTGCCAGCTCCTCATCAGGACCTTTGGCCAAGTGTGAACCTCAGGAAGGCCTCGGCTTACAGAGCAGGAACATGAATCTAGTGATGAAGCAAAAGAGGCTAAAAATGCTTTTAAAATGTTTAATATCCCAATACATAACCACGTTTTAAGCTTTTTTTTAATGCACTTTTCCTAGATTGACACACTTTGCAGATAGTTGTGCTTTAAAAATAATGATCTTTTCATATATAAGATTATATATTATATTATATATAAGGTCATATATAAGGTTAAACTTTAAAGTCAGTGGATCAAAAGAATCCAAGAAATCAAGCATCTTTTTTTTCTTTTAGCTTTTTCCTGAACCTTGACTATTGGACTTTTATTTTGTGACTTATACACCCATTGTTTTGTTTTGTTTAGCTCTGCTAGCGTAGCTCTAAGAATGAAAATGTTGGTCTGTTGGTCCAGACTGAAATATCTCAAAAACTGTTGGGCAGGTTATCATGAACTTTTGTACAAACATTCATGTCCCCCTGGAGATAAATTGTCTTAACTGTGATGATCTCCTGACATTTCATTTAGTACCACCATCAGGTCAAAATTTTAATTCTTTAATACTGACCTTAGCTTCATAGACTGCTAGCATGGCTATAAAACCTCAGTTGTAACTCCCCCTTTCTCATTCTCTTCTATCTCCATGCAGTTTGTAATGTCTGTATGTAAGATTCGCTTGCTTGCATGCTCTGTTATTAACATAATATCAAGCTGCTCATTCATTTCTGTTGTTTCTACTTTTACTCCATTTATATCTACAAGTAAGACCATTTTTAGAAACTAGGTCAGGAAGAAAAACTTACTCTGCCTTTCAGGTTGTGAGGAAACCTACAGCACTTAATAGGTTATCAAACACCTCACCTATTTATCCAGACAGTTAAATGATTTATCTTGCTATTTACGTATTGATAAGCGTTATCACAAGAGGTGAGCAGCAGCATCCTATATTTGGAAGTCTCATACAGACATAATACCGCATCAATCAAAAGGTAATAAAGAGTTTATTTTTCACCTTTGTACTGCTCAGTTTCAGCACGTGTTGCTCTGCATTCAGATCAACAGATATTTTGAGAATAGAGAGGAAATTGCATCTCTATTTAAAAATTAATTTCAATTTTTATTATGAAAAAAATTAAAAAATACTACTTGAAGCTGAAGAAACATACACTGTTTTTTCTATTAGCAGGACACACTCAATGATGGTAAACCAGTAGAAGGACTTAGATAAAATTTGTAAAATTTGCTGCACAAAAACAACAAAAAAGTTTGAATAAATAAGTGAAAATGGAGCATCTTACTGTCCTGTGTTTGTACATTAGCCATCTAAAAGTTATGGGATATTAGTTGCAACAACCAGCCTTTGCCACTCCAAGTGGTTGTGGTACCAATGCAAACTTGACCAAGTCTAAACAAGGACAATTCCAGAGTAACAGACTAGTGCTGAATGACATCAAAGATAAACAAGAACATGTATCAGTTTTGACTGAAATTGTGTAACACTATATTTATTCTGGTAGGGTTACATACATGCTAAACCATGTTAAAAGATTGTTGATGCTATTTGTTTAAGTTTGAGTTTGATCTTTAATTAAGATTAAACATATGATGCTATTTTGTATAATCTGTAAATGAGCTGAGATGTAAGTGAGGTTCTCTGTGTTCACACTAGTTATGCTTTCAGTGGTGCTTGGTCATCAAAACGTTCCAGAGTTTTAACAGCACACAAACATGTGTGTTACAGGGGCCAGAGTTAATATGTGCAAGAATGTTTCCTATTACATCCAACACTCATCTATTACTGTTAGGCATTTCACTTACAAAAGTGAAATCTCCTCCTGTAACTCAGTTGTTCCTTTACGTAAATGCTGAGAACCTGTGGTAGTGATTACTTTGCCAGTTATCACTGAAAGTGAAATCTGAAACATAAACATATAGTTTCAGGCATTTAAAGCACAAAGAAAAGCATTATGAACAGCCATGCTGCAGGAGTGAAGCATGTAACCTAGCTTTTTGTAATTCAAATCTAATAGAGGAGGTGCTGTTTATCCAAGACTAGTCTCCTAGACAAGACAAATAAAATACAATAAAAAGCTTTATTGTCTTTATTTTCCACTGGCATGGACAATTGTCTCCAACTTCAACTACCACACATCCATAAAACACCATTAAAACATAAACCATTGAAGACAACATGTGAAATGTAAATCATTAATGATATTACAAAGCTGTGAGGAACATCTATTATACAGCACGTATCCTGTCAAGCACAAATTAGTCATATGCTGAGTGCAAGGTGTAATCTAGGATATATAGTAAAAACTGTAACTTCAGGATTAAGATCACGACTGGAATAAAATATAAATCTTTCAGCTCATTCTGATGTTTTACTGTTATTTTACTGGCTACATTAACCACTCCAGCATTAAGTATTTTCATTTTTAAATTGCTTGCGGCAAAACAGATAATTGTATCAATGGGATCCTAACTCTCATCAGATTTTTTTTTAGTTTTTCTGGAATCGTTTATCCTTGTCTCAATCTTTCACCTCTCTCTCTCTCTGTTGACATTTGAACATGCGCTGCTCCTCTTCACGCGGACTGAATAACAAGATAAACCCCAATCAATACTGAGAGTCATTTTGACAAAGACCCGATTAAAAGTTAACCAGCTCAACATAAACATCAAATAGATGAGCTGAAGGAGCCCTGTCAGGAGTGTGACTGATGAATTTGTGTTATAAGGTTACCTGGTTCAAAGGTGAATGGTATTTTATTTACCAAGATAAAGTGATATATTGGACCCTTTTTAAATATAGAGTGTATATATTGGGCCCTTATATAGGCTTCTTATTGTTTATGATACTCCATCTGTGGAGCTTGAGCTTATTTTTTATTCGTTCACTCATCTTATTTCACATCTTGCTCTGTTTCAATTTTCAGTGTCTAATGAGACACATTCATTCTATTTAGTACTTTTATTTTTGTTTTATTCATCACTCACAATCAACACAGTCTGTGTGAGAGAAAATGACCAGATGTCTAATATGTATAGAGTTTCCTGCAAAAAAAAAAACAAAAAATAAAAACTGGTGCATAAACCTTATCATGTTGACGCTGATTGGAGAGGCTTGCACTCTATGTTGAGTGGTATCATTAAAGCAACATGTTTAGGCTGTACATGTGCCACTTAAATAGTAAAGACAAGAAAATTTGGCAAAATCAAATGATTTACTTTTAGTAGTCTTAGGTTAGTGAAAAATCTTTGGAAAATATATTTTTTTTGATTGCCACATCCCATAAAACATATTGGGCAAACGGCAGTAGCACAATGTGTCGCGGCTTTCCTGCTGATAGGGAAAATATTGTTCTTTTACCTCCTGACTGAGGAAATTTAGGCAGCAATAAAGATAAGATGTTATGGTCAATCTGGCGCATACACACAAACCAAACTGGTGAACTGAGATGTGTGTGCTTTCTGAAAGAAAAGCTACATTTTAAACTTTATTCTTCAACATAGAACTAAGTAATTGTCACCAGATGTGTGTTTTTGCATATGCACTACAATATGCATTAAACAGTGTTTGTCAGTTAAGGTGTTTCAGTGTCAAGACACAGTGATTTAGCTGTTTGTTTGTTTTTGTTTTGTTTTTTTTACAGTTTGGAGTGTTTACCAACAGCCTACTATAGGTTAACACACATGCACTTACACACATGACCTCAGGTGTGTGTATGCAGAACAGGGACATGTGGTTGCTCTCTTAAAAAGGACAGGAAAGGGACAGTCACTCCCACTGTCAATCAGTATAGAACAGTGTTTGGGTTAGAACAGCATCTGGCTTGGAACGGTATTTGGCCTTTGTTGTGCAACAGACACCAGTGACTGCCCTCTCCATTCAAGAGGACCCTCGATCAGAAAGGAGGAGCTCAAAGAGACTCACCACCTTCAGAGAGGTGTGCTGAATTTGCTCAAACAAGACATGGACGTGGAGTATTTTGTGCAGAGGGAGGTTCTGGATGAGTCGCGTCTGGATGAAGTGGCACAAAAAGGGACGTGGTCCACCAAACCAGCCCTGGGTGAACGGGTGAAAGACTCCCTGAGGTAAAATTAGACAAGGAGAGGACACAGGGAAGGGAGGTGTGACAGGCAAATGAGAAAACACTGAGATGCACAATAACACAACAACAAACAACAACAGAAAGGAAGTGTTTGCATTAAGCTGTGAACATAATTGTGCTTGTGTGCGTCTATATGTGTGGCTTTACTGTGCCTTTAACTGCTAACTCAGCCTGTTGATAGTGACTTGTGAAAGAGTCATTAATGAATGTGTGTGTGTGTGAGTGTGTGGGTGTGTGGGTGCATGCAAATGGCTGTGTGTTTGGTTGGTTAACTATTTTTGCTATCTCAAATCAGAAAAGTGATGATTTAAAAAGGTGGAGCAATAGTTTCATCCTAATCGTTTAATGACAACGCATGAACAAAGTTCATAGTTTTATTTAGTAGGAAGTGTTATCACAGTTACTTGGGACATATAGTTCTGACCCCAGTATGTCTAATCCAGTGAATAAATGGTAATCCTGTAACATTTCAGAACTTTGTGCACTCTCTGTCTATAAGTTGCATAAGTTTCTCCAGCTAAATCAGAACTAATATTTGTTTATGCCAGCATTCTCACATTAAGTTCATTACTACACAGTCTCTTTCATTGGATGTGAACAGTAGCACACTGACATACTGCTGTTATCCAGTGTGTCATTATTTTACAAGGTCGGCTGATAATAAACTGTAGCAGGTGTAACAATTCTCAAGTCAACTCATTTTGTTTTTATAGCAAACTAATAAAATGGATGTTTGATATAGCTTTCAGTTTGGTGACCCAGTTAAAAAAATCTACTCTTTTTATGTGAGTGTGAAATGTTGTACTTATGTGACCCTCAGTTCTACATACTCAGTAATGTGAATGTTAAGTATTTCTGGGTTGATTCTTGCAGGTGTTCAGTGCCCAGGTTGAAACACACAGTATTGAACTGGGTGCCCGTTCTTGGCTGGTTGCCTCGCTACTCCATCAGAGAAAATGCCATAGGGGACCTGATCTCTGGCTGCAGTGTGGGCATCATGCACCTGCCGCAGGGTTCGTTTGCATGAATGTGTACTAACTCACAAACTTGTCACTTTAAATCCATAGTTTTGGTAAATGAGTTTTTTCTCTTTCTTGCTCATATCTGTCCAGGCCAGGCTAGTACTTTCCATTTCCTTCCAGTCTTTATGCTAAGCTAAGATAGATAGATGGTATCAATCCTCTAATCTAACTCTCAGCAAGAAAGCAAATAAGTGTCTTTCCTAAAATGTCAAACAATTACTCAAACAACCAAAATGTGTCCACTTGAACTAACATCACATTTGTTTGGTATAAGGAACAGACTGTCTTCATTTTCTTTTTTTTTTTTTTGTAAACCAGGCATGGCATATGCTCTCCTGGCTTCCTTGCGCCCTGTGTTTGGCTTGTACACATCCCTCTACCCGGTGCTGGTCTACTTCATCTTTGGTACTTCCAGACACATCTCCGTAGGTGAGATAGTGTGTGTAGGTGGCTGTGATTAAAAAGGAAAGAAATGAAAATAAAAAAAAAGTCTTGTCAACATGGATAAAGTGATCTTTTATGTCTTTGTGCATTAATCTGAATTGGCATGCTCATGTTCTGTACATCCAGGTACGTTTGCTGTGATCAGCATCATGATTGGGAGTGTAACAGAAAGGCTGGCACCTGACAGTAACTTTATGGTAAATGGCACCAACGGGACAGACAGTGTGGACTTTGATGCGCGGGATGCCTTCAGAGTCCAGATAGCATGTTCCCTCACAGTCTTGGCAGGAATCTTTCAGGTTTGTGTTTCTGTTCATGTGCCCGTTTTAACCAGTTGGTGACTCTACTGAGGTACTGAACAACCCTTTCAAGTCATATTTCTCTGCTTTTTTACCATCCTTAGATCCTATTAGGTGTGGTGAGGTTTGGTTTCGTGGTCACCTACCTGTCTGAGCCACTGGTTCGTGGCTACACTACAGGATCAGCATGCCATGTATGTGTCTCACAGCTTAAATACCTGTTTGGAGTCTCACCAGCTCGATTTGCTGGTCCTCTCTCACTTATCTATGTGAGTATGTCTTGTACCATACAACTAACATGTCACTATACAGACAAGAAAATAACTGATAGATAGTTTGTTGAAGCTCATAGTATTTAGTTTAGTTTTGAGGTGTTGATTCAACCCTTTTTTGAATAATAACCTAAGACTTTTAAAGCTAGCAGCTGGTTAGCTTAGCTTAGCACAAAGACTAGAAAAGGAGGGAAACAGCTAATGATTTTCTCATCAAACTCTTTACCAGAAAGTGAATAAGCATAGTCCCCAAAATATTGAACTATTCCTTTAAAATACTTTTCAGAGCTAATATTTGTTTAAGGTCCAGCATACCCACACAGGTGTTTGTAGTTGTTCTTTACTCTGTAGTTACTTCTACTTGTGGAATAGTTTTACCATGTGGTATTAAAACTTTTACTTCACAGTTTTTGTCATAGGGACGTGCATTGCATTCACATAATTATCATATCTCAAACTTGTGGCTTACTATCTCATCTTTACAAGAAAACAACCTTTACCCTCAAGGTCCTGATCATGTAAAAGAGAGCTATCTCAAAATTTTGAGATAATGTAGTCTAATGTAACAGGAGTTGGAACCCTTCAGAACTTGCCTGGGAATCATCCAGTTTTTAAGATTTCTTTAGTCTCAAAGTAATTCAGTATACTGGGGGCTCAAGTTGTTCACTACAATGTAACTCACTGAATCTGTGGCAAAATTATACCTGTTGTTTCTTGAAAAGGCTTGCATTTGTTCACAGAAGTGAAGACTTTTAATGTAATATTTTCCAAAGTACTTTGTCTTCTCAAATAATGATGCTTCATAACCACCTTAATCATTTACCATAATTATGAGAAAAGATCTTATGAGATATTTTCTTGTAATTATGAAACAATAATCATAATCATTTCTTTTCTTTTGTGAATGCAATGTGCTTCCATATTGCCATTATGCTGCCACTACACTTGCTACATTACATTGCATAATTTTGTCTTTGTGTCAGATGGTCCTCCTGAATCTACCAAAGTGAGTCATACTATGTTGAAACAGTTGGAAGCAGGCTGCCAGTCAGCTTTAAATATTACATTTATGTTCCTTCCTTCTCTCCTCTACTCCTTCCCCTCACAGACCCTGGTGGATATTTGCAGACTGCTACCTCTGACCAAGGTGCCAGAGCTGGTGGTCAGCCTGGTGGCGCTCGCTGTTCTCATTGTGGTGAAAGAAATCAATGCCTGCTACAGACAGAAGCTGCCTCTGCCCATCCCTATAGAACTCATAGTTGTGAGTCCTCTCTTTGGTGTTTCCTCTGTCCTTCCTTTTTCTCTCATTCTGCAGGTGTGTTCCCCTAACAGTCCAGCAGGGGGCATCTTGATCACAGGAATCTCACTGGGCTGAGGGACTGGTGACCTTGTTTTACTCTTGCTAAAAACAGGTGTTCAAAGTAATGATTTACCACAAATACTGAACCAACATTCCTTTTGCCTTTTTCTCAACAGATCATAGCAGCAACAATCATCACCCACTTCTGTGGACTTACGAGTACATATGGCATTGATGTGGTTGGAGAGATACCCAGTGGGTATGTTCATCTCTCTGCGTTTGAAATTGTGTGGGGGTGTGTGGACCATAGACTGTGGACAAAACAGAAAGCGGGAGGTGGGGGGGGTGGGCGGGTGGAAGTACAACTAAGGACAGCTGCCTGTGCAAATCTGTTTACAAGACAGAAAAGCAACTAATTTCCTTGTTATCTGATATGTTGTTGTCTGAGCTGTAACATGCCCTAGAAAAAAACAGGGCTACAGTGTGTGAGTTTTTAAAGAGCTCCTGATCCTGGAAAAGCTCCTGTGATGGAAAACTCCTCAAGTGAGTGGAGTTTCCCCCGAGGGGATATGTAAACAGAGGATAATTGCAGATTATTGTAATATATACAAAAGCTGCTCTTTGGTTTTCTTGTGTTTGCTCTTAATATGAGAGTCATTGAACTCTGGTTTGGCCATTTTTGGTAAAAATAAAGGTTGTAAGTTGGGTGTGTTTCTAAATTATCGAAAAGGTTAATGTGTCTGCCAGCTGAAACGTGTGCTTCTATAAATTCTATAACAATAACAGGAGGCTACAGCATTTGCTAAGTGCAAGACCACTAGTCAGCAAAAGGTTACACATGCTGCTGGAATTTAAAACACTCACTCTCACAAGAAGCCTGTTAGTTAAATTTCTTGAACAGGCCTCAGGGGAAATGTGAGCTGTACTAATTCCCTAATCTGTCTGAGGTGCTGTCTGTGTGTCAGGACTCTTGTGTTCTACATGCTAACAGCAAAAACATGCCTGAACCATTCACTTTTTCCTCCTGCTGCAGACTCAAGGCCCCTCGTGCTCCGGATGCCACTTTGTTCTCACAGGTGATAGGTGATGCTTTTGCTGTGGCCATCGTGGGCTACGCCATCAACATTTCCCTTGGCAAAACATTTGCTCTCAAACATGGCTACAAGGTGGACAGCAATCAGGTGAGGCACAGACACATTTGGTTCTCACAAATAGCCATGAGAGTTATACTTGGAGTCCCTGTTCCTCTCTGACTCACTGCTACCAGGGAAGGGCCAAACTTTGGCCTAATATTAGATTTTAGCATCTGCTCGCTCACAGTTGGTCCTGACGGTCACATCAGTGGAAAAAATTATTCAGGTTGTTCTGGAACGAGCCGCGCCCCAGTAGCACAGCCATGAATAACTTGTTTTGTCTGCATTGATTTGTTTCTCGTGCTCAATTCATTTCAAATAAATCCAATTCAGGTATTTTAATGTCATGAATTACAAGAGCAATACAGTCTTTCATCTCAGACTGAGACCGCACCCTTAACAATGTGACAGAAGCAACAACAGAAATGGCTTCATGTCATATTAATCACAAGCTCAACACATTTTTAAATCACTACTCTACCTTGTTTTGAAATTATAGTATAGTAGTAATAGTAAGTAGTAGTAAAGTACAGACATTTATTTTACTGTGAGCGTGGCACTGTTTGCAAATTTACAAATTGCAGTTTTTCTTGAGGCATGATTGTCCATATTTCATCCACCATATTTTACACAGTGGAATAGTGATTGAATTTGAGGTTACTTGCTATGCATCTGACAAAGCTTAATGAAATGTGGTTAAATGTTAAACTGGAATGTATACACACATTTGGGGATCACTGATACTACAGAACAGTGTTTTTGACTCAACCTGGTCATGGAAATGCAAATACTTTCTCATTTGCTCATGCACTGTCTCCTGATAATTCATTCCTGCCAAACTGCAGCCTGAGACTGAACTGCTTTTGCTGGTAGAGCGCTTCATGCCATCACTTTATTGGAAAAAATGATTAATGTTCCCCTGCAAATAGATAAGCACAAGGGTAAAACGTGTATTTTCTCCACAGTTCTGTTTTCACATATATACATATATACACACAGATGTGTTCTTTACTTCTTATTATTGTCTGTAGAACACAGACTTAACAGTACTCCCACACAGACACACTTGCAGAGGCATGTGACTGGGATAATTCCACTCTGGAGAGGGATGGGTTGGGAGCACTCACAGCCTCTAAGAGCTGGCCCTGCTAAATCATTAATGCCCAACAAGCTTTATGCAATCAAGTGTGTCTTAAATATGCTTGGCATTGCTCTCAGAGTGGCAGTGATGTGTTGACAGAACAGCACACTAATGTTATTGACCTGAAGGTCATAGACTCCAGACCCTAAAGGTTGTTGTGTTATTATATCATCAAGTATTGGGATTAATATCAAAGGCCATCTGTTTTTCAGCCTAAATGTGTATGTTATTACCTCAAACTGTGCCTGTCCTGCTGTTTCTTTTTCCAGGAGCTGGTTGCTCTGGGTCTCAGTAACACTGTTGGCGGCTTTTTTCAATGCTACTCCGTGACCTCCTCCTTGTCTCGCAGCCTCGTCCAGGAGAGCACAGGGGGCAAGACACAAGTAAATACACATACACATATGTGCACAAACAGCACAAATACCAGTACCTGATCACACTGAAGTCATGTGTTCAACTTGACACCATTTACTTAACACTAGGTGTGTGTGTTTTTGGCAGGTTGCTGGAGTGATTTCGTCCATCATTGTGCTGATAACCGTTTTAAAAATAGGTGCTCTCTTCGAGGATCTCCCCAAGGTAACACTCTCCTCTCTGTACCAGCTCTCACTAATGATCATTATCTCTCCTGGCAGAATTTAATAACCAATAAGGTTGTGGGTATACGCGAATACATCTGTGTGTGTGTGTGTGTGTGTGTGTGTGTGTGTGTGTGTTCCTCAGGCTGTCTTATCTACAATAGTGTTTGTGAATTTGAAAGGAATGTTTAAGCAGCTCATGGATGTGCCTATGCTGTGGAAGACAAACAAGGTTGATCTGGTACGACTAAATCCTCTTTAAGAGTCATTCTGCTCAGTTAAACACCGTGTGAACCTTACATCACTGTTGACCCCATTGCCTGTTTATACTGCCCTCTAGCTGGTGTGGCTGGTAACATTTACAAGTACCGTCCTGCTCAATCTGGACCTGGGTCTGGCTGTCTCCATTGGCTTTTCCATGCTGGCTTTCATCTTCAGAACACAACTGTAACTACACAACCACTCATTATTAATTATTTATGCAAATGTAATGAGAGATCATGATGAGGTTTCCCCAGAGCTGCGGGGCAGGCAGGTCTTGCTGTGATTTTGGCATTTTATTGCCTTTCAGACCCCGTTACTCTATCTTGGGCCGCGTGCCAGACACTGACTTATATCTGGACACAGACACGTACAAAGAGGTAAGACTTTTTTAGGGGATAAATGAAAGATGCTCATCCACAGAAAGTCAAAGGAACAGGTCACTCAAATGACAAAACTACATATTTTCTCACTTACTTTTAGCCATGTAGATTGCTTTTTTTTTTTTTTAAATTTCCATCTCTGTGTTATCCTCCTGAGAGTTCTACCACTACCACATAAAATGGTAGAGAACGTATTTCTGGCAGTGTCCCAGTTAATAATCTGCTAACAGTTTTCATCTGGCTATCTCCTCAGTAGAAAGTAATTTTATATTGCTCTTGAATTTTTGTTGCCATGTAAGTGGCATGGCTTAAGGGGATGACAGGTTTAGTCCCGACTGAAAAATCTCAACAACTATTGGATGGATTTGCCATGAAATGTAGGAGAGTCATTCATGATCCACAGAGGATGAATCCTAATCACTGAGATGGAGATCTCCTGACTTTTCCTGAAATAGCACCATTGTAGTTGTAGTTTTTAGTGAAATGCATCTACAATTATTTGACAGATTGTCAAGGTTTGGCACAGACATCTCAGGTTGTAATAACTTTGCTGATCCCTTAACTTGTAATCCAACACCACCAGTATTTGAATTGAATTAAATGTATCCAATACTTTAGTTTATGACAATATACCAGAAGAGTTAATAACATTCTCATTAGCCTCAGGTGTATTCTGTGTTTAGTGCCAGTTAGCAAATGTTAGCATGCTAAACTATGTTGGTGAACATGGTAAACATTACACCTGGTAACATCAGCATGTTTAGCACTGTAGTTGTGAGCATGTAATCCTGCTCATGTTAGTATAGATACTGTGCATAAGTACCGCCTCAGAGAGCTGTTACCATGGCTGTGGGCTTTTAGCATTGTTTACAAATACATTTTCTGATGCTGTGAGTTCCCACAAACAAAAGTCACATCTGCTGGTATCTTAATATTCAGGCAAACAAAAGCAAAACTAATCTGCATTTCTAGATAGCAACAGTAAATGAGAAAATATGCTTTTTCTAAAATTTGGGTGAACTGACCCTTTTAGAGGAACACTCTGTGAATAGAGTTATATCATCAGTGGTAGGAAAACTCCATTTAGTCAAACAATACCTGGGGGAGGTAGAAAGTGCAAAGTGAACAGAAACAAGCCTGAGTTTCTGAACTCTTCTACTTCATGATGTGTCCCTGCAGGCCAAAGAGATTCCAGGAGTTAAAATCTTCCGCTCGTCTACAACTATCTACTACACAAATGCTGAGATGTACTTGGAGGCCCTGCAAGAGAAGGTGTGTGTACGTGTGGGTACATAAATGTGGGCGTGTGTATGTGTTTGCATGCTGGCTTGCATTTGATTACAAGATGTAATCCCTGTCTGCGGTCTACAGCACCCCTAATTGCTTTCATTATCTCTCTCACTCGCCTCACTTTCTCTCCTCTCTCTTCAATGTGGTGCTTGGCTTTTTGTGCAGAGTGGAATTGAAATCGGGAAGCTGCTGACGGCAAAGAAGAAACGAGATGCGCAGCTGAAGCGTAAACAAGAGAAAGAGAAAAAGAAAGCGAAAAAGGAGGCAAAGAAAGAAGTATGAAATCCTAAATGACACATTCAGGGACACCATAAGTTATACTAACTCCTCTGAACTGAAACCGATCACTTTAAACTAATAACTGTCTAATAGTTTATACTTTTTCAATTTATGTCCAGAAAAAAGCAGTCAGCCACCTGTCCAATGGCACACTGTCTTTCAATGGGTTGGAGATGAATGAGGGAAACGTCTCTGCAGGGCCGAGGGAACAGAGTCAAATGAATGTTGCAGCCTTACGCCTATCAGAGACCTCTGCAAATGGCAATCGCAAAGGACAAGTAAACTGGGCTTACCAACATGACACAACCACGTTGGACTCAGATTCAGACACGGGTTGCCAAGGTGATGACAGCATCAACCAGGTATCGTGCTGTAGCGACGAGGAGAGGGGAATGGCCTGTGAATCAGGCACACACAGCATCATCTTGGACATTTCAACAACCAGCTTTGTGGACACTGTCACTGTGAACACACTGAAAAATGTATGTGCGATGACAGAGCATACAGGTTCTTCTCAATTTAAAAAAAAAATTGACATAAAAATAAGTGATGTCTTATCTTTTTTCTTCCAGATTTTCAGGGACTTTGGGGCGATTGAGGTGGACATCTATCTAGCAGGCTGCCAAGGTTAGTGGAACACCAGACAAAACAGAGACAAAGTTAATGTCCTTAATGCGGAGTGAAGGCAGCGAAGCTTTAGATAATGAATGCATCAAGGTCTCAGCCTCAGCAGCGCCACATTGTTCCCTGTCCGAAATGTCACTCAAACATAAATATTTATTCCTATAATCACTACATCCCTCTCATGATCTCTCATTGTTACGCATGTTTTTCTGTTTGTATATGCTTTTAAATGTTAGCCTGTGTCGTGGAGCAGCTGGAAACTGCAGGTTTCTTCTCAGAGTCCATCCCAAAGAGCAGGTTGTTTGTCACAGTCCATGATGCAGTGCTTCATATTCTCTGGAAAATGGGACAGACAGACTTCACACTAGTATGTTCATCACTACGAATATTCATAACCCTTATAAAGATCTTTCAGCTTCACTCACATATCACCACTGTTATATATTCTGAAAATTTCCTACCCATAGCTCTGAATCTTCCTCATATTTTCAGGATATTTCCTGCAACACCAAGATGTAACCATCAGGGGTCAGACTGTTCCAACTCTCGCCATCTTCCTCCTCCTCTTCCTCCTCCTCCTCCTCCTCCTCCTCTTAGGCTGCTGGCTGTTCTGTTGCTCACCATTGGCTGTCACTGTCTCCTCCCCCTTTCAGTGGGGGAGAATGCACCACCTTGACATGGCGGCCGGTTGCCGTGGAAATACAGGGAGCCGTTGCTGTGGCAACAGGCTTTTTATGATATCGCCTAATGAGATAGCCAGCAATACGTCATTGCAGCTCTCTCGCTCTGTGGTGTGTGTGAGAGACAGAGAAGGGGCGGAGGTTGAGTGGGAGAATGTAACATTGGACTAATAGGAGTCTGTATTTATAGCCTGTGTGAGAGTGTAGAGAGTGAGGAAAGGTTGACTGTAAGGGGAAACTCATATGTGAGAGGTGGTATTGTTAACAGATGGGCCACAATGTGTGTGCTTGTGTTTGTCACACTGTATTCTTGAATCAATGCAAAAGGAGGAGGCTAATGTCTCCCACAACAAATCAATAGAATGTAAATATTTGTCATTGATACAGTCAGGCTATGCCCTCTGGGAGGGGTTCTTAATCCTTACATTACCACCATTTTGTGCCAAAAGCTGAATTACAGATATGGTGTAATATGTGTTACGTTTTAACAGAGCAGCAGCTTTAAAACACAGCGTGGGTGCATGTATAGTCACTATTCACACGTCTGATTCCTCTGACATCTTAAGCTTCCATCTATTTTTGGGACCCAGTCTCATGTCATCATCTATCATATGTATCTAGCATATGTCAGACACTGTGTTGCAATATATGCTACATGTTTAATTGATTTTTTACTTTCAGAAATTTGTGAGAGTGCAGAATGTTTAGAGGGTCTGCAAGACAGTTTATGTGCATTTCTGTAAATTGGAAAAATGAGTGTCCTAATCATATTTTCTCATGAGTGCAGAGCTGTTTTTCAGCTGACCCTCCAGACACAGTAGCCGACCACCGGAAATAAATTATCTGCGTGCAGAAAACATAGATATGTCCGCCAAATTTCCTCGAGAGTGCCTATCGCTCTACATTGTGTTCACTGACTGATAAAACCTCTAGTAGTGTGTTTAACTATCAAAAGTCTCTTGGAGTTTATTTTTATACAGGTGTAACATTTTTAATGTGATTGAACCAGAACACTTCCTGTACATATCCACAGTATGTTTTATGAATATAGGATGAATAAACTGTGTAAATAAGGAGTCACAAACCACATAGCATCCATCTTCATCTGGTCATTTATTGCTTCTTTCTTTTCATGGCATCAAGTCTCTTCCCCCTCCCCACATCCCCATCTCCTGCTCTTTGCACAATTCAGTTTCTCTCTTTCTCCCAAGGTGGAAATACTGATCGTCATCCCCTCCAAATATTGTTAACACTGATTCACAGACCCTACAATACACTGGATACTTAAGTTAGTTCATAACACACAGCTGGAAGTGGTGATGCATTGTCTCTTTTTGATTATTTTTTTCTTTACAAATGGAAGTTATTTTTGTACAGTTAATTAAGAGAGTACAATTGGCAGAAAACAATGACCAAAGGCAATGCTACATGTAAATGAAGACACCACTGCCACGGCCCCACACACACACTCTTTCTTACAGACACATGCACCCGCCCATACACACACACACAGATACACAGGCACAGGCATTCATGCATCCACACACACATTCAGACCATGGCATATCAGCAGCAGATATGAGGTCTTTCATTTTGAAAGTTTCATCAGAATATTTTGAGTTTCTGCTCACTCAGAACAAAATGGCATGACATGTTAGGACTAATGAGGCTATTGAAACCCTAACAGAGAGGCGCAGGAAGGGAGGATATTGCAACTACACTGGACACGTCACACTTACAGAACAAGACAGGACGGGACAGCACAAAGGCAGGGAGCGGAAAGAGAGGGGAGAGTCAGCGAGGTAGAGTCAGAAAGCAGAGCGGAGGGAATATCAGCCTGTGATTACTGTATAGGTGCAGGTGTGTTTCAGTTCTTTTCCCATCTAATCTTTGGTCCATTTGTCCAGGGCT
Organism: Lates calcarifer; assembly: GCF_001640805.2. Taxonomy (NCBI): domain Eukaryota; kingdom Metazoa; phylum Chordata; class Actinopteri; family Centropomidae; genus Lates; species Lates calcarifer. Next base: position 15,848,774 of record NC_066838.1, on the reverse strand, counting down.
TTTCCATAGTTTTAAACCTGTAGGGTGCGTAACTAATCTGCACTTTGTTGTGGTGTTGGTTTGGTGTTGCATGTATTTTGAATAGTTTTATGTGTTTGTGTATGTGTGTGCTGATGTCAAGGGCGACCTTGGCTCTGTGTTCTGTAGGGCTCAGCATATCAGATCACACTCTCAAAGAGAAGCGTACTCTTGGTTCCCGCAGGGGGCAACAGCTTGGCCTCGCTCTCCGGCGCCAGGTACTCCAGGTGATGTCTGCCCCAAACTGGGGTGGTTAGGTGCTGCCACCGCTACACAGAAAAAAAAAACACAAAAAACAAAAAGCAGGGACTTCATGAGCTGTTTATTGGACTGATGCTTCAGCCTGCTCTAATGAGCCTTCTCTAATGAAAAATGATGAAATCAGCAAACCAAATAACTAACAGGAGAGGGAGTGCAGTATCCAAGGAGACACATTCCTACTCACTTATCAGCAATCATCAACAGAGACACAAACACAGGAGAATGTGTGCAAACACATTTGCACCCAGGCGTACTGACCTCCCGCAAAGATCCTTTGCAGCGCAGTAGTTTGTAGAGAACAGTGAGAGGGATGCAGAGCATGGAGGACAAAGCCAGTGCCCAGCCAAGCGCTTCACCCCACAACGGGTATGTGTACACTGTGTTGTAGGTCAGGGGCTTGTAGTTCACCACGTGGAACAAGAAAACTCCCTATATGCAAACAAAAAATGTCAGCTGTTTTCAACTGGCAGGTAGAACTTGTAGAAAAACAAACAGAACAACACTTACCACACAGACAAAAGGCGTGATGTAGGACCAGCACCACTTCATGTAGGGCAGGGGCTGATAACCGATCATACGAGCCACGTCGTCCATGAAACGGTCTGCGCCTACCATGGATGACATGGAAAGATGTTGAGATGATGCACTGAATAGTGCGATTTGTGTTGTCTGTGTTGTAATTGTGCAGTACTGTCTCACCATAGACCCATGCAATCACCACACACTCCCAGAAGGCCTGCCACAGCAGAGTGATGCCACTGGCAGAGTAGTAGTCAAACAGCTGGAAGACATACATCCCTCCCTGGCAGAGAGAGAGAGAGCAGTCAGCATTAAGACTATCCTGTTAATACTTTATGTGTGACCTATTTCCAGCCTTGTCTCCACTGTTTAGGCATTCATCCCAGTTCAGTCCTGGCAATAGTTTCCTCAGTCCAATTAAGCATTAGGTACACAATGCATGTATTTTAAAGAATCATTAAAATAATCTCCTGATAGCAAAACAATCTTAAGCTCCGGTAAGAGACTATGGCCTTTTGTTTAGCCTCTGAATGGCATCGTGTTCAGCCCGGATGTTTGTTGTTGTATAATCTGCCAGCCTCCAAATGACTGTGTGTCCCACCTAATTCTGAAGAATTCAACTAAGAGTCTAAAACTCTGGGAAAACCTCACTGTACCTCTGTGACCATTGACATGTCGATGAGGAAGCAGATGACGCAGCAGATGGCGGCTACCACCTCTCGCCGCAGGGAGCCCAGGACAGATTTAGGGGGTAGCATGTCCATGATTCCCGTTATCAAACCCTCAACCCCTACAAACTGAAAAGTGAGAAAAAAGAAAGTGAAGAGGTAGCAGAGAGAAAGAGAGAGGGAAAAGGTGAATGAGAGACCAAGAGACATAAGGCCCTATCTTACACCTGGTGCAAGGTTTCAGCAAAAGGGTTGCAAGTGTCTTTGCTGCTTTCAGACCAATGCAGTTGTCATTAACCCATCCAGCATCTACATTGTTTAAATAGCACCTGCACCTGCACCCATCTGAGCACCCACGGCCATGCTACTCTTAAAATGAGGTGTGGTCAGGCGCATTGTTGGTGCATTGCTATCTTGAGGCAGCGGAAAGCAACTACATGACAGACCAACAAAATCCTGTTCTGAAGTCAACGGTGCAGTGCTTTTAAAGGTGCATTATCAAAATAGTAATATGCACCTACATAGGTGGGTGCACAATGTGCATAAACTCTGCTTGCACACACATCATGGCTGTCTCTTGGACATAAATTAGGACACATTACAGGACTTTAGAGGGTGTGATGCTGAATTGCCTGTGGTGATGCCAGTGAACACAAATTTGCCAGCAGCAACATGGGCAAGGAGAGATCAGCTGGCATAAGAAGCTGTCAAATCTACCATTATAATAGCAATCTGCCAAGCTGCAAGCGCACCTGTCATTTAAAGGGAACCAGAGATAGCACTCTGATTAGTTCATTGCATGTTACACCCAAAACACACCCATGGTTAACCAAGAGGCTAAGTACAACTCTTTTGAATCATGGCATGGCACTGCGGTCGTTTTTTCTGCTGTTAAATTAGCAAAAATTGACGCCCTAAATGTACTCGCTCCATGTGCTTTAGACAGTGGGCTTAGACAGTTAAAATAGAACCCAAAGGGACACAAAGGTGAGGAAGTGGACTAAAAGTCTGAAACATGCGTCTTACTGTACTAGACTCTAGTAGATAGTAACTCTAGTAACTAGAGTATTGTACATGGAAATAACATTAATGTGTTCATTCGATGACAGTGTTGGATACATCAAACAAAAATATCCATGCAGAAAACATTAAAACTTAATGCAAAGGCAGGGGTAATGGTTGAGAATTATACACAAAATTTCACTGTTGCTGACTCAACCCCATGATTATCTGCTAACCTCCCCTTTCAACCAATCAACGTACATGTCACATGCACTGAACTGCAGATGCAATTGACATGTAATTGAGATTTTGCAGGTGAGCATGTCAGCTCAGATTGCCCTTCCCAGTCTCCTGACACAGGAATGTTTTATGTGGATCTTTGCAGAAACATATTTCAACCACCAGAATGAGTTCAGCTGTGCAGCTATTTTTACATCATTTACTAGAAATGGCAGCACATGCATGGGCAATGTGGCTATGGCAGGAGAAACAGAAAGATGGATGGAGAAGAAATGAGGGAGAGAATGGAAAGTGAGAGTAAATGAATGGACTGGAAAGTAGACAGACGTGCTCTGTGTGAATCAGACAGAAGCTCATTGACAAATCCCTGGGCTGTAAAACAATGGATGTAGGCACTGGCTCAAACAGACACACAACAAACAGGCTGCTAAGAAATGCAATGCTAAAACTGGACATGATGTGCCTAGACTATTTCTGTGAGAGGAAATGAGAGAGAAATAGAAACAGAAATGTAGATCTACTACTATATCAACTCTACGTCAAGTTTTAAAGTGCTATAGAATCAAAAAGCAGTTAATACCTTATAGTAGCATACAGTTCCTCAACGCTAAACTAGAGTGGATATAAATAAACAAACAAACTCAGATATGCCTGTAAATATTACCTGGCTGTCCAAGCCCAGTATGAGCAACATAAAGAAGAAAAGTGCTGCCCACAGTGGCGCCAGAGGCATCAGAGTCACAGCCTTGGGGTAGGCTATAAAGGCCAGGCCTGGACCTGCACATTAAGAAACACAGTGAGAAGCATAAAGCATCAAGGGCATATAGCCCTCGCTGTCAACACTCAGCTCATTACACTGGGTTTTAGGCGGCTAGCTGCATTCTTACCACTCTCAGCTACCTTACTGATGTCCACGCCTTGCTCTGCAGCCATGAAGCCCAGCACAGAGAACACCACAAAGCCAGCAAAGAAACTGGTTCCACTGTTAATGAGGGCCAGCACGAATGCATCCCTGCACAGGAATATAGGGAGGAGGAAAAAGGAATAGGGAGATAAAGTGGAAACAGAACAGCAAGAATGGCATTATGAGAAAAAGATGCATTATAATATACTGTAACATGAGGCTTACATAAGATACTCAAGACAAACACTGGCAACAGAAGTTATGGGCTGGGATAAATAAGTGGATCAATAACAATTTCTCTGAAAGCTGCTGTTGTCTTTGTAGCTGGCAGGGGGAGAGGAATAGGAAGTCTGTTTCAAGGTCTGAGAGGGTAGAGAGCGAAAGGATAACCCCTACTGACTAATAGCTACATATATAGAATATATGTCCCACATTATAATAACGCATGCATGTATAAATTATTTTGGATCCTGGATCTAATTCCCATTCAAGTATGAAGTCAACAATATCCCTGTTATCTGGTATGCACAGCGAGGAATGACCTTGTGTTTATCCTGACAAGTCAAGTCTAGTTGGCAACGCCAGCCAAGAATCCTCTCTGTATAAACAACAGTTGCACCATGATAGTTATTATAACACTATTGCAGCTGATTTCAGCAGCAACCTCCACTCTGTTAACTGTCAATGAGCTCTGTCAATCTGAGGCAGTACTCAGAGGTATGTTTGTGGATGTAGATAATCAAAAAAAGTGAGAGTGGGTGTTTGGGTTATGTTAGCAGTCTATGTTAAGACCACAATCATTAAGCAAGACTTAAAGTCTACTGTCACACTAGTAGCCCTGTGAGGCTGTAAAGCTCTTTAGATAATAGAAAACAAAGTTGCTGTATGGAGACAACACTTTCTGTAGAAGTGCAACATGCTAAACTTTGCACTGTTGGTGGAGGTGTTACTGTAGACAAAGCAAAAGGATTTATCTACTGTTCAGTCTGCACCTCAAGACATGGGTCAACTTTCATCAGTGTGTACTGGCTCACATGTACTTGGAGATGAATGCTAACATTCTTATACAAAAGTTAGCATGCTAACAGCTTTTGGATATTAACGTGCTGATTTTTACTTTATAGCATCTAAGGTTATGGCTTGCAACATTAACACTGTAAAGATTACCACGTAATGCCTAGCTTAACTTTGACAAATGTTAGCAATGTTAACAGAGTTTTTCCTAAGTTTAGTAAGGTATGCGGGGATCCCCACCCATGAAAATCTTATGCTTTTAAATTAAAACTATACAATTTTAAAACATTTTGGACCATTTTTATAACCATCTGTGAACGAAAATTTGGACAAGCTAGAGCATGTAATAAATAAACAACACGCAAAAAGCTTGAAGACAAACCTTCACTGGGGACCAACTACAACCATTAGATCTGGGAATTTATTTTGTTAGTTTTGTTGCTACTCACAATAATTTTACATTAATTTGGCTTAGGTGCGGCGCAAAATGATTTGGGTGCTGCACCTAAGCCTTATAATGGTAGGGGAAACCCTGAATGGTTCCTGCCATTAGACACATGAAGACTGCTAATATATCACGTTTCATGACACGATTCAAGATATTTCACGCTGCACAGAGGTCTTGCAATAAAGAATAACAGATGGACAGACTGACATGTGACTGACATTTTAATCCCTAAAGCTACACCATTAGCATGGCTTAAAAAGACAGAAGTTGACCAAAGCTACGTGATTTGAGAGCAAGTGAACAAGACCCCAAAAGTCCAGAGTCCTTAATATACTGTACAGTACATGAGCAATTGACATACACATCTCCCAAAATATTCCTGGGCTACTTTTAGTGTGTGTGAGAAACAGGGCTGAGCTGACATACCTCAGAATCTAAACTCATCTTTCAATTTCCAATTAAGGTCAAGGCAGAGAAAATGTCAGATGGCAGGATATTCATCAGACTCGTCCTATTACGGGCATTACAAATATTCAAGCAATAAGTGCTTTTTTTTTTAATGACCACTACTACTCCTGTGAAGCTAACTACCTCATACGGGTCCCGATATGTTTACCTCTGTCTGTTTAGGGTAAACACATCTAAGCTCATCAGTCTACCTACAAAACAGAAACCTTCTACTGTACCAGTTCATTTGTATAACAAAATAAAATAGAGCTAGTAGGACTTAAGGATACTCTTATGATTCATCCTGGAAACCTATGCATTTCTATTTTTTATCAGGGAGAGAATTACTTTACATCTGAAATGTGAGTAGCGTGCTAGGAAGTCTTTGGGTCTTCGATCATAATTCCTGGCACACTCATACAGTGTATTCATCAAGCCTAATGGTTCTTCTGGAGGCCAGAGAACAGCACAGTCATTACAATACGACATTCATTCAACACAAAAATGAATGAAAAAGAACAGATCTTTTGGTCATGTGATTGTAAATACAGACTGTGGTTGCTTTCATTCTCTCTTTCTGTCAGAGTGTGAGAAGTGAAAGATAATTTTTGAAATGGAAATACTATTTATTTTTTCTGGTTTGTTTGGTAGTCCTTGAGTCCACAGTCACATGCAGAGTCTGGCTGATGGTATTTGTGTTGATGTTGGCCTCCTTCCAGTGACAGTGGTGTCTGATTTTATGTTGTGTAAAAACTCACTGGTAACAGTTGTTATGGAAGCGGTTGTAGCTGCCCAGTGCAGTCAAGGCACCCAGTCCAATGGCATAGGAGAAGAAAATCTGAGTGCCGGCATCAATCCACACCTATCACAAGGAGAAATATGTGAGTAACATCTCACATTCTTTTAACCCATATTTTTTGTCTGTCATATTTTCTTTTCACTACACTGCTACAGTACTGTGTATTGATATCTGAATGCAAGTTTGTGAAAAGTTATACCTGTGCTTCACCAAGTTTGGACCAATCTGGTTTCAGGTAGTAAACAATTCCATCTAAAGCTCCAGGTAAAGTGACTCCGTGGGCAAGAAGAACGACCAGAACCAGGTAGGGGAACAGAGCTGTGAAGTACACAACCTACAGAAAGAAAAAGAGAACTGTGAAATACATTTCTAGATACTATTGGACCAATTTGTAGGATATACTTGGGGGTGGGGAGGTGAAGTTTGAGTGCTATGCATTAACTTGCATTAAGTGAAAGTAAAAAAAAACTCCACAGTAAACATTTAAACCCCTCACATTACATGAAGTAAGTACATTAAAAAAGATGTGGTTATATGATGAATTTAACAGGCTAGCTGGAAAAGTTTAGTGCTTATCAACATGGTCCATCAGCTATGGTCAAATGTTTCAATGCAATAGCACCTAAGTATGTTTTTATCACTTTGATTAAGCAATTACCTGCTTTGCAAATACTCAAGTCTTAAGTAGAAGCCCATTAGGTCCTTCCTGTAGTAGATGTGTAATGGGCCCTGTCATGTTACTTTGAAGAAAAGGTAGCCTGTAAAATGGAAAGCCAGACAATTTGTAAACCTCCTGCAATAGCAGGGGTTTTTGGCAGACCTTTTCAGAAGGTAGTCTTTGTCAAGTTATGCTGAGAAAGCCACCCCATGCTACCTAGTAGAAGCATCAAGTCCCAGCTAAATTAGTACGGTAAGAGCAAAGTAGTGAGAAAGCACATATTTGCCTTGATCTAGGGCGAACATGGGCAGAAAAGCCCCTTTCCAGCTCTAAAACATCTACATGGTGGAAAGTTACTAATCGGCTTACAGCTGGCTGGCTGGCTCAATCTCCTTCATTATTTTTTCCCCTTGCTCTATGAGCTGCAGCTACTCTGGAGACACAAGTATGCAAACACAGACAGCTCCATATGCTATACATTAAGGATGCATTCATTATGTCAATGTATCAGAGCAGACACATTTAAAAGAATGACAAGTAGACCTCTTTTTTCTATAACTAAACTGAAGTCACTCAGAACAATGTGTATATAGATCATAACATAATAGGGATCTAGGGATCAATGGAAGATTAAAGCCTGACTGAAACATTAAGCTACACGCATCAACATATACACGTGAGAAAATGGTAAAAATGCAGCTACACAAATCAACAGACATTCAAAAAAATACACGAGTGTTCTTATATTTGCATTCATATGTGTTTCTGTCTAGACACTGATCCTCTCACTATACTAAAGCTGATTTGGCGTCAAGGGGCAAAATACTGCAATTATTTAAATCTTTCACACGAAGCCATGCAAATAATAGTCTGCACTCCATGAACCCTGATAATGGCACGTAACATTTTATGTACAGTGTGCATATGAAGCCATAAATATTCATCTGCGCTCATTAACCCCAAACACTATCATGTGACATTAAGCGTTATGAATTGCACAGTCAGAAAAGACTTTACCTTGCCAGTAGATTTAACTCCTTTCCACATGCAGAAGTAAACAATGATCCAGGTGGCTATGAGACATAGCACCATCTCATAGCTGATGTCGCCAGGCTCATGCAGCCCACCAGACAGACGGAGCACTTTACGCCTGAGAGGGAGGACAGAGAGAAATGCCCATTAGAAAAGACAGTGGTTTCAAACACACCAACGGTATATATTTAAAGACAAAGTAAATAAGCGAATAACTTCAGCAAGGAGATATTAAGGTACTTTACATTTTGCAAGCCGTATTAGATTTTCATAAGCCTGGAATTATTCAAATCTTTATGGTTTTGGTTTTACATAATAAAATCTCTGTGCTAGTCCACCATGAAAATTTAGACATACTCCCAGAACTCGATGACCGGGGAGCGCATGCCCTCAGCCTCCACGCAGCTGCCGTTGAAGACGAGTTGGGCTGACAGGTTCAGTGGAGATGTAGAGGGGAGCAAGTTGGAAAGGGGGGTAGCAGATGAAGGCAGAGCAAGCTGGACAGCACTACGGTTGTGGCAGGTGCGCCGAAAGTCCTGTGTACAGTTCGGGGTGTTCCAGAGATGTCCACAGGTGGCCCAGGGTAGCGGGTTGGTGAAGGAGTGGAAGAGAAAGTAGAGGCCCCACACCAGAATCATGATGTAGTAGGTGTTACAGAAGAACACAATCACCATTGAAGCCAGGCCCAGACCTGAAAGAGAGAGATGAAATTTGCAAATCAGAGGTGATGAACGGTATCAAAATAACTTCCTGAAAGAAATATAAGTGTGTTCTCTGTGTGTCCGAGATAGGCACCTTTGAAGAGGGGAGCGATGTTCCATGCAGAGACCCCTCCTTGCTTCATGAACTGTCCCAATGCAATCTCCAGGAAGAAGACTGGGATGCCCCCAATGAACACAATCAGCAAGTAGGGGATTAGGAAAACCCCTGCAACACACAACACACATATTCATCACATGGTACCTGAAGTAACAGGAACTATGAGATACATTGTCTGATAGCGGGAAGTACCCAAACATTCAGTAAAACTCAAAAACAATGATTACCTCTGTTTCAAATAAAAACACTGGCAAGGTTTGGATATTTAATAGGAAACATAAGTGAGTGGTTTTTGGTCCCATTAAGAACATAAGAATGATAATAATGGCAACAAATCAATAAATCCCTTGTTGTCACACTTAACCACATCACATATTTGGCTTTGTTCACTTCAAACAGCAGATGTTTCGGGAAGATGAGATGAACAGCAAACATGACATTACGTAACATCATATGTTCCAGTTAAGTTTACTGTAGTTGTTAAAGGACTCTGTCGTTATGTGCCACAAAAGGTATATTTACTGAACAAGTGTGTTTTTGATGTATGTATATAAATAATATGTTAACAGTGTTTTTTTTTTTTACTTGTTGTTTTTTAGGGAGTGGGCATCCAACAAAGGTCCTTGGCACTTAATTAAACCCCTGGCATCCAAAACATCCCATAGTAAAATTATTTGTGTTTAAATGGTAGGTAAAAATCTGAATTAATCATATAGATATATTTTGTTTTTTGGTAATAAATTACAGTATTTTGGATCACACTATTCAGATTGGAGTTGAAGTGTTAAGCGTGCACCATTTTGTCAATCATGCTTCACAAACCTTGAGAAGTTAAAGGACACAAACAGAGAAGGTCAGTGTTTTCTATAAATAATCTTATTTTCAACTCTCATACTGCAGCAGAAACTTGCAGCGATCAAGAACAGACAGCAGAAAAAAAGACATGAAAAAAGGCAGCATGAGACTTTTAATTCACTAAATGGAATTGCAACGATCTGGTTTGAATAATAACATAACTGGGTGATGCCACCACAGTGCGCAGATGGGAGGGAGTCACATGACCAGCTATGACGCAGAGCAGAGAGAGGCTGAGAAGAAAGGAGGGAAAGATGGATAGATCACAGGAGACGGAGGCAGAAAAACTGGGACAACGCTGTGGTAGAGGAGGTTCAACAAATACAAAAATGACACACCAAGGCATTGACCTGGTTGTCTCTGCAACTGCGCTATTGATTGACAATTTGTGCCTCATTCAGTTCATCATTCTTTATGTCATTCTCTGAGAGCACAGGGCTGTAGCCTTATAAGGAAACATTCGTGAGCGGGAGTCTAAGAGAGAAAGGGGTGGGAGATCAAGAGAGACACAGGGAGAGGGAGAGGGAGAGAGAGAAAGAAAGAACGGGAGAGAGATGCAATAGGAGGCGTGAATGGAATGACTGGAGAAAATGCTTGCGCTGACATACCCCAACATATTGGCTAAATCATAGAGGAACTGCAACCTTAATAGGTTTAAGTAAATCCTCTCTAATCATAACTGGACCAGACACATCAGGCCTAGCAGCTGAGTTACAAATAAATAAATAAAAAAATGAGATTAGAATAGATGAGAACATTAATTCCACACATTTACAGTACACTCATCTATTACTGACTCCAATAGAGTGTGTCCTTGATTCAGTAAAAAGAAGATCTGACTAAGAGCCCCAGCCCTTATCTGAAACAGTTGTGTTACAAGGTGTACCCGGGGTCGGTCAAGGACGTAAACTGAAGTACTAGAAGGGATGTGGCTGCGCTGGCACTGAGGGGAGGAAAGGACAGGCACAGTCACAGGACAGTTATTGTGTGACATACCCATATGCCTCCTTATCAGGAGCAGAGTGGGAGAGAGCACCTTTGTATGCTACATGAGTGCTGGGCGGGAGCACAGGGGGGTGGACTGTGTGAGGCAGGCCATTGTTATACGATACCAGAAGGTGGGTATCAGAGCCACGGGTCACAAGACACACACACACACACACGAGAGAGAGAGAGGGCGGGCTAGACTAAGAAACACACACACACACACACAGTCGCCCATTCAGTTTCATTCCAACTAAACACCTCATAAAAAAATAGGAAAGTGGGTAGGACAGAGATAAGAGAAGTCAAGGCCAAAAGCTGCAGTCAGGCCAGGTTACTATTGGACAAGTTGGCACAGATGAAAAAGGTGAGGATACAGGAAAAGACATAAAAGAGCTCAATTGCCAGTAAGATAGCAGCGGGGCTACTATAGACCAACTTGTACTAAGTCTGTCTGTTGAGCAATAGGTGGCTATAACCAATAACATGAAACCACGTGGGTGGGCACAGCTTCCCAGCTACGTGCTCGCAGCCACGCAGGCCCTGGTTTGTCTACCTGTTTCGTCTATTACAGTATTATGTCTCCACATGCTGCCTTTTACTGGTATCTGAGGTGATCTAAACTTTTACAAGCTGACTACAGTAAAATACCAGGGAGATTCTTAATCTAGGTGAACACATTTTTGCCCCTTAAGATTTTCTAAAATATGTATATATATGTTAAATGTATACTGTATTCTAATACAGAGGCAGTGGTAGCTCTAAACCTTTGAATTTGACCCTTTTATTCACCATGCACAGACATCTCCCAACATGAGAGAAAGTAAATAATTAAGCTTAGAGACAGTATCCTTGGCTAGATTTCAGGCGAATGTGATGGGCCATGCTGGGAGGAAAGTGGTGCACTATATTAATAAACTAAATGATGTGTGTCCACGCACAAAACAACTTTAATGGAAGACAAACTCACAATCCACTGTTGAAAATCCAAAGAATGTAGTTGCACACTAACATTTTATACTCATTTGCAGTTTTTGAAAATGTCAGCCTTGAATATCAATCAGAAATGTTTTTTTCTAAAATGGGCCAAAGACATTAAAGTGAGAATTCTCATATGTTTATAGTAACACAGAGACCTGTATTAACTCCACAGTGCTCCTGAAGCTCACCTCCTCCGTTTTTGTAGCAGAGATAAGGGAACCGCCACACGTTGCCCAAGCCAACGGCAAAACCCACGCAGGACATGATAAAGTCCATCTGTCTGGTCCAGGTTTCTCTCTCCACCGCTGGTACTGCTACAGCCCCGTTTCCAGTCCCAGCTGCAGCCCCATCCTGGATCTGTGGTGGGCCAGCCCCTCCGCCATCACCACACCCTGGGCCCGCACCGGGCACAGGCACCAGGGGGCGAGCTGACCCCCCGCTCTCCTCCTCGGACAGGGTCCCTGCCTCCAGCTGGGGGAGACTGATTTCACCTGGACGGGGAAAGATGTACAAAGGTCAGATGAGAAAGAAGAGCAGATCACCAGAGGAAGGAAGCAGACAAGGAGAAGAACAAATGGAAGCAGATAAGACAGCAGGAGTCAGTTATGTCTGAGTAACACTAATAAAATATCTACATTCTTATCACGGACGGCAGCAAACAATATTTTAACAACACTCATATCTAAAATATACACACTCACAACTTCACATCACACGTCAGCACTGGAGACCGATGAGCCACAGTCCTCCTGGGCCAGACTTGCAATGAATGGAAGAGGGAGACTACGCGCTTTCCATTCATTGCAATAAAGCGCCAGCACAACCTTAGCCAGTTCCTACAAACCTCCACTAAGACAGAGCTGAAGTACATCTGTACACATTCACTGTTTTTTGTGTGTAAACTGCCCTTACACAATTAGTATTAGAGCTAAAATCGTGTTGCTGTTGTTCTGCCATCACTGATCCCTCCCCCCGATGTTCATTCTCTGTGTCTGTGTCTCGCAGACAGAGTGATTAGTGTGCTGCGGTACGACGCAAGCAGAGAGAGCCCGCTCAAGGTTTATCTCAAGCCCCCGTGTCACCTATTGTCATCTATTTTGCACACACAACAAAAGAGTAAATGCATGCAGACACCAAAACTTAAATAAATGCAATGTGTCACTTAATCGCTGCCATTCCATGATATCAATGTCAGCCACTCTGTGCTGGATGCAAAGGGAAGCAGCTGAATCCAGATCAGAGCAGTTTGAGGGTGTGTGTGTGTGTGTGTGTGTGTGTGAACAGAGGAGTGGAAAAGAGTGGGAAAGGTAAGGGGTGTCAGCACCTACAAAGCAACTTAATGAGAGGATACCTGTGGTTTAAGATTATTTGTGTGAGGGAGAACTGTTATGTGTGACAATTTAATGTTTATCAAAATAGACCACTAGTTAGGTTTGCTTAGAAGTGAAAAATCTATTGTTCTTGGACATGAATGGAGTCTGTGTCAAGAATATAACCCTAATTACTCACATCTCAAGTGGAAACAGACTATTGTGTGTCCATGAGTCATCTAATTTTGTGAGCAGGATAAGCCTTGTCAAACTAAATGATGATGCACTCATGATACTGACGTAAAACGCGACAATTATTTGTTAGGGAAATAAGTATCTTCTGTGCTTACAGGGAGTGACACCTGTTCAGCGCCATATTTAGCATTAAAATGACTTCTGTTCAGTTGTTGGTGTATATTAGATATTTTTAAGTGTATTTATAATGTGATGAGAAATATAGACTGAGGCAGGTTGAGTGCAGCTCGTGTGGGGCTGCTCTTGTCCCCCAAAGAACAATGTCAAAGCAGTGGCTTAAGGCAGGGCTGCTCTCATTTACTAGCATGTTCTTATTGGTATAAATCATATGTAAAATACCAAGACATTATTAAGCAGTGGAGGTCATTCAGCATACTCACCTTGGCTGTTCTCTTCCAACTCAGGTGACATGTTGTTGGGTAGCGGCAGAAAAATCTTTTTTATTTTATTTTCTTTAAAAATGCAAGCTGGCTTGTTGAGTTTAGCCAGAGACTGCTTAAGTTTTATAAATGTGCCTGGCTAACAAGGCACCCGGCGGGCTCAGAGAGGCAGAGACAGAGAGACGTAGCCACAGTAACAGCTATGCCAGAGCTCCAGTTGTCTTTTTTTGGTTTTCCGAGTTTGTTATTTCGCCTTCTTGATATGAAAAAAATCGCAGTTTTTGTGTATTATCACACGTTGGAACCCCTCAGCTCAGCCAAGAGATGGAAAATTTTCACAAAGGCGCCGCGGTCAGTTCAGCCGTTGACAGGGGGAGATTCAAAAGCAGTCGACGAAGCACTTGAAGGTAAGCCTGAAGAATCTCATGGATAACAGTTAAATGAAAATGATACTGTGCCTTAGGGTGACGATTTTTTGGTTTGAACAGCCCAGTCAGAAGTCCATGAACCTGTACGTGATGCCGCGGCTCAACCAGACGAAGAATGCGAACTGCTGCCTCTGCTGCTGCTGCTGCTGCTCCACCACGGTCCGTTAGCTGTGACGGACACCCCCCCCTTCCCCCCCTCCGCCCCCCCGCTGTTGGCTGACGTGATTGGCTGAGGCCGACCCAGTGCGGTGCGCACAGCATCAGCAGCACCACTCAGTCAAAATGAGAGGAGTCACAAGGATGGGTTTATTACACTTGCATACGTCCTTGACCTGAAATCACACAAATAACTGCAGATAAATGCCCAAAGCGGCGTCTGATGGCGTTTTGCTCTGCTTATTTGGTTTATATTTCGAGGCCTGTCGAGGGACAGTAGAGACTTGGGAATGCAGGGAGAGGCACTGATTATCCACTTGAGAACTGCCTTAGGACGTTTCGACTATTTAAAATTATAGATTTTCTTATCTGTCTGTTCTCTCTCATCTCCCCACCTGCAGTAAGTCTCTCACAGACATTGCGGGATTGACCTCCTGGGGGGGCCCTACTGACCTGGGCTATATATGGCAGTTTCATTATGTCCCCAGGCATCCAGAGACCAACCAGTACTCTAGAGCTGAAAATATTCAGTTGATCAGTCGCATAGCTGACTGACCGAAAAGTCAATTTCGATAACTGATTACTTCTTGAAGGTGAGTTTTTTTTTTTTGGCCGTATTTCCTCAATATTTTGTTTCTGACAAAACAATACATTAGAATATGTCAACTTGTGTGTTAATTATTTGACATAGAAAAGAATTAAAGCAACAAAACTTTAAATCGAGTCCCTACCTCAGATAAGTGAAAGAAAAATTGAGTCTTAAACTAGATTTTCATACAGAATCCCTTTATTAGACCAGGCTATAACATGTCTGATGGAGGAGCTGGCATAGTTAATATTCTACTTCAGTGGTGCAGAAAATTTGAGATCAATCAAATTATATAGGTAATCATGCCTTACCCACCAGGAACTGTGGCATCATTAGCCTTAGTAAATGTATCCTAATTTACTAGTTATAGTAAGTGTCCATCCAGAGTGTGCATGTGCCATCACCAGTATTTCAGTCACACATATGCACTGACATGTTGGTGGCTTATCCATGGTGGAACTACTACAGCAGTTGTAAATTACACCACAATTAGAGCAGTTTCTGAACTAGCTCATGTTTAACAACTCACAGAGATTGCAATGCTCTATTTAATATTGGGTGACATCTAGTGGACAATGTCTATATCAACAGGTTTGCATACATAAATGATCCCACGCGACACCAGTAATAAAACATTGCTTTTTATATTTCATAACATAGAACAAATACAGTGACAAATTCAGTGCAACATCAAGCTGTAATAAATATGCTTTCCTTTAATCTAAATAATCAAATAATAAATAACACTCAAATAAATACTCTCAGACAATTACATATTTTTGAGTTGTGAGGGTAAGGAACACAAAAGTTGGAATATCAAAGACCTAAGTTTAAAGTTAGACCTGAAGGACTGGCCTCCCACAGCCACTGAGACAAGCGACCTTTCCTGTCCAGTTTAGAACAGTCCTGAATTTGCAGTAGGTGTCGCAAACCCATTAAATAACACGTCATGCTAAAATCTCATTAACTCTGGAAACAAAACCTGAAGAACCCGAAGACAGACATGATCTCACAAAAAACATCCTTCAGGAACACATTCACAGATTAATATTGTGATATGGCTTCTAACAACAGAATTGAATTCTATAACAATAAATAACACTGACCTGCAACAAGGGCAGATGCCTAGTAAACTGAAACGCAAGGCAGGTAAACAGGCTTATCTCTTACATTATGACTGCATCTTTTCCGACTCGCATCACAGCATTCATAAATATCTTTTATTCTGAATACATGATATTTTCTTTAAGGCGCGATTTAATATGGAATGGCATTCACTCTATATTTGATACTTATGTATTACAAATGAATTGTGAGGAAACCAATGCACTTGCCTGCCATAACTCTGTATTAAAATCTATGTCAAAAATTCACCAAACTTTCCTAATAAGATTGACTTATTTATTAAGTAAATGTGGATATCCAAGCAGTGGCTTGAGAGACATAATCTAATGCAAGACAGATTTACTAAAAGGAGAAAATATCTGGGATGATATTTTGTGCAATTTTCATTTCAACTACAGCCTCTGACGTTGTGGAAAAGTGTGTCAGCCCTCACTGGCTTCACAGATGCAAGACTGACTCAGTTTTTAAATTATGGTGGCTTTGTCTTGTCATTAAAAAGTCCCGGCTATAGATCCTGGTGGAGGTCACTGTGCGAGAGAGGTTGGTAATGCTCCTCCGCAGCTGATTTAGCTCGATGCCTCTGAGCAACTAGTCTCTGGTAGCGGGCCTGCATCTGATGGTCTGGGTCCACATTTACCCAGCTGTTGGCCACCCACTTCACCCCCCGCCTGACTGGGCAGTCGCCGTGCAGGGAGTACTCATCTAGCTCACCCATCCAACCTGGGGAAGGCATGGGAGAAAATGAACAGCATTTAAGACAGAGGAGTGTGAGCAGTAACTACTGGAGAGAGGTGAACGAGATAAATAAATTCAGATGTTGTATGTTGTTGCTTTATTAGGTACTTCAGTTAGATTTTGTTTTTTGAAAAAGGTTCAGTCATCCAGTCACCACAGCCTTGTATAAAGCTTCCTTACTCTCCCTGAATCCAATCAGATAATCATTTCAGTCCAGTAAGTTATTAAGTTATGATCATCACAACAGATTGAATAAGTTACAGAAAACAAGAGTGGAAAGAGAAAATGAGAATGGAGAAGACAGAAGACATGGAAAAGGAGAGAAAAGGGCATAAAATATTAAAAAATAAACACTTCTTTTAGAAACTTGTTTCCCCAAAGGCTCTCAGTCTGTCATCTGCCTATCAGCTGATACTGGCAAACTGCCTTTTTTTTTTCAAATTCTGTGAAACAGATCCTCCCCTCCCTCGAGTGGTTTTCTCACTTAGTTTGCATAATGTATGTGTTTTGGCGTCAAATGTCGTAAGTTTTCACCTCTGCAGGGTGACAATCCACAAAGAAGTGGGGATTAAAAAGTACACTGGCATGCTTGTGCCTCCGTGGATTCAGGCCTAAAGGCTAGTGACATGGGATTTGATGTACATTGCTTCCTACAATAGATTCAACATAATGAGGGGCTCGCAAGGCGTGTGTGTGCACGTAAATAGCTAAAGTCTTCTGTTGTTACCTCTACCATCAGAGAGATGGTTGTACCAGAGGAGCGCTGTCCCAGCAGTAGGTTTTATTCTCAGGTTCCCTCTGCCACATGTCTCCTGAGTTTCTGTCAGATCTACTCCATCCTGGACCAGTGCCTAGGACACACAAAACTGTAAACAGCTTGTGTCTCATTTGTTTTGGTGCACAGTGTTCATGACGGTATCAGATTCCTTGTCATGGGTCAGCATCATCTGTGTCTTATCAGCAAAAATTCAGGTCATGCACAGCTGTTATTGTTTCACAGTGGCAAAAAGAAAGCAGGTTTATGACTGCATGTTCTGAAAGCGCACTCACCTGCTCTTCATAGGTACGATTGTCTGCCACAGGAAAGGTGGTCTCACCACCTTCCTCTGCAGAGCTGAGGTAGAATGACACTGTAAGATACCTGGAAAAACGAGAAAGGAAGCGACAAATACAGACAATAATGAAAAAAAATTACACTGTAAGCATTACAAAAATCCCTAAATATAAAATATAGTATATGCCACACATACCTGCAAAAAACCTCTGTGAGAGCAGATGTGTTTCCTGCCAGTCGTGTGTGCGCGCAGGTGGTCTCTGTATGAGAGGGGCTGCTGTCATGGTGGGCATTGCTGAAGTCTCCGTGCTCATAGCGAATCACCTGCAGCGGCTCACTCAGGTCAACCAATGCAGAGGGCAGACGTGTCAGACTGGTTACTCTGAGTAAAAGAAATAAAGGGGTAAAACAGTAAAATTTACATACGCATTCACATATGAGTGTATGGGTTACTACATGATTAAGTGTATGCATGTGTACTTACCTGTTCCTGAGTGTTTGCAGCACATGATGGGATCCCAGGCCTTGGTAAAGCCACGTATGTTTGCTTCTCTGTTTGAACTGACTCCAGAGCTTCCCACTTCGCTGTTGTCCCGGCCGTTGGGAGACATCATAAACACGCCTGAAGTCCTCCAAGGTTAGCATCCCTGTCAGAAACACACACACAAACACACACAAAATCCTTCATTTGACTATTTTCTTCCCCTTCATAGAGTTAGGACACAGAAGTACAGTTAAAATACAACCTCATAACTACAGATATGACTGGAGCCCTGTGAAATGATTAAACCAGTCTTTCCCAACTCCCATTCAATTTTATTTAATCTTGAATTCTTGGACAATGTCGTGACCAGTAGGATATGACAGCTCCCTTCTCTTTTTTCCTCCATTCCTTCCCTCTTTGTTCAACTGTATGCTGTTACTCTCAGCTGAATGAATGTCTGGCCCCCATCACTTCCCCTGGGAGGCCGCGCCCCAGCCGCAACAATAGCTCTGGGGTGCCAGAGAAGAGGTGACCGGGGGAGGAGGGGGTGGACTAACGAAAGAGTGTAGAGGTGGGAATTGGTGGTGGTGGTGGTGGGGGATACAGGGAATCCGGGGGAAAAATAAAAAAAGGGGTTGGAGAATAATCAGGTTTTTAATGAGATAGGATGAGGTACATCCGGACTGGGACGTGTACAACTGCCTGGCACAATGGCATCAGGTCAAAATGGTGTCACCCCTCTTCCGGCCTTGCCACTCACAAAGAGTTGCACGCAACCACAACCACCAGTCACCACCACTTACTCTACTCTTATGAATACACAATCACTACAGAAACACTCACACATACAACAGATTAGTCCAGTGGATTTATTATTTACACATGAATCTGACATGCTGATCTTGAACCTCTGAGTTAACTGATTGTAATGAACAATGAAAGTCCAATAAAGGAGCCTTTTGCAAACACAGAAATCAGATGAGGACAAACATGTAACTAGCTGTTGAAAATTAATAGCACCAGAACATGCATTTTAAATGGAAACTTAACTCAATTTTCTCACTTTTCCAGCTTTTCCAGATATTTGTCTCAAAGAGCTCGATCAGAATTCAGAAAATGTCTTTTAAACTAAGAAAGTTGCATTTAAAATCATGGTAAAAAGATACATTCACTTGCCTATTCCATTTCAAATTGCATTCAGTTTCTACAAGTGTCTCACAAATTCATTTCAAAGTTGTACTTTCTGAGCCCCAAAACTGAACTTTGCTGATGTTCTTTTCTAAATGGAATCAGCTGGAACAGTCTAAGATGTACTGACACTCATAAACCACATGAACACAAACCTGAGGGCCGATCTTCCAGACCAGTGAGTATCTGCCGTAGGTTGTCTGGGCTCAACCAAGTTCCATCTCGAGAACGTGAATGACTCACAATCTGAAGGAGAGACCACAGTGTTTTTCTCATAGCAACAAAAAACATTCAATGTTCTGCCATTTCTTGTAATTTGTTATTACTTGTTATTGATTTTTCTGGAAATGTATTTCCCCCTATAGCTGTGTGGCACATGGATACAAGATGTTTCTATCTTATCACCTCCTGCTTCTGCAGCAGCCCGTCCTGGTTTAGGTCCAGCAGACTGAAGACCTCTTCTGTGCTGAGAGAAAGTAGAGGCTGGTTTGACTCCTCTTGTCCCTGGCTGGGTGCTGGTGTCTGGCTCTCCATCAGACCCTTGAGCTGAGCCAGCTGCACCACCACACGACACTCCTCCTCTGACAGGAAGCCAGGAATCTCTGACAGGAACAGGAAAAAGACAACGGTGGCGAAGGTTAGGACACACTGCGGCTTAGGACATGCGTGATCAGATCAATGCCAATACCTCTCAAAGATCTTAATTTGAAATAGGGACACATTTATTTCTCATACCCACCCTAATGATCTAAAGCACACATTTAGTTTTAATGTGACAAATTATGTTGAGTCTGTGGAGTCCTGGGGAGTTTCCCAGGGGAGACTGAAAAAAATATCAGTTAAGAGCTTATTTTTGAAAGCACAAATAGACCGCCACATTACGTGACTTTTCCAGAAGCACAATTATGGAAATGAAAGGCTGCCAAACCCCAGTCTAGCCGCGATCAGAGTGAGGATCAAGGATATACAATCTATCAAAGAGATTGGCTTGGAGATTAAGCGAAGCTAATCAAAAACATGCAAAGTGCGGCTGAGATTCTGGGCTTGTTCATAGATTAACTGTTGTGCATGATGACTCACACATTCACACGTTAAGAGTACACATGGTGATTAGGTAATAGTGATGCTGCTAATTGATAAAAAGCAAACAGACTGAAACAGTTTCTTCTGAATTGCAGATGGATACCAGTTGCAGATTTCCTGATGTCTATGGCATCACTTTAACACTGATTCAACGTTTCTCAAGTTTGAAAAGTCCCTTAACAACCTTGGCACACACTCAAGTGTAACAGACCTGTATTACACCTGAAATTGTGAGTGAGTGATTGATGTTTAAGTGGATTAAAAGATGTCTGTGAGCACTGCTGGCTTGATCTGTCAGACTGCTAAATGGATTACTTTAGATTGCCTTACAAAACCTTTCAGGGTGAAAGGGCAACTTTGACATACTTTGATCAGTGTATGCTAATAATCATATGACTAGGATGTGTAGGCCCTAAAAGGTAGGACAAATCCCAATAAAATTCTTCATACAGTGAATAAGTAAAATGTTTTTTATAGAAACATGAACTCAAGAAAAAACACACAGAAAAAAGTCATAGGGACAAAGGAGTTAAACATAGGGACTTTATATTAGATCAAAATTAACTGGCTAAGGGGAGCTAAACTTGGTGCTAATTATTAATACCTTGCATGTTTCCCGTGTTTAAGCACAGGAACTCCATTAACAGACTGTGCATGCTAGTCCCCTCTGTCACTCCCCAGTGAGTCACTTGTGGTATAGCCTATCCCACAGGACTTCTCCCAGAGGACTTCTCCCAGAGGAAGGTAGAACCTGTGGAGGCTGCTGGGACTTTGTAATTGATGTTGATATCAATTACAGCAGAATTCTAATTTGCACCTACTTATTAGATGACTTAGTAGACAATATTGTTCCAAACCACCTAACACCAAAACAGTTTGTTTCTTTTGTTTGAGATCTGTCCCTGGACTATTACCATTAGTAGGTCTTCCTGGGTTTCCTAGAACTAGGAACACTAGCAAAACATCCTAATTTATGTATTCTACTGGATAGGTTCATTGATTTATTAAGACCTCAAGTGTGAAGGCAGTAGTGTGTCATGGTCCCCTCCCAGCAAAGCATCATGTCTGTCAATCATTACCCCTCTTAATAAAAGGCTTCCGGCAGGTTGCCTGCCTGTACAGTAGAGGCCTTGTTTGTCACCCGTGTCTTTTACACTGTACCCACTTGGTTAATCCCTATTGTCCAGTCAAACCTCATTAATCTGGATAACTGATATGAATAAAGGGGGACTGAGCCTCTCTCTCTTCTCCCCCGGAAAGGAAGTGACCTGCTTGTCTGAACAGGAATCAGGCCATGGCTACACAGCAGGACAACACCAGTTTTATTTGTGTCCACACACACACACTCACATTTGCAAGTGTCTGCACGCAGGTCTTACATGTTCTGTAACTTTGAGAGACATTCTGCATGTTGATTATCTTCTCTTGAATGTTTATAGCTCTGCAATGACCTAACCCTGGGGGCAGCTTAATTGTATCCTTGCTATTATGGGCATCTTCAGTCTCTCATGAGCAGTAAATAGTCATAAAAAAATCCAATCTCTCCCTCTCAGCAGCAGGGGTGGATAAGAAAAGAAGTGCAAAAAGCAAAGAGGTCAGGGCAGGACAGGGTAGTTAAGTGTGGGTTGGAAGAAAATGTGGGATGAAAGGGGTGGAGGAGTTTCGCTACATGAGGGCCAGTCTCTTTCTCAGTTCAAGCAGTGGGGATGGAAATGGCAGAAATCCAAAAGTATCCAAATGCCAAATCATCCACATTACTAATCTCGAGCTCTGTCAAACACACTTAAATCTGCTCATAAATTCTAGTGGATCTGCATCTCTAATACTGCTTTAATGTGTGCCCCACCCCTTCTCCCTACTGTTCTCTAAACCTCCCCTTACCCCTTCCTATGCAAATGTCATCACTGCCCACTATAAATACACCTATTCTGCCATCCTCTCTTGCACTGTCACACAGGGGTCTTTTATCACTCAAGAGACACACTACAGGATTCCTCCTTCTTTCCAGCTTCGGTTCCAGGATGACTTCAGTGCTCTGTCCTCATTTTAGCTCCAGAAAGTCCTCCCGCTCAGCCTCTGTACTATTTTTCTTTTTGCTTGTGGGGCCCAGCAGTACATTAGTGCTGGGTCCTGGTGCTGGTAAAGTAAAGTCGGGGCTGGAGGGACAAGCAAGAGCTGAGGGTAGGGTTAAATCTGGGGTAAAGGACAGGGCAAGTACTGAGGGCAACACTGAAACTGGATTTGGAGATACTCATGTTTCTAGACCAGGAGCTACAGCAGGAGAGGATGGTGAGGTGTGGGGGGACCCTGGTACTACTGACCTCAGGTCCATGCTGTCTATAGGAGAGGGTGGACTGTGGGAGCCCCGCAGTTCCTCTCGCTGTGTGTCCATCCCATCCGGCATGGCCTTGTGCCAAAACATTGGTTATGACACTATGAGGATGCCAAACCTGCTGGGCCACGAGTCTCCAGCTGAGGCTGTACAGCAGAGTGCCAGCTGGTTGCCACTACTTGCCAGAGAGTGCCACCCAGATGCCCGCATCTTTCTCTGCTCTCTCTTTGCACCCATTTGCCTTGACAGGTAAGTTCACTTGTGATTTCTGTGCACAGATAGACAATATTGTGGTAGCCAGCATCCCAAAGTAAAATCACCCTTGCAGTGGGCACCGAATTCCCAGCTTTATTAAAAGGAAAAATGGCTAAGATGTTGATTAATTACAAAGTAACACAGCAGTGGGGTCATTAAGGGTTAACGCCCTTTTGAAAGCTATGCAAATTGGTGCTAGTCTCAGTGGAAAGGGCCTGGTTTCACACAGAAACCAAGCCATCAAAGCACTATAATGCCCTTTTAGTAACATTAGCACTTCTCAGTTGAGAAAGAGAAAAACAAGCAACCAAATGGTATCTAATCCGCTGTTGTTTGTTCCCTGCCACTTCACTATCGATTCAAATCCTTTCATCTATTCAGTGCCACCCATGTTCTCTCTCCATCTCTTCTTTATCAGGTTTATATCACCCTGCAGGAGTTTGTGTGAATCTGTGCGGGACAGCTGTGCACCAATCATGAGTTGCTATGGCTACCCCTGGCCAGAAATTCTGCGCTGTGACCAGTATCCTGCAGACCATCTCATGTGTATCTCCTCCATCACTAACACCACTGCTCACACAGGGGGGCGTAGAGGTAAGAAACTGACTATGCGGACACATATAATTGAGCTGACTTCATTTAACAACTGATTCAATCAGTGGTTTGACTATTTCAGTGCCTCTGGCAAGCTGTCGGGATTGTGAGCTGGAAGAAGCCTCCTCCTCAAAAGATGCACTGGATACCTTTTGTAGGAGTGATTTTGGTGAGTGTCAGTATTCCTCCACCTCTTTGCTCCTGTCTTTTATAACTTCTTCTCATTAATTCTGTACAAGAAATAACAGACAAGAGGACACTGCTCCACAAATAAGTGATGTCAATCATGTTTTGTTTTATCTTCTTTCTTCCTAGTTGTGAAACTGCGTCTGACACGACTCAAGTACAGTCCAGTAAGCCTGTCTCAGTTCTCTCTGGCTGCCAAACTGGATGTCCTGAAGCACGGACCCCTGTTAGGAGGGCAGATCCGCTCTCAAATTGAACTGTGGCTAGAGAGGGATGCCACCTGTGTAAGGAACATGACGCGGCAACACCCTCGAGGCGGCACCTTCCTAGTGACGGGCACAGTCCAGGGGGAGCGCTTGGTGGTCACTAAGGCTTATGCCTGGCAAAAACGAGACAAGAATCTGATGGCGGCTGCGCGCAAATGGAAACAACACAGATGCAGGAGCTAAGATTATGTGTGTGATTAGAAAATTTGAAAGAAATGAATTGTGAAACAAGCATTACGCAGCTATGGTTAGGGGAAGCATAGGGATAGCATATAGATTTGAACCATAACCTAACAGCTGTATATAATGCTTCTTTTTGCCTTTGAAAATCATGTTCAAAATTTATGAAAGAGATAATATCCAATACTCTAGTCACAAAGGAGCTCTGTCAGTCAGGAAGTGTTAATAGAAAATGTACATATCTGTGAATTGTAAGTAAATATTGCTGGTCTATATTTGTATGACTTTGAGAATCATAATTAAACTTTGTACTCTAAACCCTGATAAAATGCCATTTATTCATAACTGGCAGATTAAATCCAGAGACTACCGTGTACTTACCAAATAGCAGAGGTTTCAAGCTTAGTGTCCTCATCTCATGTGTTCTGTCTGGAACAAGGGACACCTGCTGAACATGTCCAACCTGCAGATGCATAGGAGGCATTATCACCACACTCATTTAGTAGGGGTTCAGGATCATGGATATTACTGTAGCAGCTGTAAGTCACAATATATTTTTTAATTTGGACTTCTGCAACTTAATTAATTAACATAACGTTTTAGTTATGCGGCACAATTTGATTAACAAGGCGAAAGTAAGCATCTTTGAGTATTTTAGAGGCTGAAATATCAGCAATCATACCCGTTCTTGAGAAACACATTGCACTAGAGGACTCTTTGCATTGAGTTAAAATGGCATACTTGGCATACTCGCACCGAAATGATGCCAGTTTTCTTACCCGAATCCCCTCAATGCGAGGCAGACTGTAACTTTGACTGTAGTCCTCTACATGAAGCTCTCTCGGAGCTGGTGCAGGATGGGGCAAAGGGCTCCCACTCTCGCTGACCGACGCCGGGGTGGCCCCGTCTCCACTGACAAGATCCCCGGGTCCGTTGTTGTAGTGCACGTAGAGCAGCAGAGCGATGACATTCAGGATGTACACATGGAAGAAGACCATGACCACAACGAAATAAGCCCGGGAGCAGACATTGCTTCTCTGGATGTGCAGCCGAGTGGAGCGAAAGGGGGAATTGAAGGGCGACGATAGTGGTTTGTCGCTGAAAATTGATTCGTCCTCCTCCATTACATTTTCTTCAGTTTCTTCCATTTTCGATTGCATATCAATCACAATGGAAAAGCTGGGAATATCAATGCACTGGGTATCGTAACTGCCAATGTCAGTCGCTTTACGTTGTGCCTGATAACGTTAGCAAATCTAGCTAACTACGAGGCGAACCCCACCGCAAACCTCTGGCTGTTTCGATAAATATCGATGATGTCGTCTCTGCTGCTTTCACCCAAAGAAACGGGGCAGCTCCAAGAGGAAAAGCAGTTATGCCGCCAGTCGTTTTCTCTAATAAATAAATGTGTCATCATTAACTAAAGTCCCTTAATCCCCTGTTAGCTAACTAGGCTGGTGCGCTGCCCCTGACAACCTGCCTAACAACAAGACGGACAAGCTAACGACTGCAGAGGAGCCGCTTTTTCAGGCCCATCAGTAAACCGTTAGCGGCCTCTAACGGTCAACTCCAGTGAAGAAAAAATAAATAAACGATGGTCAGGACCGCTGATTGACTTTTATCATACATACAAGAAGTGGAAGAGGAGCTCGGAGCTTTTATGTAAGTAAAAGTACCAATACAATATTGCAGATATACTTCACTACAAGTAAAGGTCCTGCATTCAACATTTTACTTTAGTTAACGCTAACTACACAGTATTATTACGCCTATTTTTCATTATTAAACACTGATGCATTAATGGGTAAGCATCATTTTACTGTTGTAGGTGGTCGTAGGAGAGCTCATTTTAAATTTCTACATATTATGGACTGTACACCTAGCTAAAACTAATGCAGTCCTGCAGTAAATCTTATCTTCGTGAAGTATATAATGTTCAGTTTGATTTGATTTTTTTTTTAAAAAAGAGGTGTTGATTCAACTTGGTCATCCTATGGTCATTGTGGAGGATGTAGTATGTTTGGTGCCTTATCACGTTATCACGTGTTTCTGTTATTATATCCACCCAAATGATATCAATGAGGTTAAGATAAATAACAGAAAAAACGCCATCACAAACTACATCCTTCAAAATGACCATACAGTTGAATCAACACATCTCTACAACATTTTCAAGTAAAACTGAACATTACGACTTTCATGAAGGTAGGATTTGTTGCAGGAATGTATCAGACTGTATTAGTTTTAGCTAGGTTTACCAAATACTGAGTGTATATAAAGATTACAAGCCTTTTATATAAACATTTACATAAAATGTTTTTATAAACAGTTTGGTATTTCAGTAATTTAGTCCTGTATTTATCAACCTAGGGATCAGGCCAAAGAATCCCAACCCTGGGGGGGTTATGAGATGATAAATAGGGCAAGAAAGAGGCAAAACCAAAGTTACGTTGCACAGACTTGTGCTCATATTTTGGATTTTTCTCTAATCTAGTTTAATCTTGTAATCTGCTCTTTTTAACAGGAAGGAAATATTCTTAAAAGAGTACTCCAGCATTTTTCCATTTTGCTTTTCTAAAGTCGGGGGCAGCACAGGAGACAGTTTAAAAAATAAGGGTCAAAATGGAAACAGCAAAGGTCAAGATGTCATGATTCTTAGTCTCAGAGCATAGGCATATATGCTTAAAAAACATTTGTGGATTCCAGTATTGCACATGATACTGCATTAATGTACATGTTTTACTGTGATTTCCATCTATAGCTATAAATACAAGGACTTACTGAGAGTAGTCCTACAGGCTCTTGTTCAGTCAATGACTTTGGCTTGTGAATGAAAACATGCTGCTCGTGTAAACCACACGGTGGCGATGAAGACCAGCAGGCACACATCTCATCATCAGCTTTGTTTGCTGTGTCATCTGAGATTCCCGACGTAACTGTTGGGGATTCAGGTGATCCCCTTACAAAAAGTATTCAGCTTAGAGTTCTATTCACTTCACAGAAACACTGAAGGTATGTTCTTTGAAAATCTTTGCTTCAACTCCCCACAGCACAGTCACCCAGTAGCCATTTTACATCAAAAGGAGAATATGCTTGTTACTGCACGTATCTGGGCTGTTTAGGACTGTAATTAAATGTAATCCAGTTGAGCCAACTCATCCCGTATTTTACATTGAGGCCACTACAATTTGCCTGATGCGTGCATCACTATGAAGAAATTTTATTTCAACGGGGAAGCGAAACTTGACAATTATGTTTGGGCTATATTTTCACGCACGTTGATGCCAAATAAGCAGTGGTGGATTTCCATAATTTTCAGTCCATGCATTATTCACTAGGAATTTTTCTCTGAGGTGCATATTTAGATGGGAATGGAGCTTGGATAATGAAGAGCTAATTTCCCCGGTGACGCTGCCCCCCTAAATTAATCTATTTGACCCCCTTTTCATACACAGAGGGAAAGGTTTGGAGGTGGGGGTGGAGGTTAGAGAGTCTGATACACACACACACACACATTCACAGTCTCTCTCTCTCTCTTTCACACTCACATGCACAGATATGCACACACACACCCCTTGCGGTGTTTTCCGGGATCACGCCACCGCTTCCACTTGGGATCCACACAGCAGCAGCGATATGGCTGATCATCGCCGGACGGGACGGTGTCGATCATGAGCGAAAGTAAAGGCAAATAATGCACTATTACAAGCCAGCGATGCAGCCAGTCAGGCGAGGGGACACTGCGACACACCGTAAAACACAGGGATAAGAGTTAACCGACGGCTAATAGGCAAATCTGGTGTGTTTTCACAGCAAAGTAGTTGGAGGAACTTGTCGCAGTGGATTCATCCCGGCGTGCTGCCTGGATTACCATACACAAGTGGAACAATAGTCTCCTGCAGCAGAAAAACATTAGCAGGTCAGTGGCAGCGGTGTTGTTGTTTGTTTATGTCCGGCCTGTGTTTCCCACGTTTTTACCCTGTAATGTCAGTGCTGGGACAACCACCACAACGATAACCATGGTTGTCCTATCACCTGACATTGCAGGTGGAGTTATTTTTCGACTCGTTAAAACAAAGGTGTTTTGGTGATTTTTGACTGCGTTAGTGTGCGCCTATGTTGAACTAATGCGGATGCTTTAAGTATCACTGCAAAAAAATCCGAATCGCAGTGGATAAATTGTGACACCATAGCAGATAAAATGGATAGATAGCGATAAGGGCACCTTATACCGACTCGATTTTAATTAGAGCAGTGTACTTTAAATATTACATTATGGGTAAATACAATTTTAAAAACTGAGTTGATCCCAGTCTTGTTTCCATAGAGTTTCAGAGCCGGCCGGACGGCTGTGCAACTTTTTCTTTGCCCTGCCAGACTCTCCTCCTCCCGGATACTTGCGTCAGGAAAACACGGGGAGAGAGGAACTGACCGAAAACGCAAAAGGCCCGGTAGGAAGGTAGAGGAATCTCTCCCCACCAGTCAGGCCAAACGTGAACTGCCGTGTGTTTTAGTTCCGTGATGTTTATCGAGCGGCCGCTTCGCTTCATGTGCGCCCAGCCTGGAGAAGTGTCGGGTTAGCGACGAGGGATATTGTCGGGACCTTCGCTCGTCCGCGAATGTGACAGCGCAGTCCAGTCCCGTGGTCCTGCAGTGTTGTCGATAACCTCGTGGATGTTTCCCCGACAGCAGTCCGTATATTAACACCGTATAGGTTGAACAATCAGTGCCTCTGGCAAAATCGTGCCTCCGAACAGTTAGTTTCTTAGCGGCGTGTTGGGGGTATCATTTAGCACTAAATTATTTATGTATATCTCCATGTGGGATGTCCAGATTCATCCATCAGTGCCTTTGCCCTTGTGTTGCACCCCATTTGAAACATTTCAGTAATATTCCCACACCAATACTAATCCTGTGTTTTTACTATATATATATTACCTGTCTTATTACAATAATGACAACATGACTGCAGCTCCCCGGAGGGCCTCGTTATATATTTTGCAGTCATCAAACATAAGTTCAGGACTTTTGTTGCATATTTGCGTGTGCTTGTTGCCAAGTGGGATTGCCTGTATGGTATTACCTCTGCACAGTTTAATGTCCTGAAACTAGTTAACCAGTGCATTTACATAGGATGCACCATACATCTGTGTCCTCTGGTTTGAATGTCACCCATTTGTATTCTACTCTGTGGTAAAATGAGGTTTATGAACCAGGAGATCAAAATCTCCTAACCAGTAATTCTAATAATGTATGACGATACTAAATAACAAAGTTTTTGCTGTCCAATTATCCAGCATTATTGTGTTCCAACTTTTGGTGGAATCTTATCATGATGAGTAAGACAAAGTTTATTGATGAACAGAAATTTGATGATTCTCTCTATATATTTTGTGCTCATTTCCCATATGTATAGTGGAAAAATAATTCTTTTAATGTGATATTGATTTCAGCCACATTATTCAGCCCTAAGTGAAGTTCTAGGAATATTTCTGTACTTTGTTTGACCCCTTTGAGCCAGATCTCTCCAGAATTATATCAGTTGGTATTCTATTTTTCTTCCTCCTCTTGTGGCTGAAAATGGCATTTCAGATGTTTGGGTTTTTTTACTGGGTTACCCTGTTTTGCAGTTTTTGTTTTTCTGCTTATTCATTCATCTTTTTCTCTAATTTCTTCTTTTCATTTTACTCTGGAGATTTAGGTTAAATGACAGAATAGATGTTGAGGAGGAGCCACTGGGCTTATTAGGACAATGTGCCTCTTTTTGGGTTATTTGTCGGTTCATGTGTTTGTTTACGTGGATGTGTGTAGGATCCTGTAGTTGGGCAGATTTGTGCATTACTCATGCATCCTCAGGCCGCTGTGCCAAGCAGTGTTTCGGAGAGCCACTGAGTGCCCGCTCCGCTCTGCCACATTGTATGTGTGTGCATGCATGCGTATGATTCATGTGCCACTGAATTGCAGAAGAATGCTTGTTTGTTTGTGATGAAAAGGAGACACAGAGAGGTACAAGAAGTAAGACAATATGTGGCAGAAACACAATAATCCCTTGATCACAAGCTGTCAAAATTGTCTCCTCTGTTTCTGATAAAATACGTTTCTGTGTCTGTATGTGTTGGTACCTAAGTGTGTCAAACATGCAGCTAGCTACTGTTTGTGTACGGCATGCGGATACTGCAGACTCAGGTCCTCAGGTCCATTCATTCTTTGGCTGAGGTAAAATTGGCAGCGGAATCCCAGAGCCAGGCTGGCAAAGATTGCATGCTGCAGTACTGTGTGGCATCCCAAGCACTGGAGGGCTGGAAGTTTTTACAGTGGTGTGTGTGTTTGTGTGTGTGCAGAGGGGGTGAGTGTAGATAGTGGAGACAGAGAGATGAGAATCGTGAATTCTCAGCTTTTTGCCTCTCTGTGTTTCATTTCTCAGTCTCTTCACCTCAGAGACAGAAACTGCGGTTCCAGCCTGGGCCTGTAACCTAGCAACCCAAATGGTGTGTGTCTTGAATAAATCAGACTGTATTCTTCCTCTGTCCTCCTCAGGGGTGTGTCAGTTCACCTCACCTCTATGCTACCACATCCGTGCAGCCACTCACACCCACACACATGTGGAAACAGATGTGCACATACTCACAGGCTGTTAACAGACACACACAAACACCTGAGTACAAAGTTAGATTGGATTTTACTTTGTATCACTTACTGATTTACCCTCTGCTTGTGAACAGTGGGTTGTGCTGGTTTCAGCCACAACAGCGGAGAAGCTTGTAGGAGTGAGAACAGCCTTGGTCATCTGAAGTGTGTCCCTCCATTTAGTGAGAGTTATGCATCAGAGATGTTGGTGGTTTGCTGGGTGTCTGGTGAGTGTGGCCTGCACATGCTGCAGCCTGGAGCCACATGTCTCATCCCACTCACTGACGTGCCTCTGCCAAGCTCTTCATGTTGCCACGTCCATCTGCACCAGGCAGGACCCAACATCCAACGCACATTCATAACACATCATTCTTCCTGAAACTTTTTTTTTAAATCTCAAGCTGACCAACATACAGCAGATACACTCTGGAAATCTCTTACATTACGCTTAAGTTTTGTTCTAAATAGTACCAAATGTACTAACTTTGCACAAAGCTAATATTGTAGCAAATATTTGAACATAACGAAAAGTTAATATTGCGTCACAACTGGAATAGAAGGTAATTAAAAGCAACTTTGATGGAATCACAAGGTAGAAATGTTTGAAATGTGTAAACTAAGTAGAAAGTTATTAGTTTTACTTTTTCTACAAAATGTATTTATGTTGTGCTTATTTTGTACAGAGGTTCACAGGATAGGCTGACCTTATTTCATCATAGTATGAATAAAATTGGAGATCTCAACGACATATGCAATATACAGTGGCACTCTGAAGTGTTTCCCACTATGAGATGCTGGGTAATGAGATTCCCACTGCGTTATTGTTTGGGCTAATTCAACAGAGATAAGATGAAGACTGTGAAATTAATCATTATTGTGTGTCTGTATGTGTGTGCGTGCATGGATGGTTAGAAGCGCAAGTGTGTGTTAATGATAACACTGGTATGTATTAATCTGGGTAATAAGCAGCGCATTATATCATTGGCTGTTCCCACATAATGTCAGTCATTTATTCTTGAAAATTCATGGATGGTGGCTGCAAGGTTGCGTGAGGAGAGGCCAGTGTTCTTGTCCGCACAGGCTTCCTCTTCTCTAGTGAAGTCTGGGAAAACATGCAAATGAGGGGGGGAGGGACATTCGTTCCATACTGATAATCCATTGGTGACGGATGATATGAAATGAATGTGAGATGCTCTCCTTTCACTCTTTTGTTCTCTTTTTTAACTTTTTTTTTTCATCTCGGAGAAACGCCTCCAGCTAAGGTGCAAACGGCATCCAACAGGGCTCATGTAAATTGGCAGGGGCAATGTTGTTAGCAATGGATACTCGCCTAAACGCATCTTCTAGTGAAATAAAGCCAGTCGTCCTGAATGAGGATCGCTGGGTATGAATTCCCTCAGAGCACTGGCTGTCTCTAATAGGCCTGAAAGACTGAGAGCCTGAAAGGATGAATGGCTTTTGTTGAAGCCTCCAAGGTTGGACACAAAGAGAAAGGCAGTGGGTGCCGTGTGCGTTTTTTTGTGTCGGTGTCTGTCGGTGTGTGCGTGTGTGAGTGCGCGCGCTTGTGTTTGTCAGCTCCCCGAGCCCTTATGGGTGAGATAGAAGGAGCAGGAAGTGGAAGGGAGACAGAAATACTCTGCCGTAGCTGCCTCTACCTCCAGGCCAGTAAAACAGAGTGACTTCAACACACACTCATGCAAGCACACACATACTGTACAAACACAAACAAGATTTTAAATGTCTGCTGAGGGGCACTCTCAACAATATATAACTTTGAAAGCTTAGTGACGTTAAGAGGTATACACACACAAATACATAACGCACACAGTTGGGTCAACATTGAATATGAAGAGCACTTTGCTGGGAAAATAATATGTGCTTTATTTTAAGGGTGGTATGCTTCTCCCCTGTAACCACATATATACTGTACAGTATTCAAAACCAGCTTTCCATTAGAATTGTTTGGTTGTTGTCACATGACACTAGCATAGATTGGACTACTGCAGAATCAGTGATAGATGGTGTGTATATGGAGTATAAAGAACTTTATTCTTGTGTCATATGATAATTTTGCCTGCCATTCTTGCATTGGAATACTGTAGACTTAGAGTGCACTGTAGTTTGTATACTTCACTATGGATAGCTGATGAACAGCCAGTGAAATGTGTCAATCACAGCTCATCTGCTCTTGTCTGAAACCTCCTGGGAGCTGCACAGTCAGCCATTTACATGTTGTTGGTTTTTTTTTTTGTACATTTTTTTTTTTTGTTTGTTGCTCTCTTTCTCTCTCTTTCTCTGTCTCTCTCTGGGCCTGTCTCTCTCTCATTTTGTGTCTTTTATTCTGCAATGTTTGCACTTGGGATACATAACAATGAGAACACACGCTGCGTGAGCAAACACAATCATCAGGAACCCAAAGAACAGTTGAAAATGCGCCGAGGCTGCACTGCAGTAGTTTCACTGTACAATGAAGATTACCGGGGGCAGTGTGGATCTGTCTGTTAATGGTTATAATGAGAACAATGTTCATGATTATGGTAATGGGGGATGCAGGTGGTGCTGTTGATGATAATGATCATGTTGGTGGTTGTTCCCTTCCCCTCAGCCTTTGGGCCCCGGTGGTGCGGTTGAGAAGATGGACAGGATGAAGATAATCAAGCGGAGGCTGTCCATGTCTCTACGCAGTGCTCGGCCCGTTGACGACTCCCTGTCTGAACTGGCAGAACAGATGGCCTTGGATGAGCCAACCGCAGCCAGGGACAATGGTGAGACACGTGACCTAGTGCACTTACACACAGGTATACACAAGCATTTTAGGAGATGCTGTCACACAAGCATATAGTATGTAACAGAGCACATATTTCAACCTCGCACCTCCCCATGTGCACTGTATCAGCATTCCTCCTCATGTAAGTACAATAACTCAGGTCATAATAGAGGAAACAGAAGAATAAGTCATTATGTCATTATGATGAAGAGTAATTATGCTCTATAACTCTCTTGGGAGTTGCACAGTGATTAGTTGACTCCAGCAGCTAGTCTTTTTACCACATAGGAGCAGGCAAACCACGTTATTAAAGGGCAGCTTCTCATGTGCTTCAACAGTTCAAGACCTGGAGTCTTCATTTAGAGCTTTTTCAGCACCTGAGGAAGCATTAACTGATGCAGTGGTTTGCAAATGAGGTTGTACTTGGAGTTAAAATAGAGGTCATAACTGAACAGTGCATGGAAGTTATGCAAAATTATTGCAGTCTATGTTGCACTGTCCTCCACTCTTGTGTGTCTTCAGTTTAAACTGAAGTATGTGCTCACGTTTCAAAAATGCTTGTGTGTTACTATTTATGCTCTCATAAAGGCATATAGACATGCAAACACAGAACTGACACACACAAAGTTTCACCTGAGCTTTTCAACCCTCTGGAGCCATCTTGACCTTCATCTTCACCTCATCACCAGCTTTGCCACCATCATTTCACTGTTCACTTTACTTCATTAGTGAATCATCAAGAAGAATTCACAAAGCTTTGTTGTGAATTCAGATATGTCAATTTGTGTGTTCACAAAGTGAAAGAGAATGTGTTGGCTCTGAGAGGAAAGTGCAAAAAGCAATGTCATTCTCAGAAACTCTGGGTGCCATCTGGTGGGCATCTTCCAGGACTGCAGGTCCCACTTTGGAAAAAGTCTGAGACCTCACCTGACACTGACATAATGCAAGTGTGATCAGTCTTTGTGTGTGTGTGTGTGTGGTGTGGTGTGTGTGTGTGTGTGTGTGTGTTCACATCTTTATCTTGCTCTCAGGCAGAAACCAGGTCAGAACACAGAGTGAGGGAGGTTGCCTGCATTTCAGCAGACGCTTTTGTCTCGGAAAAAAAGAAAGAGAAAGACAGACAGAAAGTGAGAAAACAAGAAAAGTTTCAGTGTTCAAATATAGCTGTGCTGGGTTTTAGGCTAGAGGTGTTGGCTGCCTTGCAGTTTGAATACAAGGAGTGATGATATTGTTTGTTCATTGTTGCTGTTACTCCCGGGCTGCAACATCCATATCTCCACCTGATTAATTTCAATCCCTGCCATCTCTCTCCTCTTTTCTCCTATTTTTACTTCGCTCTGTAGTCTTTAATAGCTCAAACTGCGTGAGTACATTTCATGAGAGCACAAGGAGCAAGGAAGAGAGTGGGAGTAGGATGGAGGAAGTGATGTAGAGGATGAAGAGAGGGGCATTAAACATTAACCACTGCTATACATCTTGCACTTATCATCCTCTCTTGCCCTTTTCCCTTGCTGTATCACCCTCCCGACCTCCACATCTCGATGTATCTTCGTCAGACTGTGCAAAAGAGCGTTAAAAAAACATTCCTCACATTTTTCAAAGTGCTAATTAGAAACGATGTTGAGGC